>NC_066585.1:484773724-485085997 GCF_024323335.1 Lathyrus oleraceus | reverse complement strand
GTTTGTTTGTTTTAGGAGATTGGTATAAGTCCAGTAATTGGCATCCGGTATCCATGTTTGTTTTAGGAGATTGGTGTAAATCCATTGATTGGTATCCGATATCCATGTTTATTTTAGGAGATTGGTGTAAATTCATTGATTGGTATCCGATATCCACCTTTGTTTGTGAGACTAGTATAAGTCCATTGATTGGCATCTGGTATCATTGTTTTGTTTTAGGAGATTGGTGTAAATCCATTGATTGGTATCCGGTATCCACTTTTGTTTGTGAGATTGGTATAAGTCCATTGATTGGCCTCCGGTATCAATTTTTGCTTTATTCATTTGCTTATTTGCCTTGTTGCCTATTCCAAAGGAATCACTTGAATCATCTTCCATATGATTTCAAGAGGTGAACATCTAATAAGTTTTACTTCCTCACCCTCCCATCCTTTTGTCTCTTTAAACCTCCATTTGCATGTTAATCCAAAACCAGAAAACTATTGTGCAAACATTGTCATTTCTTTTCAAATTAGAAACCTAGGCTTTAGGCCTTTGATTTTTCAAAATCCATTTCATAATAATTCTTTGAATTGAATTCTAATCATACTTTGACCATCTTTTGTGAATAAATCCTAATTGATTAATCCAACTCATTCAATTGTTTTGTGGCTTTGTCCATTCTTGATAAGTTTTCATACATTAGCCATAGGTTTGATTTATCCTAGTTGGTTGATGTTAACCTCACCTTGGTCCTTAGTGATTGAATTGTAAGACTTCCTTGCTTATTATAGGGTTAATCCCTCACTAGCAAGTTGAAGCTCTTCTCACATGGTGGACTTGTTGTTTGTATAAGGTTGAGTTTTCTCCCGTGGATAACGAAAGACCTTAGGGCTTTTGTTTAAAATGAACCCACTCATATTTTGGAAATCTTTTAGCCGAACTACGGCGTTTTGATCCTTACCTTCCATAGAAAGGTACGTAGGCAACGGGTTCATCCGTTCAAACACAAAAATAAAACTTGTATATTCTTTTCTCATCTTCCCAATCATGTTTGCACAATAATATTTTCATAACAAATAAACATTTCGTACAACAAGTGTGAAAAGGGCTCCCTAGGAGTACCTAGGACGTTTTGGGTGCCTAACACCTTCCCATTGCGTAATTAACCCCCTTACCCAGATTCTCTGACCTTTTTCATTAGTTTTCTATGTGTAAAACTTCTTAGGCTTTTGTTCGCTTTTTAGCCATTCCTTTGGATAAATAAAAGTGCGGTGGCGACTCGATTTCTTTGTATGCTTTGCTTTTGGTTTAATCAATAAATCATAAAGTGAGGAATACACCGCTACAGCACTGTGAATCAATATGGAAATGGTATTGGGGCAGTGATTATTACTCCTCAGGGCACATATTTTCCGTTTACAACAAGGCTAACTTTCAAATGCACGAATAATATGGCAGAGTATGAAGCTTGTGTTATGAGATTGGAAGAATGTATTGATCTTAGGATCAAGCATCTTGATGTTTATGGTGATTCGACCCTTGTTGTTAATCAGATTAAGGGTGAATGGGAAACGAATTAGCCTGGCCTCATTCCATATAGAGATTATGCGAGGAGGATTTCAACGTTCTTTACCGAGGTTGAATTCTATCATATTCCTCGAGATGAGAATCGGATGGCAGATGCTCTTGCCACACTTGCTTCGATGATTGTGGTCAGACTTTGGAATGAAGTTCCTAATATCACTGTGATGCGCTTGGACAGACCAGGTCATGTATTTGCAGTAGAGGAGGTGCAAGATGATAAGCCATGGTATTATGATATCAAGTGTTTTCTTCAGAGCCAGATTTACCCGCCTGGGGCATCTGTGAAAGATAGAAAGACTTTGAGGAGATTGTCAGGCAGTTTCTACCTCAATGGCGATGTGCTTTATAAGAGGAACTTCGACATGGTTCTACTCAGATGCATGGATAGACATGAAGCAGACCTGTTAATGACTGAGGTCCATGAGGGTTCATTTGGTACTCATTCCAATGGACATGCCATGGCTAGAAAGATGTTGAGAGCAGGCTAGTATTGGATGACAATGGAGTCTGATTGCTGCAAATATGTGAAGAAATGCCACAAGTGTCAGATTTATGCGGATAAGATTCATATTCCCCCGACACTTCTGAATGTGATTTCATCACCATGGCCTTTCTCTATGTGGGGAATTAACATGATCGGCATGATAGAGCTGAAAGCGTCCAACGGTCACAGATTTATTCTCGTGGCAATTGATTACTTCACCAAGTGGGTTGAAGCGGCATTGTATGCAAACGTGACCAGGCAGGTGGTCGTGAAGTTTATCAAGAATCAACTCATATGCCGTTATGGTGTGCCAGATAAGATCATTACTGATAATGGATCTAACTTGAACAACAAGATGATGAAAGAGCTGTGTAGCGAGTTCAAGATTGCACATCATAATTCTTCTCCCTACAGACCCAAGATGAATGGGGCGGTTGAAGCTGCTAATAAGAATATCAAGATGATTATCCAGAAGATGGTTGTCACGTACAAAGATTGGCATGAGATGCTGCCATTTGCTTTGCGTGGATATCGTACGTCTGTCCGCACTTCAACAGGGGCAACCCCTTTCTCTCTTGTTTACGGCATGGAGGTTGTGCTCCCAAAAGAGGTGGAGATCCCATCAATGAGAGTCTTGATGGAAGCCAAGTTGACTGATGCTGAATGGGTTCAGAGTCGTTATGACCAGTTGAAATTGATTGAAGAGAAGATTGACTGCCATGTGCCATGGTCAATTATATCATCAAAGGATGAAGAAAACATTTGATAAGAAGGTCAAGCCTCGTGTGTTCTAAGAGGGTGACCTTGTGCTCAAGAAAATTTTGTCTTTCGCGCCCGATTCCAGGGGCAAGTGGACTCCAAACCATGAAGGTCCATATGTTGTCAAGAGAGCCTTTTCAGGCGGTGCTTTGATACTTACAACTACGGATGGGGAGGATTTCACTCGCCCTGTGAATTCAGATGCAGTCAAGAAATACTTCGCCTAAAAAGAAAAACAGAATTGCTCGCTAAGTTGAAAACCCGAAAGGGCGGCTTAGGCAAAAATGAGCGTCTCGGTGGATTGAAAACCCGAAAGGGCGATCAAGGCAAAAGTTAGAGACATAAAAAATGAATATATATCCCGCTAGATTGAGTACCTAATCCTGGGGAAATCTAGGAAAAAATTAGGGATTTGGCAAGTAACTGCATCCTGACAAGACTTTGTCCTACAAACTGTCATCCGTCAGAGGTTCTCGCTCAGTCATCGTCAACTGAAACTTCAAATACATCAGATTCAGAGTTGGTGGAGAAATGGTCATTATGTTCAATGTAGCCCTTTTCCAATATATATCACCAATTTCAAATTTGTAAAGATCTAAGGAGTCTTGCCATTTGCAGACTACCATTCCATCAAATAAATTTGAGCCTTTATCCAATTATTTGCACTCTTATTTGTGTCTATTCAACAAATGTTTTGCATGTTTTAATTGAGAAATATCATTGTTTTAGATAATTAAATTTTTGATAACTTGTTTTTAAACAAAGTGAACATTCACAATGATAAAAGGATACTGGGGATGTCTTCAGTGCTCTCCCAAAGATGGTATGATTCTCAACAGGGTAAGACATTTGTTAATATTCCTGGCATGCTTGTGTCCTCTTCCTTCAGAGCCTGTTTGTGGTTTTTCTCCCGAGCAGGGTGTTTGGTAAAGATATTCATCCCTTCTTCCTTCAGCAGAATGGTGATCCTTCCTCCTCAGCAGAAGTGATCTCTTTGGTAGGGCAGTATTTGATGATCTTTGGAAATTTCTGATTGATGGTTGTTCCCCAGAGATCCATCCCCTCCTCTGATAATTTCCCCGGTAGAGTTGCTTCTACGGCGGAGTTCATCTGTGCAATGATCATGCCCCCAATTGGAAAGGCTGATATGCAATCCCCTGCAGAGATCTTTGTTTCCTGGTATCTCTTGCCCCTCATCATATTGGATATTTTCCAATGGGCCTGGCTTTCTCTCTTGAGATGTAGTACCGGATGTTTGTTCGTCGTTTGTTGAACCTGGTTGTGTTAGATATGTTTGTTTGTCAACATCCATCATACATAAACCACGCATATATGCATAATTTTAACATTCAGATATTCATGTTGCATCCTTTGCCATATATCTTTGTTTGTTATGTCCTGCTAGTTGGTAATATATTTCCCCGAAGCAGATGTTTGTGTCTAATCTCCCCATATAGAGTCAGCCCCATAAGCAGAAAGTGTTTATCCTTTCTTCCACAGTCCCCACCGAGCTATATCCTCGTGGATGATGGTTGTTTTTGTTTCCCCAACACAAGTCTTGTTTCATCATGCCTCTCTAGTTTGATCCTAGATCGGCTTCTCGTGTCTTTTTCCTGCGATTCCCTGTAGTTCAGATGAATGATTGCTCAGTAACCAGTAATTATCCATCTTTTCCACGACGGAGTCTGTGGTTTTCTACATTTATACCAGTAGTCGTAAACCCTATTTTTATCCCCTTTGCAGAGTTAACCTTTTTGTTCATCCTAACCGATGACGGTTACTCTTCCGTGGTTTTCTACCCAGTATCTGGTAGATGTAATCCCCTCCTTGACGGTTATCTCTATCCAATATTCGGTATTGATAGTCCTTCACCCTTTTTGGGTATATCTCCCAGTAATCGGCGATATACCTCCCGGATCATTGCCTTTGTCAATGTATCCCCAGCGATTCATCTTTCATTTGCCGTTTGTCGGTAATGATCGTTTCTCCCTTTGATTAGTCATCATTTTATACCTGGTTTTCGGTATCCCCGATGTCCTTTCTTTTCAGTCGATTCATCCTTTATTAACCCAGTAACCGGTTGTGGATAATCTTCCATGCGTGTATGTTATCCACGTTCTGATGGTAATAGATAATATATCTCATGCGCTCTTTGGTCGAAGTCTTTTTATTCTTCCCCAGTCGAGTAAGATTCGTACCCCTTTTATGGAATCGAATACCCATCTTGTAATCGAGTTTGATTTTTTAGCCCTCTTTTGGATGATGAGTGTCTTGGGAATATTCCCCAATTCACGCTTTGGTTGGTCACCTATTATATGCCCAGTAACCGGTATCCTTGGTGTTTCCTTCCCTTCTGCTCTCTATTATGACTTTCGTCCCTTGTGGAGTCAGATTTCCTAAGTCGAAATATACCTTTTTAGGTTTTCCTTAGATGATTTCGGATATTTGATATCTCTCACCTTTATACCGGTCTTAGATATTCATTCTCCCTGAGCATGTTGTTCTCTCTCCCTTATACCGGTGTTTTGATCACATGTCTCCTTGAGCTTACTACCCAATAGCCGATAATGTCTCATCCAGGTGTTTCCCCAGAGGAGTCATGTTTGGATGTTCCCCAGCGAGGTCCCTTAGTGGATTCTCCTCATTTGAGTCCGGATTTTCATCCGAAGTATCCTTTGTGGATAATTCCGCTGTATTGGCATATTCCCCAATACATGCGCCTTTGAGTCAGCTCGGGTCTTTCCATTGATTTATTCTTTTGGGAATTGTGCTCGTGTCTTTCACCAAATTTTAAGTCGCGCCCTGCTCACGCAATTTATTCCCTTTTCTATCCCCATAAGAGTCCCTGAGTCTCTGTCCCATGGAGTGAATTACTCGTATGGATTGCCAGTTTCTCCGGATTTCTTTTCTTCTTTGTGGACACATATCCCCATAGAGTATTACCCCTTTTACATACATACATTTGCATCATGAGGTCTCTTAGGGACCAAAATTCGTCTCTTTGTTATTATTTAAGCCCATTCTACCTCGTCGAGACGAAGATTTCAACCTTAACTTCTCCGGCTAGAATGACCTTAAATAGGGGCATCTGTAAGACCCTAATTTCGGCCCTAAAATCCCTCATGGCATCATAACATTGCATTTGCATGGCCTCAAGGATCATAAGCATGTTGGTTCCCGTTGCCTTTGGGTGGGATCCCCTGTGAGTGGTTTGAGATCACCAAGCATGCTTGAATTGTATTATTTCTTTTCTCTTTTTTTTATTAACTCAAAAGCACAAAAGTACGTCACTAACATTTCTTGTTTGTAGCTTGAGCAGTCACAAGGTCAAAAGCTTCTAGGAGATCCTTTGTGCAATGATATGGTCAAGAGAAGATGAAAGCAAGCATGGTAATGGTTCTCAAAGCTCTCATCCATCAAATATGCCTCCCAAGTATCTCAATTCATCATTTTGATCAAAGCAAGTCAAGGGGTTTGAGGATTGTTTCCCAAGGAAACCCTAATTCATCTTGTCATCAACTTTGCCTTGCTCATGAAGCAACCTCAACCCGTGGTCAAATAAAATCAAGGGAAGTTCTTTAATTCATCACCTCATGCATATTTGAACTTATTTGAGTGTCCTCAATCATCAATTCATCAAGATGTGAGTTGTGGACTTGAGAAGTTAATCAGTAAATTCATCTGACTATTTTGAAATACACTAAGACCTACCTTTTTATGTGTTGGTCAAATGGAGATGACCCCAAGATAAAACATGTTCTTAAGGACAATATGAACAACTTTCATGTTCATCAAAATTTTATTTGAAGCTTGGAAGGTCGTCATCCATCCCAAGACATTATAGGTCATTTTCACTGAAACCCTAATTTTGGGTCAACTTCCCAAAAACATAACTCATTCATTTTTCATGATTTGGAGGTGAGACTTAATGAATTGGAAATATTATTGTGTCTAATTCAAATTTTATGTTGAGAAAAATTGCAAAATCTTAAAAGAAATACATGTGATAATGCAAAACATTATAGGTCACTTTGGACCAAATGCATTGAAATGTGAAAAAGTCCAACTTCAAGTGCCCATAACTTCTTCATTAAAACTCCAAATGATGCAAACATTAAGTTCAAATTCATTGTCGTTAAAAGATATACAAATTTCATGTTGGAGATTTAATCATTTGGAGCTTGCATCATTGAAACAAAAGGGCTTGAACATTGGCCAAATTTGGAAACTTCACATATGCATGTTTTGCACCCCACACTTCAAGCTCTAATTTCATCAATTTCCAATGCCCAATTGGAGTTTTGATCAACATAGCATTTGTTCCTTATGCAACAAGCTTTCTAACCATTACTCATAAGGTTGCATTTGGAGTTTGGAAGCATCATTTTCGAAGACATGAAGAATTAAGTGCATTTTGTGAAATTCATTTCAAACACATTGCATGAGCTGTTAACATTTAATTTGCACGTCCATCTCTCATTTGGTGATGTATAGCAATCCATTCCAATCAGAATTGGGCCCTCCATGAGCCTGTGCAGGCCCATGCATGGAGGCCCTCTTCTCCCATGCACACTTTGTTCATTGCATTTCAGATGGTTTTGGCTATAAATACAAGTGTTATGCTCTTCAATTCTTCAACCTAATGGCGCCTAAATCCCTGATGAATTGAATCCCCACCCATACCAAAGGAACAAACTTCATTTTTCTCTAAAAATTTCAGATCTGAAATTCAATTGCATTGATTGATTTTTAAGATCTAAAGTTCCTAGACTTTCTTCATTTGATCCATTGAAGCTTCTGTTTGCAAAAGGAACCAAAGAGAGTGACTCAATTCTTCATAATCCAAAGGTTTTGCTCAGCTGCATTTTGCTTCGAATCTCATCATATATTGCTCCATTTGCCTTGATCTTGTGTTGTCTGAAGTCCTCTATATAAAGGCATCATTATTGTGTTCTTAATTGTTGAAATCGAGTAAGTTCAGTTGGACACCACCAAAGTTCCATCTCTGATTTCTCTCTTAATAGGAATCTAGAGTGGAATTGGGTGGCATAGGAGTGATGTACATCACTTCACCTTTCGAATGGTGCCTGGATCGTGCATTTTAGTTAACATTTTTTTGACCTGGAATTTTTGATCTTCATCGGAGCTTGCCGGAGAAGACGGTGGCGCTGGCCACCGTTTGGTGTCCAGATCAGATGTGGACCGTCCCTTTCCATTTCCAGATCTAATCTCAGCAGTCCAACTTTATGACTTTTTTATGTACCGCGTGTGGTTGCATTGACTTGGTAACACATTTGACGCGCGCTTATGGATCCTTGGATCTGCCAGCTCATTTAATTCCTATTTCATTTTTTAATTCTATTTCATTTTCTAAAATTTATATCTCTTTTATTATTGGTCCAAAAATTATGGGACCAATTGCATTATTTCTCTTTTATTTTCTAGTTTCTATAAATGATTTTTAATATTTTTTATTTTATCATTTGCTATTTTTTTAGTAATTTTCTCTTTTCTGGTTATTTTTAATTCATTTTAAATAGTTTTTGATATTCAAAAAATACAAAAATATTTTCTCAACCTCTTTGAATGATGATAGATCTATGAAAAATATTCTAATCAATTTATTAATTGATTTGAGATTTATTTGAGATTTTAGTTCAATTAGGTTACTTTTATTCATTTTTTAATTGATTAAAAATAGTTTCTAACTTTTAAAAATGCTGAAATTTTTTGTCAAACTTTGTTTGACCTTGTTGAACTTGGGATAATTCACTTGGACTTTTCAAAGTTGATTTGAAGTGAGTTTGAAGTTTGACATTCCTTTAATATTTTAATTCAAGTTTTATTTTAAATATTAAAAATGCCAAAAATATGTTATTTATTTCTTGACTTCCAATCTTCATCTTGCTTATGTTTTCTATTGTTTGACCTTGATTTTCCCTATCTTTGGTCAACATTTGTTGATTGGTACATTCCATTTCATTTAATGCACTTTAATTCTTCATTTCTAATTCTTCTTCTTCTTCTTCTTCTTCTCTTTTTTTGATCAATGAGTTAGAGGTTGATGGTTAGCATTGATTATGGAGGTTTAATCTTCTTTGATTCAAATCTAATTCTTTTTGATCAAATGATCAAGTGAATGGCTTTGCATTAAGGATAGATTGCTTTCTAAATCATGCAAAGGACCTAAACCAATACAAGATCATTTCTCATCTTCTTTTTTGGCATGGCAAGTTATTGGAGTTTGATTCACTAATCAAGACCTCTAACTTGTGTTGTTGCCTACATTATTAATGACCGGCCTCAGAGTTGTGATTTCTACATAAGTCCAATTACGATTGCTTAACATAGCGCTAAATTTGCCTTATGGCACACTAACTACTAACACTAACCATTGACCATTAACATTTAATTCTTGTACACTAAATTTGCCTTATGGCACACTAAATTTGCCTTATGGCACACTAACATTTATGAAATTTACTATTCTTGTACATATTATTCATTTGCTTTTCCCCTTTCCTCATTTGAGCACATGTTTATGTTAATGCAATTTGCCTTTTGCTCACTTGAGCACATAATTGTGTATATATTATTGTGCTTGTGTTTTGTTTTGATTGTTGTGGACCAAATGCAAAGAAATGGACAAATGGACTTAGTTTGTAGGACTTTCCCTATGCAAATTGGAGTTAAAAGGACTTTAAATGGTGAAGATGGATTAGAAGGACCCAAACCTCTAAACTCACTCTTGTCCATTCTTGATTTGCTTCATAAAACTTTTGATGTGTGTGCTCTTGTGCTAGGGAATCCTATGAGAGCTCAAATTGAAGAACCATTGCCATATTCAACCAAAGTGAATGATACAAGATACATTGAGGATATCCTAAGGAGCTTGTTTGGTTATGTTGATTGCTTAAGCTTACTATTATCTTGCTTACATATTCCAAAGGATGGGAGCTACTTGGATCATCAATATGATCTCAAGAGAGGAACTCCATTTGTGGTCTTGTTTCTTATCCCGTATCTCTTGTATGATTAGGACTTTAGCCATTCTTCTTCTTCCCTCCACTCTAACCCAAGCCAAAACTTTTGTGCAAACATTTAACACTTGTTTTCAAACAATTAGAAACCTAAGCCTTATGCTTTTGATTTTCAAACTTTCTTTTCATAACACTTATTTTGAATTGAACTTTTAAATCAACTTTGACCATATTTTGTAAATACTTTTCATTGGTAAATATAACCCATTCAAATGTCTTTTTGTGGTTTCAATGGCCACTTCCTTAATCAAAAGTTTTCAAAACCTTGAGATATTAGGTTTGAGTTATCCTTGAGGTAGATGTAATACTCACCTATATCCTTAGTGATGGACAATGAGTCTTCCATGCTTATTATAGGGTTAAACCCTCACTAGCATGTTGAAGCTATCCTCACATGGGGGATTTGTGGTTTTAGGTTGAGTTTTCTCCCTTGGATAACAAAAGACCTTAAGGCTTTTGGACCAAATCAATTCACCAACTCATTTTGAGATTTTTACCCCGAACTACGAGGTTTTTATCCTAATCTTCTTTAAGATGGTATGTAGGCAATGGGTTTATCCATCCAAACACAAAATGTAAATAAACTTGTATATTCTCTTCTCATCTCTTCAATCATGTTTGCACAAATAAATTTTCACAAAATACCAACCTTATAACAAGTATGAAAAGGGCTCCCTAGAAGTACCTAGGATGTTTTGGGTGCTTAAAACCTTCCCATTGCATAACCAACCCCCTTACCCCGATCTCTGAAATTTTTACTAGTTTTTAATTCGATAAAACTTTTAGGTTTTTGTTCGCTTTCTAACCATTCCTTTGGATAAATAGAAGTGCGGTGGCGACTCGACTTGTATGGTTTACCTTAGATTTAGTCAATATCTCTAATGGTAACGAATACCCCGCTACAATATGAATGTTAAAATAATCTTTGTGGGGAATATATTGTCACAAAGGAAAAGAATCCGGAGACTGAAATTCCACAGGAGCATAATGCATTCCATAAGGAAAACTCACTAGGGAGACAGAGACTCCGGGGATAAAAGTTATGCGTAGGCTAGACTACGTCTTAAAAACTACTGGAGACACGAGGGGAATTTCCACGAAAATAAATCAATGGAAAGACTCAGTTTGGGGATAAGGGAAATCTGTAGGGGGATAGGAATAGATCAGAATAAAACTGAAGTATTCAAACCAAACAGAGGGTTAGTGATTTCATTGAGGAAATACGCACTCAAACTCAACTGGGGAAGAATGAACTTCCACACAGGAGTACCAAAGATATATTAGCTATTACCGGTTACTGGGTAGGAAGATAATACTCTCTTATAGAGGGACATCCGTTACCGGTTAGGGTGAACATATCAAGGATGACTCACTGAGGAGAAAGAAGTGTATTCTTTACATGCTATTGGGTAAGAATAACCTACTAGGGAGAGAAATCAAATAGGATTTACAACTACCAGTTACTGGGCAAAAGATCAACGAGAGACTATCTATCACCGGTTAAAGTAAACATATCAAGGATAAACTCAAAGGAAGAATATCTGTCATTGATTAGGATGAACATATTAAGGATAGACCACCTGGGGAATGGGGAAAAATATATATTACCAGTTAGGATAAACATATCAAGGATAAACTGTCGGGGAGAAGTAGGAACCATATATATCAGTTATTGGATAGAATACCAAAGAGAGAATATCCGTCACCGATTAGGATGAACATATCAAGGATAGACTCAGAGGAAAAAATAGGAATTACAATTACCAGTTACTGGGTAGAATACCGAAGAGAGAATATCCATCATCAATTAAGATGAACATATCAAGGATAGACTCAGTAGGGGAAAGTAGGGATTATAACTACCAGCTACTGGGTAGAATACCGAGGGGGGGGGGGGAGAAAATCCGTCACCGACAAAAGTGAACATATCAAGGATAGACTCTCTAGGGAATAAAACAGGGATTATAACTACCTTTTTACTGGGTAGAAAACCACAAAAGAAAGAATATCTATCACCGGTTAGGATGAACATATCAAGGATAGACTACCTGGGGAAACGTGAAAACGAATCCGATGGGGAAGGAAAAGGGAGTAGATTACATTTTACCGGGTATTGGAAAAAGTAAAGTACTCAAGAATCGAGTAGAATATTTACCAGTCATTGGGTAATAGACTCCCAGGGAACCAAAATATCTATCTATGTAATAACTAGAAAGAAACGGTCAAACAAAGACTCAACCCAATGAGGATATAACTCGAGGGAAGTGGTTCCATCCAAATAATTAACTGGGGCGGAAACTGAAATAATAATCATCCACGAGGATATAACTCAGTGGGGAAATGAGAAAGGTTAAACTCATTCTGCTTAAGGGGATGACACTCTACAATTGAAGGAGGACAGACACACCAAATCTGCATAGGTAAATGATATTATCGAACTAGGGGATCAGAATAAAGAATCAAATGCAATAAGATGCATAATGAAATATCTGATGTGGTGTTTTATGCATGAATATGCATGTATATGATTTATGACCATGCTGACAAAACAACACAAAGGATACAAATAACAAAGCTTTGAATCACTGTTGCAATACTAAGCTAATCTCAACAAGATGGAAACACCAATTAGACAAAATGCTAGGGATGAAAATAAATCATCCAGCTCTGAACAAATCAAATATGGCTAGAAAGTCATGGAGAACATGCTTCCAATCAATCACGACAAACTCTACAGGGAGAGAGAGCACTGCGGAAGGATAAACAACCAAACATGTTGAGGGTAGAGAAAAGGTCTGTTGAGGATCCAAATTGTCAATGATGCGGGGAATTTTAAGTCAACACCATATCAAATGGGAGACAACCCTGCAGGGGACAAAAACCAATATTGTTCAGAATCCAATATTACCAGGAACAAGGGATCTTCATATCAAGAGATGAACTCCGCCGGGGGACACAAGAGATAAAACTCTGCATGAGGATCTAAGCAAATCGTTGGGGATGCTATGACCAAGATCGTTGCATTCCTCAATAATCATCGAATTCTTCTTGGAAATTGCGAAACTAACCAATTCCAAGGCAAAGATAACCGGATATGATTCATACAAAGGAGAAACTGTCGAGGTTATGCAACACTATTATATAAATGGAAACCAAATAAAGGTTTCGGATCTCCAGGATCCAATCACAAAACTGGGAGGATACAAAACATGAGCATCTCAGTTGGGGGATATGCATTTTCAAAGGGGACTGTGTAAGAATAATTTTAGTTCTACAATGTATCTCTAAGATTTTGATGATAACAAAGGATGAAACAAAAATGGTACCCTAAAGAAATTTTTCTAAGTATATAGGACTCTAATCAAAACGGTCAGATATACTCTCATCAGATACATAATCAAGTTCAAAGATACCAATTAGAAGACACGCAAGCAGATGCTCTGACCCTGATGAACGTAAGCGCAAGATAAACGAAAGACATCAGACACTCTGAAGTGGAAGAATGACTCTAGAATCTGAAGACGTATGCTTTGATGAAATCAAGTAAAGAGAAACTCTAAAGACAATCAGCGACAAGCATCTTCTGAAGTTGCAATTGCTTAATGAAGGCTCTGACATTAGGATCCTCTAATTCAGAAGCTTAACCTTGAAGAAACTCGCTTATGGAAAGAAGCTATTTTAGGAAGGATGTTATGACGCTCCAAATATTGCTTTGGAAAGAACATAGAGATTAATGACATTAATCATCCATCATTGCCCAAGATTCTGACTTTAACATCATTCAACGGTCCTCTTATCCTCCTATATAAAGGATGGAACGCCACCCAAAGAAGACACCTGAAATACACAAGATTATAATACTTCCACTATTCGTTCTCTCACGAGCTGCTGCTCTAACGTGTGAATATTCCTTGCTCTTACCTTGTGTAATTTCTACTTATTTTAGAAGCACTATTCATTGCTGTAATCATACTATATTGCTAAGAAATTTCCTCAAGTGACTTGTGAAGTCTGGGAACTTGAGAGGGCTAAGGGATCTCTATTCTCTTAGACGATTGGTTGTGTAATCTTTCAAAATTAGTGGATTAAGTCCTGCTTGAAGGAGAAATCACCTTGGCCGGATGGACTAGAGTAGCTTTGAATTTTAATTGATCTAGTATAAAATTCTGTGTTGAATTCTTTTGTTTCTGCGTGTGTCTTATATCTAAAAAGTTTTTTATTCTCTTAAAACAATTCAACCAACCCTTTCTTGTTTTTCTCTACCTTTAATTGGTATTAGAGCTTCGGCTCTGTTATTGATTCTTTAATAAAAAACTTAACAGTATAGAGAGATCCAACGTGAGAAAAACACTATGGGCAACACCAATGAAAGAGATAGTTACAATGTTAAACCTCCAATCTTTGATGGAGAAAAATTTGATTACTGGAAAGATAGAATCGAAAGTTTCTTTCTGGGCTATGATGCTGATCTGTGGGACATAGTTACTATTGGCTACATACCTCCTGTATCTGAAGATGGCGTTGCCATTGCCAGAAACAAAATGACAGATGATCAGAAGCGCGACTTCAACAACCATTATAAAGCCAGAACAATTCTGCTTAATGCCCTTTCTTACAATGAATATGAAAAGATCAACAATAGGGAAACAACTAAAGAAAAACTTGACTCCCTGAGGATGACTAATGAAGGAAATTCACAAGTCAGAGAGACAAAGGCTCTGGCTCTAATTCAGAAGTACGAAGCATTCAAGATGGAGGACGATGAAGCTATAGAGGTAATGTTTTCTAGATTTCAAACTTTAATTGCAGGACTCAAGGTTCTGGATAAAGGCTACACAATTGCAGATCATGTCAAAAAGATAGTCAAAAGCTTGCCAAAGAAGTGGAGACCCATGGTCACAGAATTAAAATTGTCAAAGGATCTGAACAATATCAGCCTTGAAGAACTCATTAGTACACTCAGAAGTCACGAGATAGAACTTGAGGAAGATGAGCCTCAAAAGAAGATCAAATTTGTAGCATTAAAGTCCAAATCTGAAAGACACAAACCATGAAGGAACAAAGCATTCCAAGCTGAAGAAGACAATGACGACTCTGAAAAGGAAGACTCCAACGATGAAGAAGAGTTATCCCTTTTGACCAGAAGAGTAAAACAACTATGCAGAAAAAGGAATAATAACTTCAGAAGACCAAGACCCAAAGGAGAACGCTTAGAATCAACTTCCGGAGGCAAATAAAACAAAGAGGTAACATGCTATGAATGTAAGGAAACAGGTCATTACATAAATGAATGCCCAAAGCTGAAAAAAGAAAGCTCCAGAAGAGAAAGTTTCAAGAAAAGCTCCTTCAAAACCAAGAAGGGACTGATAGCCACCTAGGACAATAGTGGATCTGATTCCTTTAAATCAGACTCTGAAGAACAGGCAAACGTTGCATTCATGGCTACCACCTCTGGAAACACATCAGATGAAGAATCTGATCCTGAAGAGGTATTTTCTGATCTTTCTCGCTCTGACCTTAAATCATGCATTTCTGAATATTTGAACTCATATCAGAAACTTAAAAAAAAATTAAAGCACTAAAAAGGGTTCTTGAAAGAACCATCAAAGAATGTGATAAGCTTGAGATGACAGTTTCAGAACTAAAAGATGAAAATCTAACTCTGACAAAAGAAAGAGACTCCATAAATAAACAATGTTTAAAACTTGAAGAAGCTTTATCTCAAGCCCCACAAACTTCGAACACAATGATATATAAATATGAAAAATATTTTCAAAAGTTTCTGAAAAATGGGATAGAAAGAAGCAGAATGACATCCATGATTTATGGAGTCAGTCAGAACAATAAAAGAGGGATAGGGTATGATCCTAGTGAAGATAAATCTTCTACAAATGACAAACCCAAATATCCTTTCTCTTATCACTACACGCATGCACAAACACAACGTTTTACTAATACTATAAAACCCAAAGTTCTAAGAAACTCTAGAAAAACTAATTACAAAGGACCCAAAAGATTCTGGGTACCAAAGTGTAAGACCCCAATTTTGACCCTAAGATCCCTCATGCAATTTCATCATATGCATTAGCAATGGGATCATACCTTAGCATCCTCCTTACCCCTTTTTCATTGGGTTTGTTTTGGTAGAGATCACCAAGCACCATGTGATTGTGTCATATTTTTATTTTATCATTTTACTAACCAAAATACCAAAAATTTGTCTTTGTATTTGCCTAACTCTTTTGTAGGTAGGGCATGATCACCATTGATCTTTCAAGTTCATATTTAGGGTTTGAGACCCTCATGACAAAGAGCACAACCATGAGTTGATCCAAGAATGGTTATGAGCATCATATATGAGTTCAATTGATCTTTACATGTTATTTTTATCAATATTTCTTCAAGAGTTTGAGGGTGATTTGCCTTGGAAACCCTAGTTTGACTGGGTATCTTGAGTAACTTCTCCAACAAGCTATCTCACCAATTGATCAAATTTTTCAAGGGACACTTAAAAATTCATAATATTATGCATATATGATCTACCATGAGCCAAGAAAGTCAAGAGAATTGAAAGTTAGCAAGTTGGTTGATGGTGGTTGGCCAGATGAATTCATCTGATCAAAACTGGGTCTCCCTAGACCCTATCTCCTATAATTTTCACCATATGAAAATGATTCCAATATAAACATTACTCTAAATGACATTACAAACAACTTTCATGTTGAGGCCTAGAGTTAGTTTTTCTTGAAAAATCATCTTCTATGTTGAAACATTATAGGTCATTTTGTCTAAACCCTAATTTGAAAGTCAACTTCCCAAGGCCATAACTTGCTCAATTTTTATGAGATGAAAGATTTACAAGTTGCGCAATCAAATTCAAGATGTATACTTAAACGTTTATGTTTGGAGTGGAAGAAAATTCAACTTTTATGAGCATGTGATATGAGGATACATTATAGGTCATTTTTGACCTATTCGATTGAACAAGTGAGTTTTCCAAACTTCAAAAATGCATAACTCTATCATTCTAAATCCAAATTACATGAAATCTGTGACCATATTGAAGTTATTTGAAAGATTTACAACTTTTATGAATACACGTTTCTCATTTGAAGCTCACATAAAAAGTTAAGTAAGGTGGAATGTTGAGATATATGGCTTGACACTTAGAAACTTTTTCAACATGTTGAAATTTCCAAACTTCCACCTCAAACTTCACCATGATCCAAGCTCCAAATGAAAAAGTGTTCAACATCAAACTTGTTCCCCTTGATCCAAGCTTTCCAAAGAACCCAAGTTCATGCATTTTGGATAAGGTTTGCTAGGGCTGCGCATGGCTTTAACAGAGCTGTATCATTGGAGGAAATCAAATGTACAAACTTCATTTCACATTGCCTTGCCAATCAAGCTTCATTCAGACTTCAACATGATTGATTTTGGATCTTAATGCATTGCCTCATGGTCCTGTACATACCCATGCACTCATGCCATTCACATTGTTAAATTTGGACAAAATTTCAAGTGTGCAAATATCACTCCCTCATGATATAAATACCTGACCTTTGTGCTCAATTCACACACACCTGGCATGCCAACTTTGCCCCCCAATTCAAACTCTCTCATTCTAAAGGAAAACCTAAGAAATTTAAATTTGAAAATTGAGTTTGAATCCCAACTGTTGGAGATTCAAAAACTCCAGGATCCAAAGCCTTGCACCTTTGCTAATCACTTCCTACAAGCTTCTCATGTGTGATCAGATCGTGTTTGAAGCAAGCAACATCAAGTTCTGCACAACATTGAAGGTGATTTTCAGAAAACTTCATCTCTTCGATTCTCACTCAATTATCATCAATTCTCTTGGATCTTTGGTCGTCTGAAGTCCTACCAATATAGGCAAGATGATTGAGTTGCTTAGAGGTCAAATCGAAGCAACTCAGTTGATACACCTCAAAATTCAACTTCTCATATCTTTCTATATATGTGGAGTTAGTTAAAATTGATGTCAGATTCGTGCTCTATGCCATTTTTTCTTTCAGATCATGTCCTCCTTTTTCATTTATGTGATGGTGATGATTGAACCAGTCCGGTGAGCCTCGCCTGAGAAGGTGATCGGAGTTTTAGCGTCGATGGTGTGCTGGACAGATTCTGAGCCACATGATCAATTCAAAATGATTTAATCTCACGTGTTGTTTTTGAGTACCATCCCTGTGGCGCATTGACTTAAGTCCATGGTGGAAAGCGCGCTGATGACCACTTGATTTGCCACCTCAATTAATGAGGGAGATCAAATGGTCCATGTTTTTTGATATTTTCTGATATTTTCTTTTATTCCTTTTATTTTCATTAATTCATATTAATTTTAATATTGATCCAAAAAATATGAGAGTTTCACCAAAAAATTTCAAATAATTTCCTCTTTCATATTTTCAAATAATTTCCTCTTTCAAATAATTATTAAATTTTTTCATGATTTAATTGATTTTGTGATTATTTTTAATTGTTTAAAAATACTTTTAAGTCTTTAAAAATTCTGAATTTTTTTCTCCAAGGTCCTTTGACCTTGTTTGACCTATGATAAATCTCATGGCCATTTCTTTCGTGTTTTGATGAGGTTTTAGGAATTTGACAAACCATATTTAATTTAAATGTATTATTTTAGTATTTTTAAGTTGAATAAATGCCAATTAATTGTGTTGACCTATTGTGATGACTTGTATAAGTTTGACTCTTGTTGTTGGGCCTTGGTCAAGGTTGATTTGACTTTGTCAAGTTAATATCATTGGATTTAGGGGATTGATGGAATGTACATTCCATATCCCAAAATGAATGGATGATATTAAATTGGTAAAAGTCCTCCTTTGACCAATTTGAGTTTTGATCCATTCCCCTCCATCTTCATCTCATTCCCATTGTTTATACATTCATCTCATTTGGCTTATGATACCTCTAAGTCCTAAAGCTAGTTGATTGTAAAATCAACATAAGTATGGATGAGATTAGGCCACCTCTTTTGCATATCCTTTTTGTGTGTGGTATGTTTCATGAGCATAGTCCATTATATTATGTCTCTAACATGCATTAACACCAAAATTCTATTGCCTGACCTCAAATAGTTGTGACTTCTACATAAGTCCAATTACGGTTGCTTAACATAGCGCTAAATTTGTGACACAAAAAGGCATAGCATTCTAGTTAGTGAGATTGTAAGTCTCCCCTCTTTCATGGTATTGTGTGGAAACTTGGTCTTTTTTCCTTCCTTTGGAAGATGTCTTGGTTCAAGGATCCATGCTTGTGATAAGTGGGTTGAGTGTTCTCCAAAGAATGACTTCAAATGAAAAGAAAAAGCAAAACAATACTAATTTCTAACGCATTAACAACTAACATTTAATTTCAAGTCTTTTATTTTAATGCACTTTAATTTTTAAGTTCTATTCATTTTCCATTATTCATGTCATTCTAATTGTTTATGTTAACGAAATTTTCACTTTGTCCACTTGGACCATATTGTGTGATATATCTTGGTTGTGTATATTTTGTTTCTTTGTGTGGTCTTTGACCATTAAAAGACTTTTGTGTGGACTGTTGACTAGATCTTGGACAAATTGGACTTAGAATTTAGGTAACCTCCTGTAAGACCCTAATTTTGACCCTAAGATCCCTCATGACATCATAACATTGCTCATTGCATCTTGCCTCAACGATCCTAGCATCTTGGCTCCTTGACCCCTTGGGTTGGGACTTGTGTGAGTGGTTTGAGACCACCAAGTATGCTTGAATTGTGTATTATCGCTTTTATTATTTTGTTTACTAACCAAAAGCACAAAAATATGTCACTAATTTTGTTTGTTTTGAAGCTCAAGCAGTCATGTGATCTAAGGCTCCTAGGAGGTCCCTATGCCCATTGAAGTGGCTAGATGAAAGTGAAAGCAAGCATGAGAATGGTTCACAAAGCTCTCAATCATCATATATGCCTCCCAAGTATCTCAATTTGTCAATTTGATCAAGATAAACCAAAGGGCTTGAGGATTGTTTCCCAAGGAAGCCCTAATTCAACTTTGCATTGACTGTGCCTTGCTCATGAAGCAACCTCAACCTATGATAAAATACAATCAAGGGAAGTTCTTTCATTCATCATTTTATGGATATTTGAGCCCATGTGGGTGTCCAAAATCATTCATTCATCTAGATTTGAAGTTTGGACTTGAGAAGTTGATCAGTCAATTCATCTGACTATTTTGAAATTCACTGAGACCTAACTTTTGATGTGTTTGTCAAATGATGATGACCCCAAGAGAAAACATGTTCTTAAGAACCATACGAATAACTTTTATGTTCATCAAAAATCCGTTTGAAACATGGAAGGTCATCATTCATTTCAAAACATTATAAGTCATTTTGACTGAAACCCTAATTTTGGGTCAACTTCCCAAGGACCTAACTCCTTCATTTTTTATGATTTTGAGGTGAGACCAAGTACATCGGAAAGTTTAATGTCTACTTCAAATGTTATGTTGGACAAATTTCATAATCCTAAAATAAATACATGTGATAATACAAAACATTATAGGTGACTTTGGGCCAAAGTCATTGAAATGTGAAAAGGTGCAACTTCAAGTGCCCATAACTTTCTCATCAAAATTCCAAATTATGCAAAATGTAAGTCCAAATTGATGGTCTTGAAAATATCTACAACTTTTATGTTGAAGGTTTTGTCATTTAAGGCTTTCATCATTGAAATAGAAGGGCTTGAAGTTGGTCTATTTTGGCAAAATTTCCATATACATGTTTTGTACATTGAACTTCATGGCCAGTTTTCAATATTTTCCCAAATCCAAATGGATTTTTGTTCAACATAACATTTGTTCCTTATGTCAAGAATTTTCCAACCATTACGCACATGCCTATGTTTCAATTTTTCAAATGGCATTTTCGAAGAGATGATGTTTTGTTTTCAATTATGCATAACATGATAAAACTCCCTGCACAAGCTTACAGATTGCAATCTGCACGTCCAATTTCATTTGGTTGATGTTTAGCACTCATTTTCCATTTGTTTTGGGCTTCACATGCGCCTGTACAGGCCCATGCATGGAGGACCCAACTTCCAATGCACACGAGTTTCTTCATGCATTGTATCACCCTTGGCTATAAATAGAATGCCTTGAACACTTCAAACTTCAACCTAAAGGCGCCTGAAGCTCTGCACATTTGAATCCCTAACCCTCACTCACAAGAGTTTTGATTTTTTTCTCAATTTTTCAAGTTCAATTTTCAGTTTCATTGGTTGATCTTTGACTTAAAATTCCTTAGCCTTGCCTCCTTATTACCTCAAGATCATGTTGCATTGAAGATTTGGATCAGATCGTGCCATTGAAAGTTGCACTTCAAAGGTTTATATTCAAATTGTTTTGACTCGAATCTCTCTTAATATAGTGCATTGCTTGGTTTGGTTGGTACCTCTGAAGTCCTCATGTGAGAGGCAATTGATTTATGCTTTTAATTTTGTGAATTGAGTAAGTTCATATTGAACACCTCATTTTTCCATCTCAGATTTCTCTCTCTATAGGAATCTTGAGTGGAAACTAAGGTCACAGGGGTGATGTACATCACCCCAGATTTCGAATGATGTATGGATCGTGTATTATGGTGAAGGTTTGAAAACCTGCAACTCTGGCCGGAAACAGTGAGGTTCACTGGAGAAGACGGTGGTTTCCACCACCGTCCCCACGTGGATGAGTTCCTGGCCCTTTGATATTTTGCTTTAGATATAATCTTGACTCTTTGTTTGATTGACTATTTTAAATGCTCCATGGCAAAAAAGATGTTGAGAGTAGGCTACTATTGGTTGACAATGGAGTCTGACTGCTGCAAATATGTGAAGAAATGCCATAAGTGTCAGATTTATGCGGATAAGATTCATATTCCCCTGACACTTCTGAATGTGATTTCATCACCATGGCCTTTCTCTCTGTGGGGAATTGACATGATTGGCATGATAGAGCCAAAAACGTCCAACGGTCACAGGTTTATTCTCGTAGCAATTGATTACTTCACCAAATAGGTTGAAGCGACATCATATGCGAATGTGACCAGGCAGGTGGTTGTGAAGTTTATCAAGAATCAACTCATATGCCGTTATGGTGTGCCAGATAAGATCATTACCGATAATGGATCTAACTTGAACAACAAGTTGATGAAAGAGTTGTGTAGCGAGTTCAAGATTGCACATCATAATTCTTCTCCTTATAGACCCAAGATGAATGGGGTTGTTGAAGCTGCTAACAAGAACATCAAGATGATTATCCAGAAGATGGTTGTTACGTACAAAGATTGGCATGAGACGCTGCCATTTGCTTTGCATGGTTATCGTACATTTGTCCGCATTTCAACAGGGGCAACCCCTTTCTCTCTTGTTTATGGCATGGAGGTTGTGCTCCTCGTGGAGGTTGAAATCCCATTAATGTGAGTCTTGATGGAAGCCAAGTTGACTGAGGCTGAATGGGTTCAGAGTCGTTATGACCAACTGAATTTGATTGAAGAGAAGAGATTGACTACCATGTGCCATGGTCAGTTATATCAGCAAAGGATGAAGAAAGCCTTTGATAAGAAGGTCAAACCTCGTGTGTTCCGAGAAGGTGACCTCGTGCTCAAGAAAGTTTTGCCTTTCGCGCCCGATTCCAAAGGCAAGTGGAATCCAAACTATGAAGGACCATATGTTGTTAAGAGAGCCTTTTCAGGCGGTGCTTTAATACTTACAACTATGGATGGGGAGGATTTCACTCGTCTTGTGAACTCAGATGCAGTCAAGAAATACTTCGCCTAAAATAAAAAATAGAATAGCTCGCTAATTTGAAAACCCGAAAGGGAGGCTTAGGCAAAAATAAGCGTCTCGGTGGATTGAAAACCCGAAAGGGCGGTCCAGGCAAAAGTTAGAGACATAAAAAATGAATATATATACCCCGCTAGATTGAGTACCTCACTCTGGGGTAATCTAGGAAAAAATTCAGGATTTGGCAAGTAACTGCATCCTGACAAGACTTTGTTCTACAAGCTGTCTTCTGTCAAAGATTCTCGCTCAGTCATCGTCAACTGAAGCTTCAAATACATTGGATTCAAAGTTGGTGGAGAAATGGTCATTATGGTCAATGTAGCCATTTTCCAATATATATCACCAATTTCAAATTTGTAAAGATCCATGGAGTCTTGCCATTTGCAGACCACCATTCCATCAAATAAATTTGAGCCTTTATCCAATTCTTTTCACTCTTATTTGTTTATGTTCAACAAATGTTTGCATGTTTTAATTGATAAATATCATTGCTTTAAACAAATAAAATTTTTATAAACTGTTTTTAAACAAAGTGAACATTCACAAAAGATTGAAAAGGATAATTGGAACATCTTCAGTGCTCTCCCAAGGATAGTATGATCTCCAAAAGGGTAAGACATCCGTTCATATTCCTAGCATATGTCGTATCTTCTTCATCATCCTTAAGGTTGTCTCCTCAATGAAGCGCAGAAAGTTAATACACCACCAAAGTCCCCAGAGATGTCTGGAGTTTGGTCTCTGTCTTCTAGCTCCCCAGTGACTCTGGATCTAGCATCTATGTTATCAATTATATGGTTGTCATCCCTTGTGTGGATTGACCTAAAATCCCTTATAGATTGATAAATTGATATGCTATCTTTTCGAGGAAGTTGGTCTTCTCTCATTCGTGATTGGAAATCTCCCGCAGAGTAAGCGGACATCCTCAGCATGAGTTGGATTTTCAACAAGTTGGTTTGTAGCTTATCCCAACGGATTCGCATACATTGATCTCCAGCGGGTTTGCTTCCCGTTCATCCTCAGCAGGGTTGTTCACATTAGACTTCCCCAGTTTGGTCACCAGCAGGTTATCTCCAGCTGATCGCCTACAGGCCATCCCCGGTTCAGCCATCAACGTTTTTCCCCCCAGTGGAGCTGCCTAATCGGAGCCTGATTGTTGTTACTTCCTCCTTCTCGGATAGTTTTTCCTTCTAGCAGAGAGGGTGATGAAAATGTTTATTTTCCATCCCCAGTGAAGCATTGTTTCTCTTTTCCTCGGCAGAGATTGTTTCTCCAGCAGTATGAGGAAATGTGTTGGTTATTGGAACTTTTGTGTGTGCTGGTTATTCCCCACAGAGTTTCATATCTTGCCTTGGTTATTCCCCAGTAGAGTTCCTTCTACGATGGAATCTTATCTGCGTAGCTTCCCCAACTGAGACTCTACCTGATCCTAGTCTGTCTTTGGAACTTCAAGGAAGATGTGTTGATTCCTTCCCAGTGGAGTGACTGGTTCTCCTTTACGCAGCAGAGATGTTTCCTTCGATGGATAGAAGTGAATGTTGTTTGATGCGCTTCTGTTTGGTGGTTATTCCCCACATAATCCCACATCACCCCCTGATAAGATTTCTAGTAGAGTTCGTCTCTAACTGATCTAATCCATGTCTCTGCGTAATATTGGAAGATCCCCAGCTTTGGTGGTTGTGATCCTCTACTTGTTTCCCTAGTAGTAGTCTTTGTTCCCGGCAGCGACTCTGTTTGATCCTCAGCATTGGTCTTTATCCCCTGCAGAGATTGGTGTTTCCTGGTATTGGTTGCCCCCCACCAGATTGGATTTTCCCCTATGGGTCTGGCTTTGCTTCTCTTTTGAGATGTTGTACCGGATGTTTGTCCATTGATTCTTGGACCTATTTGTGTTAGATATGTCTGTTTGTCAGCATTTATCATACATAAACCACGCATATACTTGCATATTTATAGCATTCAGATATTCATGTTGCATTTTTTGCCATATATCTTTGCTTATCATCTCCTGCTAGTTGGGTGATACATAATTCCCCGAAGCAGACGGTTGCGTCTGATCTCTCCATATAGAGTCAACCCTATAGGCAGAAAGTGTTTATCCTTTCTTCCATATTCCCCACTGAGTTATGTCCTCGTGGATGATTTTTGTTTCAGTTTCCTCCCTAAGTATGTATTGGGATGAAATTACTCCCCTGAGTTATATTCTCATTTGGGTTGAGTCTTGCTTCATTGCATCTCTCTAGTTTGTTCCTAGACTGACTCCTTTCTTGTTATTTCCCCTGCACCTCCCTGTGGTTCAGGTGATCAATTACTCAATAAACAGTAATTGTTCATTCTCTCCCCAGCGGATGTTGTGGCTTTCTACCCAGTAACCGGTAGTTATAAGTCCTATTTCTTTGGTTTTCTACCCAGTAACCAGTAGTTGTAAACCCTATTTTGTTCCCCTCGCAGAGTTATCCCTGATTTTGTTCATCCTAACCGATGACGGTTACTCTCTTCTTTGGTTTTCTACCTAGTAATCGGTAGATGTAATCCCTTCTTGGTTGGTTATCTTTATCCAATATTCGGTATTGATACTCCTTCAGTTTTGAGTATACCACCCAGTAACCGATGATATATCTCTTGGATAATTGCTCTAATTAAGCAATTTATCCCCAACGAGTCATCTGTCATTTACCCTTGTTTGGTAATGATTGTTTCTCCCCTTGATTGGTCATCATTTTATACCCAGTAGCCGGTATCCCGATGTCCTTTCCTTTCGGTTGATTTATCCTTTATTAACCTAGTAACCGGTTGTGGATAATCTTCCATGCGAGTATGTTATCTATGTTTTGACAGTAATAGATAATATATCTCATGCAGTCATTCGTCGAAGTCTTTGTCTTCCCCAGTCGAGTAAGATTCGTATTTCCTTATGGAATCGAATGTCCATCCTGTAATCGAGTTTGCTTTTTCAGCCCTCCTTTCGGATGATGAGTGTCTTGGAAATATTCCCCAATTCACGCCTGGTTGGTCACCTCTTATATACCCAGTAACCGGTATCCTTGGTGTTCCTTCCTTTCTGCTCCCTATTATGATTTTTTGTCCCCTGTGGAGTCAGATTTTCCTGAGTTGAGATACACCTTTTGAGGTCTTCCTCAGATGTTTTGGATGATTGATATCTCTCACCCTTATACTGGTCTTAGATATTCTTTCTCCCCGAGCGTGTTGTTCTCTCACCTATATACCGGTGTCTTGATCACATGTCTCTTTGAGTTTATTACCCAGTAGCTAGTAATACCTCACTTGTTTCGTCCTCAGCTGAGTCCTTTGTGGATATCCTCGCCTGAGTCCCTTAGTGGATTTTCCCCATCTGAGTCCGGATTTTTATCCGAAGTATTCGTTGTGGATAGTTTTGCTGTATTGGCATATTCTCCAATACATGCATCTTTGCGTCAGCTCGAGTCTTTCCATTGATTTATTTTCATGGAATCCCTTCGTGTCTCCCAGCAAATTTTAAGTCCTGACCTGCTCACGCATATTTATCCATTTTATTCCCCAGTAAAGTCCCCCGGAGTCTCTGTCCCATTTATGAGTGTATTACTCATATGGATTTTCAATTTCTCCCAATTTCTTTTTTCTTTGTGGACATATATCCCCACAGAGTACTAACTTTTGCATACATACATTTACACGATGAGGTCTCTTAGGGACCAAAATACGTATCTTTGTTAATATTTAAGCCCATTCTACCTCGTCGAGACGAAGATTTTAACCTTGATATCTCCGGCTAGAATGACCTTAAATAGGGGCATCTGTAAGACCCTAATTTTGACCCTAAGATCCCCTATGGCATCATAACATTGCTCATTGCATCTTGCCTCAAGGATCATAGCATCTTGGCTCCTTGACCCCTTGGGTTGGGACTTGTGTGAGTGGTTTGAGACCACAAAGTATGCTTGAATTGTATATTATCGCTTTTCTTATTTTGTTTACTGACCAAAAGCACAAAAATATGTCACTAATTTTGTTTGTTTTGAAGCTCAAGCAGTCATGTGATCCAAGGCACCTAGGAGGTCCCTATGCCCATTGAAGTGGCTAGATGAAAGTGAAAGCAAGCATGACAATGGCTCACAAAGTTCTCAATCATCATGTATGCCTCCCAAGTATCTCAATTTGTCAATTTGATCAAGATAAACCAAAGAGCTTGAGGATTGTTTCCCAAGGAAGCCCTAATTCAACTATGCATTGATTGTGCCTTGCTCTTGAAGCAACCTTAACCTATGATCAAATACAATCAAGGGAAGTTCTTTCATTCATAATTGTATGCATATTTGAGCCCATGTGGGTGTCCTTAATCATTCATTCATCTAGGTATGAAGTTTGGACTTGAGAAGTTGATCAGTCAATTCATCTGACTATTTTGAAATTCACTGAGACCTAACTTTTGATGTGTTTGTCAAATGAAGATGACCCCAAGAGAAAAAATGTTCTTAAGAACCATACGAACAACTTTTATGTTCATCAAAAATACATTTGAAACATGGAAGGTCATCATTAATTTCAAAACATTATAGGTCATTTTAACTGAAACCCTAATTTTGGGTCAACTTCCCAAGGACCTAACTCCTTCATTTTTTATGATTTTGAGGTGAGACCAAGTGCATTGGAAAGTTTAATGTCTACTTAAAATGTTATGTTGGAAAAAATTTCATAATCCTAAAATAAATACATGTGATAATACAAAACATTATAGGTCACTTTGGGCCAAAGTCATTGAAATGTGAAAAAGTCCAACTTCAAGTGCCCATAACTTTCTCATCAAAATTCCAAATGATGCAAAATTTAAGTCCAAATTGATGGTATTGAAATTATATACAACTTTGATTTTGTAGGTTTTGTCATTTAAGGCTTGCATCAATGAAATAGAAGGGCTTGAAATTGGTCCATTTTGGCAAAATTTCCATATACATGTTTTGTACATTGAACTTCATGGCCAGTTTTCAATATTTTCCCAACTCCAAATGGATTTTTTGTTCAACATAACATTTGTTCCTTATGTCAAGACCTTTCCAACCATGATTCAAAGAGATGAAGTTTTGGTTTCAATTATGCATAACATGATAAAACTCCATGCACAAGCTTACAGATTGCAATCTGCACGTCCAATTTCATTTGTTGATGTTTAGCCCTCAATTGCCATTGCTTTTGGGCCTCACATGCGCCTGTACAGACCCATGCATGGAGGACCCAACTTCACATGCACACGAGTTTTTTCATGCATTGCATCACCCTTGGCTATAAATAGAATGCCTTGCACACTTCAAACTTCAACCTAAAGGCGCCTGAAGCTCTGCACATTTGAATCCCTAACCCTCACTCAAAGGAATTTTGATTTTTTTCTCAATTTTTCAAGTTCAATTTTCAACTTCATTGGTTGATCTTTGACTTACAATTCCTTAGACTTGCCTCCTTATTACCTCAAGATCAAGTTGCATTGAAGATTTGGATCAGATCGTGCCATTGAAAGTTGCACTTCAAAGGTTTATATTCAAATTGTTTTGACTCGAATCTCTCTTAATATAGTGCATTGCTTGGTTTGGTTGGTACCTCTGAAGTCCTCATGTGAGAGGCAATTGATTTATGCTTTCAATTTTGTGAATTGAGTAAGTTCAGATTGAACACCTCATTTTTCCATCTCAGATTTCTCTCTCTATAGGGATCTTGAGTGGAAACTAAGGTCACAGGGGTGATGTACATCACCCCAGCTTTTGAATGATGTATGGATCGTGTATTATGGTGAAGGTTTGAAAACCTGCAACTCTGGCCGGAAACAATGAGGTTCACCGGAGAAGACGGTGGTTTCCACCACCGTTCCCACGTGGATGAGTTCCTGGCCCTTGGATCCTTTGCTTCAGATCTAATCTTGGCTCTTGGTTTGATTGACTATTTTAAATGCTTCATGTTTCGCTGTTGACCAAGCCTCACCATGCGCGCGCACTTCTCAGCCACCAGATACGCCACGTTAATTAATGAACCAAGATCCAAGCGTTGTGGATTTTTGCAATTTCTGAATTTCCATTTTATTTTCTTTTATTCCAATTATTTTTAAAAATTCATAACTTCTTTATTTGGAATCACAAAAATATGGAATCAATTGCAAAGTTTTCTCTTAAATTCTAGTTTCTAAAAATGATTTTTAATTATTTTTGTGATTCCATTTAATATTTTTTGTGAATTATTTCTTTTCTGGTTGTTTTTAATTCATTTAAAATACTTTTCAATATTCAAAAATGCCAAAAATATTTTCTTAACATCTTTGGATGATGATGTATCTATGAAAAATATTCTCATCAATTTCTTAATTGATTTGTGATTTTAGTTCAATTATGTTATTTTTCTTCATTTTTTATTGTTTAAAATTATTTCTGTTTTCAAAAAATGATGAAATTTTTTGTAAAACCTTGTTTGACCATGTTGGACATATGATGATCCAATTGGACTTTTCCAAATTGATTTGAATTGGATTTGAAGTTTGACCTTTATTTGTTTATTTTAATTCAAGTATTATTTTAATTCCAAAAATACAAAAAAATATTTTTATTGTTTCTTGACTTCTAAGTTTCATCTCACTTCTGTTTACCATTGATTGATGTTGATTCCATTCATTTTTTGTCAATGTGTTTTGCTTATGTCATTTGAATTTCAATTATGTACATTCCATTTCCATCTTCTTCCTCTTCTTTTTTCTTTTTGACCAATGAGTTAATGATTGGTGGTTAGCCTTGACATATGAGAGGCTTAACCTTCTTTGATTCAAATCAAATTCATCTTGATCAAAGATCAAGTGAATTGCTTTGCATTAGAGATAGGTTGCTTCTTGGTCAAGCAAAAAACCTAAATCCATACAAGGTCATTCTTCTTTTCTTTTGGCATGGCAAGTTATAGGAGCTTGGCCTACTAGTCATGGTCTCTAACTTGTGCTTATTTGCCTATAGTTTTATTGACCGGCCTCAGATAGGTGTGACTAGTACATTAGTCCACTTACGATTGCTTAACATAGCGCTAAATTGCCTTATGGCACACTAACACTAACTACTAATCACTAACTTTTAATTCAAGCATTTAATTCTTGCAATTTACTTTAATGAAATTTAATTTTCTTGCTCATTAATTCATTTGTCTTTGCCCTTTGCTCACTTGAGTTCATGTTTATGCTTATGCAATTTGCCTTTTGCTTACTTGAGCACATTATTATGTATATACTATTGCCTTGTGCTTGTTTTGTTTTTCTTTGTGTGAACCCAATGCAAATGGATAAAGGACTTAGATTTAGGACCTTACTTATGCTAAATGGAGTTTCAAGAGCAACTAGGCCTCATGCCTTTAGAATGCTAAATATGTTGAAGAGCAACTAGGCCTCATGCCTTTAGAATGCTTAATCTTGAAGATGAATTGAAAGGACCCCTAATTCTAAACTCACTCTTGTCCATTCTTTTTATTACACTGTGTAACTTTTTGATTTGTGTGTTCTTGTGATAGGGATACCAAACTTGAGCTGTTAGAAAGACCATTGTCATGCGCATCCAAGATAAGAAAGACAAAAGCCAATTGGAAGATTCCTAGGAGCTTGATTGAATATTTGCTTGATTGCTTGAGTTAATTGCTTATTGCTTGCTAATCCAAAGGAAAGAGGCAATTTGGATCATCTTTATGATCTCAAGAAGGGAACTCCAAGTGGTTTTATTTCTTTTCCCTCATCTTTGCATGTTTAGGACCTAGCCCTTCTCTTCTTCTCTCCATTCTAACCCAAGCCAAACTTTTGTGCAAACATTAAAATTACTTTCAAAATTAGAAACCTAGGCACCATGCCTTTGATTTTTCAAACTCTTTTCATAACACTTATTTTGAATTGAATCTTAAGTCAACTTTGACTTTATTTTGTAAATACTTTTCATTTGTAAATACAACTCACTCAATTGTTTTTGTGGTTCCAATGGCCACTTTTGCCAAAGCTTTTCATAAACATTAGCTATTAGGTTTGAGTTATCATAGAGGTTGATGTAATCCTCACCTTTGGACTATAAGTCTTCCATACTTATTATAGGATGGATCCCTCACTAGTATGTTGAAGCTCTCCTCACATGGTGGATTGTGGTTTAGGTTGAGTTTTCTCCCTTTGATAACAAAAGACCTTAAGGCTTTTGACCAATCAATTCACCAATTCATTTTTGACATTTTTACCCCGAACTACGAGGTTTTGATCCTACCTTTTTAAGATGGTACGTAGGCAATGGGTTCATCCATTCAAACACAAAATTATAAATAACTTGCATATTCTTTTCTCTTCTCCCCAATCATGTATGCACAAATATTTTTTCACAAATACCAACCTACCATACAACATTTGTAAAAAGGGCTTCCTTAGAGTACTAAGGATGTTTTGGGTGCTTAAAACCTTCCCATTGCATAACCAACCCCCTTACCCAGATCTCTGACATTTTTATTAATTTTTGATTTGATAAAACTTCTCGGTTTTTGTTCGCTTTCTAACATTTCCTTTGGATAAATAGAAGTGCGGTGGCGACTCGAATTGTATGATTTACTTTTGATTTAGTCAATAAATCTAAAGGTAACGAATACCCCGCTACACCTCCCTATGCTAAAGGACTTGGCCAATGCCAACATTTGTGTAACCAAGTGATTGCAATTTGAAACTTCATCTGATACATCATTCAAGATCCCTTTGAGTTCATCTGCAACATGATCATTCTGAAGCTGTTATTTTGAACTTTTGACTTGTGGAATTCATCTGATACATGGGCTAATTTTGAAGAAGATCATGGAGTGGCTAAGCTTGGATGTGACTATATTTATTTGTTGCCTTGCTCTTCAAGTCAATATTGTATGCATTGTTTGTTGCTTGATTTTAATATCCAAGGGAATTTGGGGTTTTTATATGACATTCTTGCCTATTGGATAGCTACTCATCATTCAAATCTTTTCAACTCTTAACTTTTAATTTTGTGCATAGGATTAGTCTCTTCATCTCCTCCCCATCTCTTTAATTTCAAAATCTCTCACTCCTTTTAAAAACTTCTTTGTTTGAACTTGTTATTTTTTCTAAATTTTGACCACTTTGCAAACTAGAAACTTTGGCCTTATGCCATTGCATTTTCAAACTTCTTTTCTTAATCAAACTTGTAAATGAACTTAACTATACTTGACTTAAACTTTCAAAAAATCCAAAAAGAACTAACTCATTCAAACCATTTTTGAGGCCTTTGTGCCTTTCAAACTTAAATTTTGTTAAAAAGCAATGCATCCACTTTGAAATTTGTATCACGAACTATGAGGTTTTGATCCCTCATTTTTATGTTGGTATGTAGGCAGAAGTCCGAAGGTCTTGTCAAACACAAAAATATAATTAATGAATTCTTTTCTCATCTCCTCACTCTATTTGTTTGTAAACATCATTTTGTAAAAAACACATATGCACACAAAAAAGGGCTCCATAGGAGTACCTAGGACACTTTGGGTGCTAACACCTTCCCTCTGTGTAACCAACCCCCTTATCTGTAATCTATGACATTTTATTAGTTTTGATTTGAAAACTTCTTACTTTTGGGTTTTGTTCGTACTTTTTCCCTTTTCCCTTGGAAATAATAAAAGCGCGGTGACGACTCTGGCTTTATTGATCTCTAGCTTACACATAGCTTGATAATCATGAATTTACCGCTACAGAAATTATGTGGCGACTCTGCTGGGGAGTAGTCTCCAATGGGTTTAGCCTACTTTTTTGTATGTATATAATTGTATATATGTGATGTTTGTATATTTGTTTGTAAGATATAATCTGCTTGTTGTGCTTGGTGATCTCTGAGTGGTGAAATAAGTTCTAACCCGAACTTGAGTGAAATTAAGATAGGAGGATGGTATAGTCATGTTCGACTTGTGTGGAGTAGTCCTTAACAAGTTGGCTTGAGATCCATATGCTCAGTGGAGACCCTTTTGGATTTGGATATGTCACACAAGTATTTGTGGTTAGGCATTACTATCTCTAATTTGGGTCCAAGAAGCTGAGGACCGTAGAACATTTACCCCCTCTTTGCCTATTTAGGACGTAATGGGGAGACTGTTCAAGTGTAGACTTGATAACGGTTCTTACACGATACTACACTCAGACGAGTTTCTCTTGAGAATATTATGGGTCGATGAGTCAGTCATCATAACCTATAATATCTGATAGATGGAATTAAGACTCTGGGAACTTTTTTAGAACATGATCTATAGGTTTTTATCCTTAGTTCACTCCTTTGGGATGGTTTTTACCCAGACTCCATGCTCTTGACTCACAAAAAACCCTTGATTCTCTGTTGATCCAATCAAGTCTTGTCAATATCAATGGAACTTGGGTGTCGATAAGGTGTAAACCATAATCCACCAAAATGGATGATTGATCTTGACAATGACTTGATTCATCCATTGACCTTTGATTGTGTGCCTTGTGTGTGATCCCTTATTTGTTATTGTTGCATTCATGCATTCATGCGCATCATAACATTCATCAAACGAAAATTTCAAGGAACTGAGGTATTATTTGCAAATATTTTCAGACCATGGATTGTGGACGAAGGAACACTAAGAAGTACAGTTTCATATGTCCCGACTTGAAAGAGTTAAGGAAGCTAGCATCTTTTGTATTAGATCCCTTGGACTTAAAACAACATCATGGGAAGCTTCTATTTATCTTGTTGACTGATGTGGTTGAAGGACTTTTGAGTGTGTTGGTGTAGTTCTATGATCCTCTCTACCACTGTTTCACTTTCCCAGATTTTTAGCTTGTGCCTACCTTGGAGGAGTATTCTCATCTCTTGGGAATACCTGTTTCTAGCAAGGTACCTTTTAGTGGATTGGAAGAGATTCCCAGATCTCATCTTATTGTTGAAGCTCTTCACTTGAAGAAGTCTGAGATAGAGGCTCATTGGATGAAGAAAGGAGGATTGTTTGGGTTTCCATATGATTTCCTCATCAAGGAAGCTACTGATTTTTCTCAAGCCGGTAGTATGGATGCTTTTGAAGCTATCTTTGTGTTGCTCATTTATGGATTAGCTTTGTTCCCTAACATTGATGGTTTTATTGATGTTAACGCCATTAGACTTTTCTTGATTGGGATTCCTGTGCCTACTTTGTTGGGTGCTATGTATTTCTCTTTGCATCTATGGAATTCTAAGGGTGGAGGAACCATTGTCTGTTGCATTCCTCTTCTGTACAAGTGGGCACAGAGGTTTCATCTTGTAGCATGCCTCAGCCTTCCATTGCTTGGAAGAAGATTATTGATCAGCTTGTCCTCGAGAAGACTCAGATGAAGGCTTCTTTTGAGACCGAGATTCATTCGACGCATTCGAAGGAAGTATGCCCCTTCAGCTAGGTCTTCTGACATTGTTGTTAGGGATCCTTAGGATGACTAGTCTCCTTCTCTCTTATAATTTTTCATTTGGTTTCTGAAATTGTACTCTGTGTAATCCTTCCAATTATATAAATGAAAAGAGATTTTTGGTCATATAAAAATTATTGCAATTGTTGATATATATATTTGCAAATGATATAGTAAGTTCCTTGAAAATAAAAATAAATAAAGAGGCATTGCATAGCATGCATCATTTCTATAAACAGGTTTCTCTTTCGCCAGATGTCTCATTGGTGTTTCTTTTGTGCTTCAGCCAAGCTGACTCATCGGTACAATACTCACGCCAATCATATCAGAATCATGGAACATTTGGAGCAAGAGAACAAATAACTGAAGGACGAGATCGCCCGACTGACTGCCATGATGGAGTCAGTGTTGGCTGCTTAGAGCCAAGCTTCTCCAACACCCGCAACTCCTCTCAGAGGACAGTTACTTCAGAGGTGGCTACCTCTACCATGCCTGCTGCTGCCGCTCACTTCGCGCCTGCTATGTATGTCGGATTCCCATGGGGAATGCCACTGAACTTTATGCCTGAAGGCTTTGCGCCTACTCTTTCTTCCATGTCGGCATCTAGCCCGGTCATGTCTGTGCCACCGCCTGTTGTGCACACTTTACCTCGTGTAAAGGACACCATTTATCATTCCTAACCGTCTGAGGGTCTGGATGTTTCCGAGAAAATGGATGAAATGAAGGATCAGTTTCTTGAGCTACGCAAGGAATTGAAGACACTAAGGGGTAAGGATTTATTTGGGAAAAGTGTTGCCGAGTTGTGTTTAGTGCCAAATGTGAAGATCCTGGCGAAGTTCAAAGTGCCTGACTTTGAAAAGTATAAAGGGAACTCATGTCTGCTCAGTCATCTAGTGATGTATGCCCGCAAGATGTCTACCCAGACTGATAACGATCAACTGTTGATTCACTACTTCCAAGATAGTTTGACCGGTGCTGCGCTCCGCTGGTATATGGGGTTGGACAGTGCAAGCATTCACACTTTCAATGACTTGGGAGAGGGTTTTGTTAAGCAGTATAAGTACAACATGGATATGGCACCTGATAGAGACCAGCTGAGGTCTATGTCTCAGAAGGATAAGGATACATTTTAAGAATATGCACAAAGATTGAGGGAATTGGCTACTCGTATCACTCCTCCCTTGGAGGAAAAAGAGATGACAAAGATCTTTCTAAAGACCTTGAGTTCATTTTATTATGAACGTATGATTGCTAGTGCCCCCAGTGACTTTACCGAAATGGTAAACATGGGGATGAGGCTTGAGGAAGGGGTCCGAGAAGGACGATTGTCAAAAGATGAAGAATCGTCAAGTAAGAGGTATGGCAGTAGTTTTGGGAAGAAAAAGGACAACGAAGCTAATGCAGTAACCAGTGGGAGGCAGAGGAGGCCTCAGATCAGAAGCAATCCACCACCCCGCCAACACCATCATCAAGTATCTTCAGTCATTCTAGTATTCTCTAATAATCAATCAACACCAGTTCAACAACAACAACGTCAACAACAACAACCGCAACAACGAACAAACACTTACAACAACAGCAATACCAACAACAATCATCATCAAAAAAACTTTGAGAGGAAGAAGGTCTCTTTTGACCCGATTCCTATGTCTTATGTAGAATTGTACCCGTCTTTGGTTCTCAAGAACCTACTTCAACCAAGAAACCCGCCGCAGATTCCAGAATCGCTTCCATGGTGGTACAAACCTGAACTCCATTGTGCTTTTCATCAAGGGGCACCCAAACATGATATAGAGAACTGTTATCCGCTCAAGTATGAGGTTCAGAAGCTGATGAAGAGTGGAATGGTGTCCTTTGAGGACCGAGCGCCGAATGTGAAAGCAAATCCATTGCCCGCACATGGGAATTCTTCTGTGAACATGGTGGATGGTTGTCCCGGCGAATTTAAGGTTTTTGATGTTCGCTTTATTCGGAGGTCCTTAGTGCAGATGCATAAGGACATTTATTTGGTGAGTGATTGTGAGCATGACCATGATGGTTGTGCTGTTTGCACTATTAATTCAAGGGGTTGCGAGGTTGTGAAAAGGGACATCCAATGACTGATGGATGAAGGCATGATTCTGATTGTTCAATCCCGTCATGTAGATGATGATGTGAATGTCATAGTGTCTGTTTTCAAGCAACCAGAAAGATTGGTAATTCAGTACGACAACATCAACAGTAATAATGTCAGCAATAGATCAGTATCGCCGTTGGTTAGACGGTTAGTGGGCCCAGTCCCATATTCATCTGATAAATTTGTCCCATATCAGTATAATGCTACAATGATGAAGGATGCTCAAGAGGTCCCGTTGCCTACGACCAGCTCTGTAGTGAGCATTGCTGATGTTACCAAGGTGACCCGTAGTGGTCGTGTGTTTGGGCCAGTGTTCGCAAAGGATAAAGAAGAGTCAGTTGTTGGTAAGAAGGTGGAAGTGCCTACTATAGATCAGGTTAGTGCTTCAAAAAGTAAGTCTGGTGAATCCAGCGATTTGAAGGCTAATGATGATGATGAGGTACTTCGTCTAATCAAGAGGAGTGGGTTTAAAGTAGTGGAGCAGGTGCTCCAAACCCCCTCAAAGATCTCAGTGTTGTCTCTGCTCATGAATTCAGAAGCGCACAGAGAAGCACTGCAGAGAGTTCTGGAGCAAGCGTTTGTAGAACATGATGTTAGAGTGGATTAGTTCGATCATATTGTGGCTAACATCACTTCCTGTAACAATCTCAGCTTTTGTGATGAAGAACTCCCTGAGGAGGGCAGAAATCATAACTTGGCTTTGCATATCTCCATGAACTGCAAAGATGATGATTTTTCCAATGTGCTTATTGACACCGGGTCTTTATTGAATGTGCTGCCAAAGTCAACTCTGTCAAAGCTATCGTACCAAGGAGCTCCTATGAGGTATAGCGGTGTAATCGTCAAAGCTTTTGACGGTTCATGCAAAACAGTTATTGGTGAAGTGGACCTTCCAGTTAAGATAGGTCCGAGTGATTTTCAAATTACTTTTCAAGTAATGGATATCCACCCGGCCTACAGCTGCTTATTGAGAAGGCCATGGATCCACGAGGCGGGAGCTCTTACCTCCACTTTGCATCAGAAGCTCAAATTTGTGAAGAGCGGAAAGCTTGTAATCGTTGGCGGGGAGAAGGCGCTGTTGGTTAGCCACCTGTCATCTTTCTCTTATGTTGAAGCTGAGAATGAGGTTGGAACTCCGCTCCAAGCCTTATCTATTGTTGCTGAAAAAAGAGTTAGGACACCTATGTCCTCATTGAAAGATGCAAAGAAGATTGTGGAAGAAGGCAACGTTGATCAATGAGGGCGCATGGTAGAGATCTCCGACAACAAGGGCAGGACCGATTTAGGATTCCAACGCGGTTCATCAACTGCAAGGTATGAAGATATGCAACTTAGCTTTCGTAGCAGAGGGTTCATTCATGGCAATGAACAATACTTAGCTGTCGTGCTAGAGGATAACAAAGAGGAAGACTGCACCAATTTTGTGACGCATGGAAAGCCTTGGAACAATTGGACTGCTGTTGATATTCCTGTTATTTTTCATCGATCTAAGTAATTGCTTTTATATGTTTTTTAAAAAAAGTTCTTCTCCTATGCCTAAGGGAGAAGCGAACATTGTTTGGGCATTTTCAAATTGATCATTAATAAAATTAATTTTATTCATCCACATCTATGATGTTTGTTTTTACTTTTTGCATTATTTTGAAAATGGTAATCACAAAAAACATAAATAAACAATATAATTGTCCATCTTCATAATATTTGGTCATAAATCCACTTCTCTAAAATCAAAATATCAAATCATTATGCAGGTTGGTTTCTAACCCCATTGTATACAATGATCCTTTTCCTTCTCCAAATTTTGAATTCCCTGTGTTTGAGGGAGAGGAGGAAAGTGATGGAGAAGTGAGTAATGAATTATCTCGTCTTCTTGAGCAAGATGAAAAGACCATTCAGCCGTTCGAAGAGCAGATTGAGCTAGTCAATTTGGGTTCCGAGGATGATGTGAAGGAAGTCAAGATTGGATCTCGACTGTGTCCAGATGTCAAGAAGGGGTTGATTGATCTTCTTCGAGAGTATCCAAATGTGTTTGCTTGGTCCTATCAAGACATGCCTGGTTTGGATTCTGAGATTGTGGAGCATAGATTGTCGTTGAAGCCAGAATGCCCGCCACTCAAGCAAAAATTGAGAAGAACGCACCCTGATATGGTTGTGAAGATGAAAGAAGAAGTGTAGAAGCAAATTGACGCAGGTTTCCTTGTGACCGCTGAATATCCGCAATGGGTAGCCAATATTGTGCCTGTGTCGAAGAAAGATGGAAAAGTCTGTATGTGTGTCGATTATAGAGATTTGAATAAAGCTAGTCCGAAAGATGATTTCCCTCTGCCACACATTGATATGTTGGTGGACAATACTGCTAAATTCAAAGTCTTTTCGTTTATGGATGGATTTTCCGGATATAATCAGATCAAGATTGCACCCGAAGATATGGAGAAGACCATATTCATTACTCTTTGGGGAACATTTTGTTATAGAGTGATGCCCTTCGGTTTAAAGAATGTTGGTGCAACTTACCAAAGAGCAATGACTACTCTTTTTCATGATATGATGCACGAAGAGATTGAAGTATATGTCGATGACATGATTGCTAAATAAATTGATGAAGAGGAACATGTTGAGCATTTGTTGAAGCTATTCCAGCGTTTGAGGAAGTATAAACTCCGCTTGAATCCCAATAAATGTATTTCCGGTGTTCGTTCTGGGAAGTTGTTGGGCTTTATTGTCAGCGAGACGGGTATTGAAGTTGATCCTGCCAAGGTCAAAGCAATACAAGAGATGCCTGCGCCCAAAACTGAGAAGCAAGTCACAGGTTTTCTCGGCCGCTTGAATTATATTTCCAGATTTATTTCACACATGACTGCCACATGTGCACCTATATTCAAGCTTCTTCAGAAATATCAGTCTTGTGATTGGACCGAAGATTTCCAGAAAGCTTTTGACAGTATCAAGGAATATCTGCTTGAACCTCCGATTTTGTCTCCACCTGTTGAAGGAAGACCGTTGATCATGTATTTGACTATGCTTGAAGATAGTATGAGTTGTGTTCTTGGTCAGCAAGATGAGACTGGAAAGAAAGAATTTGCAATTTACTACCTCAGTAAGAAGTTCACCGACTGTGAGACTCGGTATTCTATGCTAGAAAAGACTTGTTGTGCATTGGCTTGGGCTGCTAAGCGTTTGCGTCAGTATATGTTGAATCACACCACTTGGTTGATATCCAAAATGGATCCGATCAAGTATATATTTGAGAAGCCTGCTATAACTGGTAGAATTGCCCGTTGGCAGATGTTGTTCTCAGAGTATGATATCGAATACCAATCTCAGAAAGCGATCAAAGGTGGTATCTTGGCTGACCATTTGGCTCACTAACCAATTGAAGATTACCAATCAGTGCAGTTTGATTTTCCTGATGGAGAGATCTTGTACTTGAAAATGAAAGATTGTGATGAACCATTGCTTGAAGAAGGTCCAGAACCTGGTTCCCGTTGGGGCATGGTATTTGATGGAGTTGTTAGTCAATATGGTAATGGTATTGGGGAAGTGATTATTACTCCTCAAGGCACGCATTTTCCATTTACAACTAGATTGACTTTCAAGTGTACAAACAATATGGTAGAATATGAAGCTTGCATTATGGGGCTCGAAGAGGCCATTGATCTCAGAATCAAGCATTTAGATGTCTTTGGAGATTCAGCTTTGGTTGTGAATTAGATCAAAGGTGAATGGGAGACGAATCAACCCGGTTTGATACCATATAGAGATTATGCGAGGAGGATTTCAACTTTATGTACAAAAGTTGAGTTTCATCATATCCCTCGAGATGAAAACTGGATGGAAGATGCTCTTGCAACATTGGCGTCAATGATTATGGTGAAATATTGGAATGAAGTTCCCAATTTGACTGTGATGCATCTTGATAGGCCAACACATGTGTTTATTGTTGAAGAAGTCAAAGACGAGAAGCCGTGGTATTACGACATCAAATGTTTCGTCCAAAGTCATATTTACCCGCCTGGGGCATCATTGAAAGATAAGAAGACTTTGAGAAGATTAGCCGGAAATTTCTACTTGAATGATGATATACTGTACAAGAGAAACTTCGACATGGTTTTGCTCATATGCATGGATAGACACGAAGCAGACTTATTGATGACTGAAGTGCATGAAGGTTCCTTTGGTACTCATTCCAATGGACATGCAATGGCGAAGAAGATGTTGCCAGCAGGTTACTACTGGCTGAAAATGGAATCTTACTCTTGCAAGTTTGTGAAGAAATGCCACAAGTGTCAAGTATATGCATATAAGATTCATGTTCCTCTAACACTATTGAATGTTATCTCTTCCCCATGGCCTTTCTCCATATGGGGAATTGATATGATTGGGATGATTGAGCCCAAAGCTTCGAATGGACATTGTTTCATTTTGGTGGCAATTGATTACTTCACAAAATGGGTTGAAGTGGCATCATACGCAAATGTAACCAACCAAGTTGTTTTAAGGTTTATCAAGAATCAGATCATATGCCGTTATGGTGTGCCAAGTAAGATCATTACCGATTATGGATCGAACTGGAATAACAATATGGTGGAAGCTCTTCGCAAAGACTTGAAAATTGCACATCATAATTCTTCTCCCTACAGACCGAAGATGAATGGGGCTATTGAAGTTGTGAATAAGAATATCAAGAAGATTATTCAGAAGATGGTTGTCACGTATAAGGATTGGCATGAGATGCTCCCATTTTCTTTACACGGGTATTGTACATCCATCCGCACCTCAACAGGGGCAACCCCTTTCTCTCTTGTATATGGTATGGAAGCAGTACTCCCCATAGAGGTTGAGATTCCTTCATTACGTGTGCTCATGGAAGCCAAGTTGACTGAGGCTGAATGGTGTCAGACCAGGTTTGATCAGCTGAATTTGATTGAAGAGAAGAGAGTAACTGCCATGTGTCATGGTCAGTTATATCAAAAAAGGATGAAGAAAGCTTTTGATAATAAAGTCAAACCTCGTGTGTTCAGAGAAGGTGACCTTGTGCTCAAGAAGATCTTATCTTTCAAACCAGATTCTAGGGGCGAATGGACCCCTAATTATGAAGGCCCATATGTTGTTAAGAGAGCCTTTTCAGGCGGTGCTTTGATTCTTACAACTATGGGTGGTGAAGAGTTCACTCGTCCTGTGAACGCAAATGCAGTCAAGAAATACTTCTCCTAAAAAAATAAAAGAACAACTCGCTAAGTTGAAAACCCGAAAGGGCGGCTTAGGCAAAAATGAGCGTCTCGGTGGATTGAAAACCCGAAAGGGAGATCCAGGCAAAAATTAGAGACATAAAAACAGAAAGAATTTCCCGATAAGTTGAGTACCCCACCTTGGGGCAACTTATGCAAAAATTTAGGATTATGGCAAGTAACTGCACTCTGCTAAACTTCAGATTTTGGAGAAACTTTGAGTACAAAGGTTGACGATAATTCATCATCCCGGCAGCGGTCAAGAGCATAGTGGACATCAAAAGTTGGTAGAAGGATTAAGGATCATTTGTATTCAATGTAACCCTTTTCCATGTAAATTACCATTTTCACTTTGTAAAAATCTATGGAGTCTTGTCATTTACAGACTACCATTCTATTAAATAAAGTTGAGCTTTTATCCAATTATTTCTACTCTTATTTACTTCATCCAATAGTTTTAAATTTTATTATGATCATTTTTTAAATTAAAATCTTTAATCAAAATCATTTTCTTAAACATACAAAAGCAAGTATTTTTCAAAGCAAATAAAAAAAGAAGTATCAACAACATTTTAAAGAGCAGTAAGTCTTAAATGTGAAGCATTAAGGGTTCCCAAAGCAGTTCACCCTTCGGGTATCCTTAGCCGAGTTTGTTGACCCGGTTCCCCTGTGGAGTTGTGTTTGATCCCTAGTGGAGCTTCATTTCTTTTCCAGCCGAGTTGGATGATTCAGTGCCCTGCGGTGTGTTATTTCCCCGACAGAGTTTCTACTTCCCCCGACTGAATTTGTGTATTCCTCAGCAGTTTTGATCCTCAGCAGAGTAATTAGACTCCCTAGTAGATCGTGTTGGTTTCTCCACCAGTCGCCATCCGACTTGCTCCCAGTCAGAGTTTCCTCCTGGTTTCTGAGCAGCTACTTGTGTTTATCTTGTGTATGGTTGTCGCCCATTTTGATAAGGTGTTGACCTAAAATTCCCTGCAGATTTGATAAAATTTTCTCTCCTCAGCGGATCTCCTCCTTCCTCAGCTAGAGTTGAGCCTTTGGGTCGTTGATCTCTCTCTCTGTTTTCCAGCAGTTGTCTCCCTCTTTTTGTGGATTGACCGAGGATTGTATCGATGATTCAAATTCTTTGCGACACGTTTGTATCCTTTGTGATCGTTTTATCAGCATAATCATCATATATACATATACACTAATATAATTTCACAATTTCATAATTGCATCATCATATTTGATTGGTTTATTTGAGATTCTTATTCTCTGTTATGGCGGTACTTTATCCCCATACAAATTCAGTGTCTGTCCTCCCTCAATTGTAGAATCTCAGCCCCTTAGGCAGAAAGACTTTAACCTTTCTTCTTTTCCCCACTGAGTTATTTCCTTGTGGATGATTATTACTTCAGCTTCCTCCCCAGTTGATTATCTGGATGGAATTACTCCCCTTGAGTTATATCCTCGTTGGGTTGAGTATTGATTGACCGTTTCTTTCTAGCTCTTGCCTAGATAGTTGCTTTGAGTCTCCTAAGAGTTTATTACCCAGTAACTGGTAATATTCTTCTTAGTTTTCAATTTGTTACTTCTTTCCCAATACATAGAGAAAGTATCCCTGTTTTTCCAGCAGTAGAGTCCCTAGTGGATTTGTTTTTCCTGATTCCCCAGGAAGTATATCCTTGATATGTTCATCCTAACCGGTGACGAATATCTTTCTTTCCCCTGCGTGAGTTTATCCTTGATATGTTCATCCTAACCGATGACGGATTTTGTTCCCCAGAGAGTCAATCCTTGATATGTTCATCTTAACTAATGACGAATTTCCTTCTCCTTGTGGTATTCTACCCTATAACCGGTAGTTGTAAACCCTACTTTCTCCCGCAGAGTTTAGCCTTTATATGTTCACTTTAACCAGTGAGGGATACTCTCTCTTGGTATTCTATCCAGTAACTGATAGATGTAATTCCTATTTTTCTCCTCACAAAGTCTATCCTTGATATGTTCATCCTAACCGGTGACCAACTTTCTCTTTGTTGGTATTCTATCCAGCATTCGATAGATGTAATTCCTACTTTTTATTCAGTTGGTATATCCTTGATATGTTCATCCTAACCGATGACAGATATCCTCCTTGACATTGTAAGAACAAAAATAGTTCTACAACAGATTCCAAGATTTTGATGATAACAAAGGATGAAACCAAAAATGGCACTCTAACGAAAAGTTCTAAAGTGTGCAGGACTCTAAACAAGAAGAAAGGAATCTGATCACGTCATCAGATACAAAATCAAATCAGATACAAATTATCAGAATATCAGAAGCATCTGAAGTAAAAACGCGCTCTAGAAGATCTGACTCTGAGCGAAACAGCATATCAGAATATTAGAAGCATCTGAAGAAGAAGCTCACTCTAGAAGCTCTGACTCTGAACAACGGTATTTCAGAATTCCAGAAGTTCTCAATGTCATCTGAAGACAACATCAGAATTCTAAGGGATCAGAACTATCAGAAGCTCTGAAGCCATATCTCAAGATCTCAGATTAAGAGAGTAACGCAGACTCTGATAATGGATTTCCTTATCCAAAAAGAGTAACGACAACTTCAACTTCAAATGGAAAGAAACTATATTTGGAAAGAAGTTATTCAAGGAGACAAACTTGTTTTGGCAAGAAACAACGAAGTTATGGCATTAAACTCTCATTAAGACTAAATATCTGCCATTACTACCAACGGTTGTTTTTCACCTCTATATAAAGAACGGCGAACCTCATTGAGAGACACACCTGAACGCACAGAATTACTCTACTCTCTCTCTAATCTTTCACTAGCTTTTGCTCATAACGTGAAACCTCTTATCTTCTCTAATTGTTGTAATACTTGCTTTATCCTAGAAGCACTCTAGATTACAAATTCTATTTTTATCTCAATTGTTTTAATTCCTCAAGTGACTCTGCGCAGTCTGTATACTTGAGAGGACTAAGAGATCCTTCTCTTAGACGTTGGTTGTAATAATCTTTCAAGATTAGTGGATTAAGTCCTTGTTGAAGGCGAAATCACCTTGGCCGGGTGGACTGGAGTAGCTTTGTGTTATAAGCGAACCAGTATAAAATCCTGTGTGATTGTATTTTTGCAAAAACGCTTATTTTCCAAAACAATTCAAACCCCCCTTTCTTGTTTTTCTCACCTTCAATTGGTATCAGAGCTTCGACTCTGTTATTGATTTTCCAATCAAACACTTAACCGTGTAGAGAGATCCAGAACGAGAAAAACTATGGCCCAGACAAATGAAAGAGACAGTTACAATGCTAAGCCTTTTGTCTTTGATGGAGAGAAATTCGATTACTGGAAAGATAGAATTGGAAGTTTCTTTCTAGGCTATGACGCTGATCTCTGGAACATTGTCACAGATGGATACACACCTCCTGTAACTAATGCTGGAGTTGAAGTTCCCAGAAGTAAGATGACAGATGATCAGAAGCGCGTATTCAAGAATCATCACAAAGCCAGAACGATACTTCTCAATGCCATATCCTATAATGAGTATGAAAAAATCACCAACAGGGAAACAACTAAAGATATACTTGATTCTCTGAAGATGACTCATGAAGGAAACTCTCAAGTCAAAGAAACAAAGGCTCTGGCTCTAATCCAGAAGTATGAAGCCTTCAAAATGGAGGATGACGAAGCCATAGAGGTAATGTTCTCTAGATTCCAAACTCTTATTGCAGGTCTCAAAGTTCTAGACAAAGGATACACAACTGCAGACCACGTCAAAAAGATAGTCAGAAGCTTGCCAAAGAAGTGGAGACCCATGGTCACTGCTCTGAAGCTGTCAAAGGATCTAAACAACATCAGTCTTGAAGAGCTTGTTAGTTCCCTTAGAAGCCATGAGATAGAACTAGAGGAAGATGAGCCTCAGAAGAAGAACAAGTCTGTAGCATTAAAGTCCAGATCTGAAAGATGCAAATCTGACAGAAACAAAGCATTCCAGGCCGAAACAGAAGATGCGGATGACTCTGAACAGGAAGATTCTGATGATGAAGAAGAATTGTCCCTCCTGACCAGAAGAGTTAAACAACTCTGGAAAAAGAGGAACAACAACTTTAGAAGACCAAGACCCAGAGGGGATCGATCAGAATCAACCTCAAAAGGTAAAACTAACAAAGATGTTACTTGTTATGAATGTAAAGAAACAGGTCACTATAGGAATGAATGCCCCAAGCTAAATAAAGACAACTCCAGAAAAGAAAGCTTCAAGAAAAATTCCCTCAGAACCAAGAAGGGATTAATGGCTACCTGGGATGATAGTGAATCTGACTCATCAGAATCTGACGCTGATGAACAGGCCAATGTGGCGTTCATGGCCACCACGTCCAGGAACAGCTCAGATGAAGAATCTGAATCAGAAGAGGTATTCACTGAACTCTCTCAATCTGATTTAGAATCATGCTTGTCTGAAACTCTTAACTCATATCAGAAACTAAAACAAAAATTTAAAGCAATAAAAGGTTGTCTTGAAGAAAAATTTGAAGAATGTGGCAAACTTGAGATGACAATTCTAGAACTCAAAGATGAAAACAAAGTTTTAACATCACTAAAAGATGCAACAAAGAAAAATTGCTTAAAACTAGAAGAAGCGTTATCTCAAGCTCCACAAACTTCAAATACGATAATTTATAAATACGAAAAAGCCTTTCAAAAGTTTCTGAAAAATGGGATAGGAAGGAGTGTAATGGCATCCATGATTTATGGAGTCAGTCAGAACAATAGAAAAGGAATTGGGTATGATCCTAAGGAAGATAAAACTTCTACTAGTGACCAACTTAAATCTCCATTTTCATATCACTATACACACACAAAAGAGCAAAAATTTGAAAATGCTAGAAAACCCAAAGTGGTAAGAAACTCTGGGAAAACTAATCAGAAAGGACCCAAGAGACTCTGGGTACCAAAAGATAAGATTGTTTATGTTGCAGATATCTTATGCAGCAAAGTTCAGACACCAGTCATGGTACCTGGACTCTGGATGCTCGCGACACATGATGGGAAGAAAGTCTATGTTCCAAAGCCTGGAACTTAAAGACGCTGGATTCGTAGGCTTCGGAGGAGATCAGAAAGGAAGGATCAGAGGCTCCGGAACTATTGGTAATGGTACTCTTCCCTCTATATCTGATGTCCTTTACGTAGAAGGATTAATGCATAATTTGTTATCCATAAGTCAATTAAGTGATAACGGTTATGATGTGATCTTTAATCAAAAAACATGTAAAGCCATAAATCAAAACAATGGTTATATCCTATTCACAGGCAAGAGGAAAAACAATATTTATAAAATTAATCTTTCTGATTTAAAAGAACAAAATGTGAAATGTCTGATGTCTGTTCACGAAGAGCAATGGGTATGGTATAAACGCTTGGGCCACATTAGCATGAGGAAATTATCTCAGCTAAATAAACTCGAGTTAGTCAGAGGCCTACCTAAATTGAAGTTCTCTTCAGATGCTCTATGTGAAGCATGTCAGAAAGGGAAATTTTCAAAAACATCTTTCAAAAAGAAAACTATTGTTACTACCTCTAAGCCTCTGGAACTTCTTCACATTGATTTATTTGGTCCTGTGAAAACAGCATCAGTCAATGGAAAGAAGTACGGACTAGTCATTGTTGATGATTTCAGTCGCTGGACATGGGTGAAATTCCTAAAACACAAGAGTGAGTCTCACTCTGTATTCACTAGTTTCTGCTCCAAAGTGCAAAAAGAATTTGACTCTAAAATTGTCAGAGTCAGAAGTGATCATGGTGGGGAATTCGAAAATAAATCCTTTGAGGAATTATTTGACTCTAATGGAATATCCCATGATTTCTCCTGCCCTAGAACTCCACAACAAAATGGAGTTGTAGAGAGGAAGAATAGGACACTCCAAGAGATGGCCAGAACTATGATCAACGAAACTAATGTGGCTAAGCACTTTTGGGCCGAAGCTGTAAATACAGCGTGTTACATTCAGAATAGAATCTCCATAAGACCTATTCTGGAAAAGACTCCCTATGAACTGTGTAAAGGAAGAAAACCAAACATTTCATACTTTCATCCATTTGGATGTTCTTGCTTTATTTTAAACACTAAAGAACATCTGAACAAGTTTGATTCCAAAGCACAGAAAGGTATTATGTTAGGATACTCAGAACGCTCTAAAGGCTACAGAGTATACAATACATAAACCAAAATTGTGGAAGAATCAATTCATGTCAGATTTCACGATAAGCTTGACCCTGAAAAGTCAAAGCTAGTTGAAAACTTTGCAGATTTAGAAAACACTCTTGCAGGATCTGACAAAGCTCCAGAAGCAACTGCCATTCAAAATTCTGAGGAAATTAATCTTCCACTAATCCCCAAGAAAGCTAAAAGTCGACTCAACGTATCTGAAGAATTGATTCTGGGCAACAAGGACGAACCTGTCAGAACCAGATCTACATTCAGGACTTCTGAAGAGACTCCTCTGGGACTAATGTCTCTGATGAGCCTACGTCCTGTGATGAAGCACTTCAAGATAATGACTGGGTTCAAGCCATGCAAGAAGAATTAGATCAATTCACAAAGAATGATGTCTGGGATCTTGTTCCCAAGCCCAAAGGCACTCACGTTATCGGAACCAGATGGGTATTCAGAAACAAGCTGAACGAGAAAGGAGAAGTCGTCATAAACAAAGCTCGACTGGTAGCTCAAGGTTACAGTCAACAAGAAGGTATTGACTACAATGAAACTTTTGCTCCAGTCGTAAGGTTAGAATCTATTCGTCTTCTTGTATCTTTCGCTATAAACCATTCTATTAAATTATATCAAATGGATGTCAAGAGCGCATTCCTTAATGGTTACATATCAGAAGAAGTGTATGTCAACCAACCTCCAGGTTTTGAAAATCCAAATTTTCCAGAACATGTTTTTAAACTCAAAAAATCTTTATATGGACTTAAACAAGCTCCTAGAGCTTGGTATGAACATTTAAGTAACTTTCTTCTGGAACACAATTTTATCAGAGGGAAAGTTGACTCCACACTCTTCTGTAAGAACCTTAACAATGATCTCATGATATGCCAGATATACGTTGATGATATTATTTTTGGTTCAGCTAACGCCTCTGTTTGTCAAGAATTCTCTGAGTTAATGCAGGCAGAATTTGAAATGAGCTTAATGCAAGAACTAAAGTTCTTTCTGGGAATTCAAATTAACCAAACTTCAGAAGTCACGTACGTTCATCAAAGAAAATACATAAAAGAATTTCTGAAGAAATTTGACATGGCTGAATGCAACTCTGCAAAGACTCCCATGCATCCAACATGCATTCTTGAAAAGGAAGAAGTCAGTAAAAAGGTTTGTCAGAAGCTCTATCGTGGTATGATAGGCTCCCTTCTCTATCTGACTGCTACTCGACCTGATATTCTCTTTAGTGTCTGTCTATGTGCCAGATTCCAATCAGATCCTAGAGAAACTCACTTAACAGCAGTTAAGAGAATTTTCAAATATCTGAAAGGAACTCCTAACCTGGGCCTGATGTATGAGAAAACATCAGAGTATAGACTTTCGGGTTACTGTGATGCAGATTACGCAGGAGATAGATTGGAACGAAAAAGCACATCTGGAAATTGTCAGCTCTTAGGAAACAATCTGATATCCTGGGCTAGCAAAAGACAGTCAACTATCGCTCTATCCACAGCAGAAGCTGAATACATCTCAGCATCCCTATGCACAACTCAGATGCTCTGAATGAAGAATCAGTTAGAAGATCTGCAAATCTTCGAGAGTAACATTCCTATCTTTTGTGATAATACTGCTGCCATTTGTTTAAGTAAGAATCCCATTCTACACTCCAGAGCTAAGCACATTGAAATAAAACATCATTTTATCAGAGACTATGTTCAGAAAGGGATAGTAACATTGAAGTTCATTGATACAGATCATCAATGGGCAAATATCTTCACTAAGCCTTTAGCTGAAGATAGATTCCTCTTTATCCTAGAAAATCTAAACATTCCAAATTGCCCTGAATAAATTGTGCCTCTGAAGCTGTAAAATGAGACTCTGACATAAACAAATAAGATTCTGCCTCTGACTCTGATACTTCTACCTAGTTAAGAAGATATATGAGTTAGAAATCTCCAGGAACCATTCGTTTGGTATTCCTGAAGATCAGATAAAGCAAACACGTGGAGTGAATTGCGTCTAACTTGGAACTTCTAGACAGCTGTCCAGAAGTAAATCAAGGGACAGACGTTTGAGATCTCCTCGAGCAGTGTGCGAACTGTTGGGATTAGACATCATTAATGAGCCAAAATCATTTCTCCCTCTAAACGTGCTAACTTGGTTTTTGTGCTAACTCTGATTTGCGTGTCGTTTTGCATGCGTTTTTTTTTGGTATTTAAACACTTCTCTCACACTTCACACACACTTCACTCTCACTCACTTGTTCAAACCAAGTTCTCTCAGGCATTTCTGCAAACAATTCATCTTCATCTCAGTTCTTCATCAACAATGGATTCTCAACAACAATCTGTGTTCAACTACTCTCAACAAATGAACTCCAGCAACGCAGCTCAAAGCACAAGCAATCCTACTCCCACCGTTACAGGCGTAACTGCAACACCAGTGTACAAGGAGCCTCACATCCTTGACTGTGAGACCCATATAAATCTTGCAACTCCTTTCGAGAAACTGGACGTGCTGTGTGAATCCCTGGTGGATTTTAACAACATGAAGAGAAATGGCGTAGACCTCACTGAAGAACTTCATCAACAAGGTTAGGGAAACTACTTTCAACGCCTCTACGGTCCAGTTTACCCAAACCTTATTAAGGAATTCTGGAGGTTTGCTGATGTTGACGATCATTTCATCGTCTCCTACGTTTTGGGTGTAAAAATTGTGATTACTGAAAAGTCAATCGCTGCCTTGCTGAACATGGAGAAAGCTGGAGGAAGAAGAATTTACAACATAAATCCCAGGGCGAAATACATTGCTCATGTAATCAACCCCACAATCTTCAAACTCAAAACAGAAGGCAAACCCTCAAAGAACAAGGAACTACATCAGAATCTCCGGGTGTGGCTCAAAATCATTCTGGGAACTATTCATCATCGCCCAGCATCAAACTCATCAGATTACATCAATACAGATCAGAAATGTATTATGTATTGTATTCATAAAGGTCTGAAGCTTTGCCTCCCTACACTCCTCTTCAAATACCTCAGAGATTCTGTACGGGAAACCAGGAATAACATGAAACCCAGAACTTACATTCCTCTGGGAAGACTCCTCTCAGATGTGCTGATAGAAAATGGTCTCGTGGACCATCTGATAAAACACAAACTCATGGAAGACTTGGCAATAGAAATTGGAAGACCTCTGAACTCCAGGAATCTAAAGAGCATGGGGATTCTGGAGAAGATTCACGTTAAACCTACTCTAGACACTTCTTGGGAAGCCTTAACAGATCAGAGGGATATGCCAAATGGTCTATGTAAGTTCTACAGGGATGAACCCAAAGAAGCAATTCTCCACTATCTCCAACGTCTGAAGGATGAAGGAGTGGACATATCAGATTTCAGACTGAGCGAACTGCCAGATTCAGCTCCAGACTTCGTGAGGTTTAAAAGAGGTCCATCTGAGAAGGCATCGAAGGCGAAGAAAGCAAAGCTAGGGGAATCCTCTGAATCAAGACCTCCAGCACCTCTGCAAGAGTCTTCTGGTAAGTCTGCCTCTACTGCTCCCTTTGAACAGCCACTTGCTTCTTCTATTCCTCTACCAACACCCATCTACACCACATCTGAAACCCCTCCTTCAACAACCAGAACCTCTCAACCACTACCAAAATTCAACCTTGCCAATACCTCATTACCACTATCCGAAGCTGAAGAAATGAATCAAATCACTTCCTCATCCTCAGCCCCAGAATCACCTCCCTATTTTGTCATTTCTTCTGACACAGAACCCTCTGACCCCGCTTCTCCCACTCTAGCCCAACTCCAAACTCTGAACCGTAATTCACAACAACCACAACAATCTCCACATGAACCTGAAGTAACTTCACCACCCACAAAACAACCAACCGTCACTCCATCTGAAGTTCAACCCTCTGACCTCAATACCTCTGACATTACCCCTCCAAACACTTCCGCTGAACCTCCAACTCTCAACCTAAGCCCTCCAAACTCTCCACCTCAACCATCTGAACCAGAACATTCCCTGCCAACCCTAGAGGAAGCAATCATGCTGTTTGCAGGAGCATCAGCTGAAAAGGTCAAGTCTCTGACCATCAACTCTGGTATCAGTGATGATCCTGACTCTGTTAGGACACACTGGAACAGAGTCATTGGTTGGATGACATCTGAGGCCTTTAAACTGAAGCACATCTCTGAGCAAGTCAGAAACGACTTCATTAGAGACGCTGAGGCAAGACTACAGGAGCGCTTGGCCAGAGAAGCCGAAGAAGAAGCCAGAAGGATAGAAGAAGAAAGAGTAAGACAAGAAGAACTTCAAAGGGTGCGAGAAGCTGAAGCCAAAGCTCTCGCTGATGCTGCTGCTGCTGAAGCTGAAGCAAAGGCTGCTGCTGAAGCTGAAGCTAAAGCCGCTGAAGAACAGAATGCTCTGACTCAGGGGGAGTCCTCTACTTTTGCCCCTCTGGTTCTCAAGACCCTTGAGGAGCTTCAGAAAGAGCAGAAGGAAGTCCGAGCCAGATTGGATCAATAGGACACAGTCAACGCCAACATCCAGAACCTGCTGACTCAACTGCTTCAGAGAATGCCTCCTCCTCCCAACCCTTAGGCACCCTAGGATTTTTTGCTTGTTGTTTTTGCTGGTCTTTGTCTCTGATGTTTTTTTTTCTTATCTGAATATATCTACATATTTTTCTTCCTGCTTATTATTTTGTTTAAGTCTTTTTGATTCTGACAAAAAGGGGGAGAAATCAAATAGCTCTGATGAAAAATTGTCTAATGCCTTAAGCACTCTGCAAACATATTATTCTATAAAATAAATCTATCTAATACTTGACTTAAGAAATTGCAGAAAGGTATCGAGAAACTTCATTGCTTGGAAGCTCTAGTAAGAACTTCTGAACTCCCTAGCCTATCTCAGGGGGAGCTCACTTCTATCTGATCTGATAAACTCTTAATTTTTGAATGTTTCATCTGTCATTTAAGTTTGTTTTGTCATCATCAAAAAGGGGGAGATTGTAAGAACAAAAATAGTTCTACAACAGATTCCAAGATTTTGATGATAACAAAGGATGAAACCAAAAATGGCACTCTAACGAAAAGTTCTAAAGTGTGCAGTACTCTAAACAAGAAGAAAGGAATCTGATCACGTCATCAGATACAAAATCAAATCAGATACAAATTATCAGAATATCAGAAACATCTGAAGTAAAAACGCGCTCTAGAAGATCTGACTCTGAGCGAAACAGCATATCAGAATATTAGAAGCATCTGAAGAAGAAGCGCACTCTAGAAGCTCTGACTCTGGGCAACGGTATATCAGAATTCCAGAAGTTCTCAACGTCATCTGAAGACAACATCAGAATTCTAAGGGATCAAAACTATCAGAAGCTCTGAAGCCATATCTCAAGATCTCAGATTAAGAGAGTAACGCAGACTCTGATAATGGATTTCCTTATCCAAAAAGAGTAACGACAACTTCAACTTCAAATGGAAAGAAACTATATTTGGAAAGAAGTTATTCAAGGAGACAAACTTGTTCTGGCAAGAAACAACGAAGTTGTGGCATTAAACTCTCATCAAGACTAAATATCTGCCATTACTACCAACGATTGTTTTTCACCTCTATATAAAGAACGACGAACCTCATTGAGAGACACACCTGAACGCACAGAATTACTCTACTCTCTCTCTCTAATCTTTCACGAGCTTTTGCTCATAACGTGAAACCTCTTATCTGCTCTAATTGTTGTAATACTTGCTTTATCCTAGAAGCACTCTAGATTACAAATTCTGTTTTTATCTCAATTGTTTTAATTCCTCAAGTGACTCTGCGCAGTCTGTATACTTGAGAGGACTAAGAGATCTTTCTCTTAGACGTTGGTTGTAATAATCTTTCAAGATTAGTGGATTAAGTCCTTGTTGAAGGCGAAATCACCTTGGCTGGGTGGACTGGAGTAGCTTTGTGTTATAAGCGAACCACTATAAAATCCTGTGTGATTTTATTTTTGCAAAAACGCTTATTTTCCAAAACAATTCAAACCCCCCTTTCTTGTTTTTCTCACCTTCAGACATTCCCAGGCAAGTTTATCTTTGATATGTTCATCCTAACCGATGACGGATACTCTCCTCTTTGGTCTTCTGCCCAGTAGCTGGTAGTTGTAAATCCTATTGTTCTGCAGTTTTCTCCAGCAAGGCTATTCTTACCCAGTAGCCGGTAATAAATACTCCTTCCTGGTGGTTCCCAATGAGTCATCCTTGATATGTTCATCCTAACCGGTGACGGGTGTCCTCTCTGTCAGAACTTTATTATCTCCTTACCCAGTAACAGGTAGTGGATAATAAATTTCTGCTCCTCCTACATTGAAGTTTATCTTCCCTAGTCGATTTGAGCGTGCATTTCCTTAGTTAAATTGTTTTTCCTGCATGATCCAAGTACTTCAGTGTTATCCTGATCTACTCGTATCCCCTGTAGATATTTTGTTTCCTTGGCTGAGTATTTCTATTTTGTATGGAATTCCTCTAGTCCCCCAGCAGTTTTAAGTCGTAGCTGGCCTACACATAACTTATTTTCCCCCAGAGTCTCTGTCTCCCTAGTGAGTTTTCCTTATGGAATGCATTATACTCCTACGGACTTTTGGTGTCTCTGATTTCTTTTCCTTTGTGGCAATATTTCCCCATAGAGAATTAACATTTACATTCATATCATATGCATCATGAGGTCTCTTAGGGACCAAAATTTGTTTCTATGTTGTTATTTAAGCCCATTCTACTGAGTGGAGTCGAAGATTTTAACCTTCACCTCCTGAGTTAGAATGTCCTTAAATAGGGGCAGCTGTAAGACCCCAATATGCATTAGCAATGGGATCATACCTTGGCATCCTCCTTACCCCTCTTTCATTGGGTTTGTTTTGGGAGAGATCACCAAGCACCATGGGATTGTGTCATACTTGTATTTTATCATTTTACTAACCAAAATACCAAAAATATGTCTTTGTATTTGCCTAACTCTTTTGTAGGTAGGGCATGATCACCATTGATTTATCAAGTTCATATCTAGGGTTTGAGACCCTCATGACAAAGAGCACAACCATGAGTTGGTCCAAAAACGGCTCTGAGCATCATATATGAATTCCATTGATCTTTACATGTTATTTTGATCAAGATTTCTTCAAGAGTTTGAGGGTGATTTACCTTGGAAAATCTAGTTTGACTGAGTATCTTGAGTAACTTCTCCAACAAGCTATCTCACCAATTGATCAAAATTTTCAAGGTACACTTCAAAATTCATCATCTTATGCATATATGATCTACCATGAGCCAAGAAAGTCAAGAGAATTCAAAGTTAGCAAGTTGGTTGATGGTGGTTGGCCAGATGAATTCATTTGATCAAAACTAGGTCTCCCTAGACCCTATCTCCTACAATTTCACCATATGAAAATGATTCCAAGAGCAAAGTTACTCTAAATGACATTCCAAACACTTTTCATGTTGATACATAGAGTTAGTTTTTCTTGTAAAGTCATCTTCTTTGTTGAAACATTATAGGTCATTTTGTCTAAACCCTAATTTGAAAGTCAACTTCCCAATGCCATAACTTTGCTCAATTTTTCTGAGATGAAAGATTTCCAAGTTGAACAATCAAATTCATGATGTCTACTTAAACCTTTATGTTTGGAGTGGAAGCAAATTCAACTTTTATGAGCATGTGATATGAGGATACATTATATGTCATTTTTTACCTATACCATTGAACAAGTGATTTTTCCAAACTTCAAAAATGCATAACTCTATCATTCTAAAACCAAATGACATGAAATTAGTGACCATTTTGAAGGTATTTGAAAGAGATACAACTTTGATAAAGACATGTTTCTTATTTGAAGCTCACATAAAAAGTTAAGTAAGGTGGAATATTGAGATATATGGCTTGACACTTAGAAATGTTTTCAACATGTTGAAATTTCCATACTTCCACCTCAAAATTCACCATGATCCAAGATCCAAATGAAAAAGTGTTCAACATCAAACTTGTTCCCCTTGATCCAAGCTTTCCAAAGCACCCAAGTTCATGCATTTTGGATGAGGTTTGCTAGGGATGCCGATAGCTTTAACAGAGCTGCATCATTGGAGGAAATCAAATGTACAAACTTCATTTCACATTGCCTTGCCAATCAAGCTTCATTCAGACTTCAACATGATTGATTTTTGACCTTAATGCATTGCCTCATGGGCCTGTGCATGCTCATGCACTCGTGCCATTGACATTGCTAAATTTGGACAAAATTTCAAGTGTGAAAATATCACTCCCTCATGCTATAAATACATGACCTCTGTGCTCAATTCAAACACACCTGGCGCGCCAGCTTTTCCCCCAATTCAAACCCTATCATTCTAAAGGAAAACCTGAGAATTTTCAATTTGAAAATTAATTTTGAATCTCAACTGTTGGAGATTCAAAAACTCCAGGATCCAAAGCCTTGCACCCTTGCTAATCACTTCCTGCAAGCTTCTTAAGTGTGACCAGATCGTGTTTGAAGCAAGCAACATCAAGTTCTGCATAGCATTGAAGGTAATTTTCAGAAAACTTCATCTCTTCGATTCTCACTCAATTCTCATAAATTCTATTGGATCTTTGGTTGTCTGAAGTCCTACCAATGTAGGCAAGAAGATTGAGTTGCTTAGAGGTCAAATCGAAGCAACTTAGTTAACACACCTCAAAATTCAACTCCTTGTATCTTTCTATATATGTGGAGTTAGTTAAAATTAAGGTCAGATTTGTGCTCTACGCCATTTCTTCTTTCAAATCATGTCCTCCTTTTTCATATATGTGATGGTGATGACTGAACTAGTCCGGTGAGCCTCGCCAGAGAAGGTGACCGGAGTTTCAGCGTCGATGGTGTGCTGGACAGGTTCTGAGCCACATGATCAATTCAAAATGTTTTAATCTCACGCGTTGGTTTTGATTACCATCCCTGTAGTGCATTGACTTAAGTCCATGGTTGAAAGCACACTGATGACCACTTGATATGCCACCTTAATTAATGAGGGAGATCAAGTGGTCCACGTTTTTTGATATTTTTTTATTTTTCTTTTATTCTCTTTATATTCATTAATTCATATTAATTTTAATACTGATCCAAAAAATATGAGAGTTTCACCAAAAAATTTCAAATAATTTGCTCTTTCATATTTTGAATTAAAATTATTTTTTGGATCATTATTAATATTTTTCATGATTTAATTGATTTTGTGATTATTTTTAATTGTTTAAAAATACTTTTAAGTCTTTAAGAATTCTGAAAACTTTTCTCGAAGGTCCTTTGACCTTGTTTAACCTATGATAAATCTCATGGTCATTTCTTTGGTGTTTTGATGAGATTTTAGGAATTTGACAAACCATATTTAATTTAAATGTATTATTTTAGTATTTTTAATTTGAATAAGTGCCAATTAATTGTGTTGACCTATTGTGATGACTTGTATAAGTTTGACTCTTGTTGTTGGGCCTTGGTCAAGGTTGATTTGACTTTGTCAAGTTAATATCATTGGATTTAGGGGATTGACGGAATGTACATTCCATCTTCCAAAATGAATGGATGATATTAATTTGTTAAAAGTCCTCCTTTGACCAATTTGAGTTTTGATTCATTCCCCTCCCTCTTCATCTTATTCCCATTCTTTATGCATTCATCTCATTTGGCCTATGATATCTCTAAGTCCTAAGGCTAGTTGATTGTAAAATCAACATAAGTATGGATGAGATTAGGCCACCTCTTTTGCATATCCTTTTTGTGTGTGGTATGCTTCATTTGGAAGATGTCTTGGTTCAAGGATCCATGCTTGTGATAAGTGGGTTGAGTGTTCTCCAAAGAATGACTTAAAAAGCAAAAGCAAAAACAATACTAACTTCTAATTCATTAACAACCAACATTTAATTTCAAGCCTTTTACTTTTAATGCACTTTAATTTTTAATTTCTATTCATTTGCCATTATTCATGTCATTCTAATTGTTTATGTTAATGCAATTTTCACTTGGACCATATTGTGTGATATATCTTGGTTGTGTATATTTTGTTTGTTTGTATGGTCTTTGACCATTAATGTACATAATAAGAAAAAAAACCCTAAAAGAATTTTGTGTGGCCTATTGACTCGATCTTTGACAAATTGGACTTAGAATTTAGGCAACCTCCCTATGCTAAATGACATTCTTGTCTATTGGATTGCTACCCATCGTTCAGATCTTTTCAACTCTTAACTTTTAATTTTGTGCATAGGATTAGTCTCTTCATCTCCTCCCCATCTCTTTAGTACAAAATATCTCACTCCTTTTAAATACTTCATTGTTTGAACTTGTTATTTTTTCAAAATTTGACCACTTTGCAAACTAGAAACTTTGGCCTTATGCCATTGCATTTTCAAACTTCTTTTCTTAATCAAACTTGTAAATGAACTTAACTATACTTGACTTAAACTTTCAAAAAAGCCAAAAAGAACTAACTCATTCGAACCATTTTTTAGGCCTTTGTGCCTTTCAAACTTAAATTTTGTTAAAAAGCAATGCATCCACTTTGAAATTTGTATCACGAACTATGAGGTTTTGATCCCTCATTTTATGTTGGTACGTAGGCACAAGTCCGAAGGTCTTGTCAAACACAAAAATATAATTAATGAATTCTTTTCTCATCCCGTCACTCTATTTGTTTGTAAACATCATTTTGTACAAAACACATATGCACACAAAAAAGGGCTCCCTAGGAGTACCTAAGACACTTTGGTTGCTAACACCTTCCCTCTGTGTAACCAACCCCCTTACCTGTAATCTCTGACATTTTATTAGTTTTGATTTGAAGACTTCTTACTTTTGGGTTTTGTTCGTACTTTTTCCCTTTTCCCTTGGAAATAATAAAAGTGCGGTGGCGACTCTGGCTTTATTGATCTCTAGCTTGATGATCATGAATTTACCACTACACAAAGGATAAGATTGTTTATGTTGCAGATATCTTATGCAACATAGTTAAGACACCAGCGATGGTACCTAGACTCTGGATGCTCGAGACACATGACGGAAAGAAAGCATATGTTCCAAAGCCTGAAACTTAAAGATGCTAGCTTCGAAGGTTTTGGAGGAAATCAGAAAGGTAGAATTAGAGGTTCCGGAACTATTGGTAATGGATATCTTCCCTCTATATATGATGTTATCTATGTAGAAGGATTAATGCATAACTTGTTATCAATAAGCCAATTAAGTGATAACGGTTATGATGTAATCTTCAATCAAAAACATGTAAAGCAATTAATCAGAACAATGGAACAGTTCTATTCACTGGAAAGAAGAAAAAGAACATTTACAAAATAAATCTTTTAGATCTAAAATATCAAAATGTAAAAATTTTGATGTCTGTTCACGAAGAGCAATGGGTATGGCATAGACCATTGGGCCATATTAGCATGAGAAAACTCTCTCAGCTAATTAAACTCGAGTTAGACAGAGGTCTACCTAAGCTGAAGTTTTCTTCAGATGCTCTGTGTGAGGCATGTCAGAAAGGAAATTTTTTTAAAACATCTTTTAAAAAGAAAAATGTTGTTTCCACCTCTAAGCCTCTGGAACTTCTTCACATTGACCTTTTTGGGCTTGTTAAGACAACGTCAGTCAATGGAAAGAAGTATGGATTGGTCATTGTTGATGATTTTAGTCGCTGGACATGGGTAAAATTCCTAAAGCACAAGAGTAAGTCTCACTCTGTATTCACTAGATTCTGTTCTAAAGTGCAAAACGAACTTGACTCTAAAATTATCAGAGTCAGAAGTGATCATGGTGGCGGATTCAAAAATAAGTTCTTTGAAGAACTGATTGACTCTAATGGAATATCCCATGATTTCTCCAGCCCTAGAACTCCACAACAAAATGGAGTTGTAAAGAGGAAGAATAGGACACTCCAAGAAATGGCCAGAACCATGATCAACGAAACAAATGTGGCTAAACACTTTTGGGCTGAAGCAGTAAATACAACATGCTATATTTAGAATAGAATTACTATAAGACCTATTCTGGAGAAGACTCCCTATGAACTGTGTAAGGGAAGAAAACCCAACATTTTTTACTTCCATCCTTTTGGATGCTCATGCTTTATTCTTAATGTTGGTGTAAGCCATAGAGCATAATACTTTTGGTACTTGTATCGAATTATTTATTAATAATAAAAGGCTTTTTCTTTATTATGTTTGTTTAATAAAGTCCCTAGAATAGCTAGTCCGTTTAATGTATCAAGTGTGACTTGGTCATGAGGTTACATGAAACATAAGGACACTATTCTTAAAGTATCCGTAGTCGAGCTTTATTGTGAAGTGGGATAACATTAAAGCATTAAGACTATTATGTATATAGATTGATGATCGCATCTCATGGATCATGGATAAGGAGTTATCAAGTCTTAAACATAGGTATGAATATTAAGAGTAATATTTATACCGGATTGACCCGCAATGAGAATACTATATAGAATGTTATGCAAAGTGTCATAAGTTTTCTCATGGTGATAATGGTGTATGCCACTCTTCGACCTGAAACCACTATGGACCCTAGATGTAGAGTCGAGTGCTTTATTACTGATCCAACATTGTCCATAACTGGATAACCATAAAGACAGTTGATGGGTACTCCACGAAGCATGCTAAGGGACATGAGTGACCTAGATGGAATTTGCCCATCCTGCGTAACAGGATAAATGTTTATGGGCCCAATATTGAACTGGACAAGGATGACACGGTCTATGCCTTGTGTTCAATATAGACATAAGGGCAAAAGGATAATTATACACATAATTATTATCACAGAAGGACTTGTCAAATCACATGACATTTTCGTGTCTTGGGTAGCAGTGATGTGTTGCTAGATACCGCTCACTGTTTATTATGTTAAATACGTGATTTAATATAATTGCCAACGCCGCGAAAACCTATAGGGTCACACAAAAAGGACGGATTGATGAGAGATAGAGTAATTAAGGAATACTGTAATGTACGGTTTCCTTAAGTGAATTATAGAACATCGTAAGGTACGGTGTACTTAGGTTGAATACGAAATATGGTAAGGTACCCAATACTATAGTGATTTTGGCATATTATAAGATATGGGCCATATACACTTGAGTGGGATTTTTAGCTTGCAGCCCACACAAGTGGTTCTATAAATAGAACCCTTGTGTAGAAGCACTATAACAAGACTTGCAATTTCGTTTCTCTCTCTCTCTCTCACTCAAAGCCTTCATTCGTAGCAGCTAGCACTAAGATTGAAGGAATCCGTTCGTGTGGACTGAGTAGAGACAGTTGTCATCGTTCAACGTTCGTGATCGCCACAAGAGGTAACGATTCTATCACTGATCATGCCCATTCGTAAGGATCACTAAATGGAGAAATTTTTAAATTCCGCTGCGCCTTGGGTGGCAATTCTCCTTCACTGGTATCAGAGCCACTTACGAAACCATGAATCTGATAACTGTTTATTTTCTGTATTAACACAATTAAAACAGAATGAATAAAAAGTAAACGAGTAATTAAATCGAGATCGATCAACTTATATATATGATATAAGTAATCCTGATGCAAAATACGGTATATATGATATACTGTTTCTGTTTCATTCATTCAAATGCTTAATGGTTGTTTTCCTTTGAGCGATCAATGGTCGTTTGCTTCTTGATCCGACATTAGTATGGTGAAGCAATGACGTGTTGATCAATCATACTGAATCAACAATCAAGATGTGTTTGACGGTCTGAAATTGGTGCATTAGGGTTAGTGACGACACAAGAGTTGTGTTGTCAAAGAGTTATGTGACTAGGGTTATGATTTCACAAGAGTTGTGCTTTCTAACTGTTTTTCAAACAGTGTTAACCAGTAATGCATTTGGTTAACCAGTTAACGCAAGACGAAATACAATTTTCTAAGTTTTTCAAACAGTGTTAACCAGTTAACGCAAGACGGGATTCAACCTTTTAACTGTTTTTCAAACAGTGTTAACCGGTTAACGCATTTGGTTAACCGGTTAACGCAAGACGGAATACTGCTTTCTAAGAGATTTTCAAACAGTGTTAACCGGTTAACGCATTTGGTTAACCGATTAACGCAAGACGGAATGCAATTTTCTAACAGTTTTTCAACAGTGTTAACCGGTTAACGCATTTGGTTAACCGGTTAACGCAAGACAGAATACACCCGTTCGGCTAACTCTGCGTAGTGTGATCGGTCGTCGAAATTTAATTTGATTTTAATTAATTAAAAGAATTAAAATTAATATTAATAATAATAATAATGTGTTTATTATTATTGTCTTGTGGTGATCGGTTATGGCCTTAGCTTTCCTTTATTTTGTTTTGGGTTTTAAAATACGACCTGCGTGTCGTGCCTCTCTTTTAATCTCTAAATGTAACTTCTTTTCTCATCTCACTCCCTCGTATGTAAAACGAGTTTATTTATGTAATGTAATGTTATGAAGAAAGCAAAGAAGTCAGTACCAAAGGAGGACAACCTTGGAGATCTTGCTTGGAGAATCTTAGATTGTTATTAGGTTAGCTTAGGTTCTCTCATTGGCTTGGGAGAACAATTGCGCTAGGGGCCATAACTGTTTCATTATGTATGTATGTATGTTGATGCATGTGAATGTATGTCAATGCATGTGAGAGACGATTTATATGATAAATAAGCCGGTGCGATCAGAAAAATTGCAATTCCCTCAAATTAAATATTAAGTTTATGCTTTCCAAGTTTTAACACTCATCAAGACTAGTATCGGTTAATGTAGGTTTCGCCTACGCGAGGTGCATGTTCTATATTAGTAAGGTGCGATAGGATAATTGTAATATCCAATTGTTAAAACAATGGGTTAGACTTAACTAAACAAATTATAATAATATTATATATGTTTGCTTTCAAAGTTTTAGCACTCATCAAGACTAGTATCGGATAATGTAGGTTTCGCCTACGCGAGGTGCATGTTCTATATTAGTAAAGGTGCGATGGGATAATTGTAATATCCAACTGCTAAAATGATGGGTCAAACTTAATTATAATAATATTATATATGTTTAGAAGCAAGAGTTAGGAATGATCCATATGATGGATTGGAATAAGGAGTTATTCACCCAACTGAAATTTTCGAGAGTTGTATGAGATACAATTGTAAGGAGTTTCTACCTAAATAACCTAGTTTTGTGTAATCCGCCTACGCGGACTTAGAACGAAGTGAAATATGGATCTCGACCCACTAGAAAATCTTCCAACGGGATTTTCCGAATAAAGTGATGAGGGTCATTTGTTTTGAGTAAAATAGTGGGAGCATATTTAATTAAAGGCCTAATTAAATATGTCAATGATACTTATATTTTCATTAATCCTTATGTAGATTACCATGACAACAAACACCTCTAACAACATCTTGCGATCAATCCTTGAGAAGGAAAAATTGTTTGGGACAAATTTTCTGGATTGGTACCGAAACCTGAGGATTGTCCTCAAACATGATAAAGGGAAAGGCAAGGAAGTTGCCAAATCCAAACCCACTATTGCTACTTTGAAGCCTAGTGGAGGCATAGCAAAAGAAGGCACCTGCTTCCATTGCGGTAAGACCGGACACTGGAAGAGGAACTGCCCAAAGTACCTGGAAGATAGGAATAATGGAGTAAAGACTTCAACTTCAGGTATTTTTGTTATTGAAATTAATTTATCTACTTTTGCATCATGGGTATTATATACTGGATGCGGTTCTCACATTTGTCCAAATGTGCATGGACTAAAAAGGAGTAGAGATTTGGCAAAAGGTGAAGTCGACCTACGAGTTGGCAATGGAGCAAAGGTTGCTGCCTTAGCCATAGGAACTTATGTATTGACTTTACCTAGTGGTTTAATAATTCAGTTAGAGAACTGTTATTATGTACCTGAAATTAGCAGGAATATTATTTCCATTTCTTGTTTGGACAAGTTTGGTTTTTCATTTATAATAAGGAACAATTGTTGCTCAACTTATTTGAATGATATATTCTATGCTACTGCACAATTGAACAATGGACTATATGTCCTTGATCTTGAAATGCCTATTTATAACATTAATACTAAAAGGATGAAACCTAATGAGTTAAATCCAACTTACCTTTGGCATTGTCGATTAGGCCACATAAATGAGAAACGCATTTCCAAACTCCATAAAGATAGACTGTTGGACTCTTTTGATTATGAATCATATGAGACATGCAGATCTTGTTTAATTGGAAAGATGACAAAGTCTCCATTCACAGGAAAAGGTGAAAGAGCTAATGATCTTTTGGCCCACATACATACTGATGTATGTGGACCACTGAACATACCATCCAGAAGAGGTTTTCAATACTTCATCACATTTACTGATGATTTCAGTAGATATGGTTATGTGTATTTAATGAAACACAAATCAGAGTCCTTTGAAAAGTTCAAGGAATTCAAGAATGAAGTACAAAACCAACTAGCTAAGAATATTAAAACTCTTCGATCAGATCGAGGTGGTGACTATTTAAGCCTAGAGTTTGATGACCATCTGAAATAGTATGGGATCCTATCCCAACTTACTCCTCCTGGAAAACCCCAATGGAATGGTGTATATGAGAGAAGAAATCGAACCCTGTTAGACATGGTCCGATCCATGATGAGTCACGCCGATCTTCCAAACTCCTTTTGGGGACATGCACTATTGACAACAGCTTACACACTTAACCGTGTTCCATCCAAAAAGGTTGAGAAGACACCATATGAGATATGGAGTGGTAAGAAATCACATATGTCTTACATGAAGATTTGGGGTTGCGAAGTTTATGTGAAACGACAAATTTCAACTAAGCTTGAGCCCAAATCTGACAAATGCTTATTTGTGGGGTATCCTAAAGAAACAAGAGGGTATTACTTCTAAAATCCTTCTGAGGGCAAAGTTTTTGTCGCTCGAACTGGAGTTTTCCTAGAAAAGGATTTTATTTCCAAAGGAATCAGTGGGAGGAAAGTAGAGCTTGAAGAAATTCAAGAATCACAAAGCATCGATACACCTATGGAGGAATTAGAGCAGGAAACACAAGTAGTTGTGGAAGAGCAACCTGCTCAAGTAGAACAAGACCAACGTAGCTCAAGCCGGATACGTCACCTACCTGAGAGATATGGATATCTCATAACAGATCAAGGTGATGTATTGCTCATGGATCAAGATGAGCCTGTGACCTACCAAGAGCCAATAACTGGTCCCGAGTCTGAGAAGTGGCTAGAAGCCATGAAATCTGAAATGGGTTCCATGTACACAAACCAAGTTTGGACCTTGGTAGAGCCTCCTGTAGGAGTTAACCCTATAGGATGCAAGTGGGTCTTTAAAAAGAAGACTGACATGGATGGTAAGGTACATACCTATAAGGCAAGACTGGTTGCAAAAGGATATAAACAAATTCATGGGGTTGACTATGATGAAACCTTTTCACCAGTTGCAATGCTTAAATCTGTTCGGATTTTACTTGCTATCGCTGCATATCATGATTATGAAATATGGCAGATGGATGTCAAAACTGCTTTCCTTAATGGGAATCTTCTTGAGGATGTGTACATGACACAACCTGAAGGATTTGACATACCAGAAGAAGCCCAAAAGATATGTAAGTTACAAAGATCAATCTATGGATTGAAGCAAGCTTCCAGAAGCTGGAATCTTCATTTTGATGAAACGGTAAAACAATATGGATTCATCAAGAACGAAGATGAGCCTTGTGTCTACAAGAATGTTAGTGGGAGCATGATCGTTTTCCTGTTATTATATGTAGATGACATATTACTCATTGGAAACGATGTCCCTACCCTGCAACAAGTAAAGTCTTGGTTGGGGAAATGCTTTTCTATGAAGGACCTAGGTGAAGCAACCTATATATTAGGAATCAGAATCTATAGAGATAGATCTCAAAAACTGCTTGGCCTAAGTCAGAGTACGTACATAGACAAAGTGCTGAGACGCTTTAATATGCATGATTCCAAGAAAGGATTCATACCTATGCAACATGGCCTGTGTCTATCAAAAACACAATCCCCTTCAACTATGGAAGAAAGGGATCGCATGAATAAGATTCCATATGCATCTGCAATAGGATTTATCATGTATGCCATGTTATGTACTCGACCAGATGTCTCGTATGCTTTAAGTGCAACGAGTAGGTACCAATCTGATCCTGGTGATGCCCATTGGGTAGCTGTCAAGAATATCCTTAAGTACTTAAGAAGGACTAAGGACTCATTCTTGATATATGGAGGTCAGAGAGAGTTGGCTGTAATTGGTTACACCGATGCTAGCTTCCAGACAGATAAGGATGACTTTAGATCGCAATCTGGTTATGTGTTTTGCTTAAACGGTGGCGCTGTGAGCTGGAAAAGTTCAAAGCAAGATACAGTTGTTGATTCTACAACCGAGGCCGAGTATATTGTTGCCTCAAGTGCAGCAAAGAAAGCTGTTTGGATAAAAAAGTTCATTAGCGAACTTGATATAGTTCCTAGCATTATGGATCCCATTGGTCTCTATTGTGATACAATGGTACTATCGCACAAGCTAAGGAGCCTAGATCTCACGAACGATCCAAACACATACTTATGCTTTATCACCTCATTCGAGAGATAATAGATAGAGGAGATATGAAAATATGTAGAGTACCTACACTTGACAATATTGTTGACCCACTGACAAAGCCTCTTGCGCAACAGAAGCATGATGGCCATACTAGATCAATGTGCATTAGGGGTATGCCTTATTGGCTCTAGTACTAGTGGGAGATTGTTGGTGTAAGCCCTAGAGGCCAATACTTTTGGTACTTGTATCGAATTATTTATTAATAATAAAAGGCTTTTTCTTTATTATGTTTGTTTAATAAAGTCCCTAGAATAGCTAGTCCGTTTAATGTATCAAGTGTGACTTGGTCATGAGGTCACATTAAACATAAGGACACTATTCTTAAAGTATCCGTAGTCGAGCTTTATTGTGAAGTAGGATAACATTAAAGCATTAAGACTATTATGTATATAGACTGATGATCGCATCTCATGGATCATGGATAAGGAGTTATCAAGTCTTAAACATAGGTATGAATATTAAGAGTAATATTTATATCGGATTGACCCGCTATGAGAATACTATATAGAATGTTATGCAAAGTGTCATAAGTTATTCTCATGGTGATAATGGTGTATGCCACTCTTCGACCTGAAACCACTATAGACCCTAGATGTAGGGTCGAGTGCTTTATTGCTGATCCAACATTGTCCGTAACTGGATAACCATAAAGACAGTTGATGGGTACTCCACGAAGCATGCTAAGGGACATGAGTGACCTAGATGGAATTTTCCTATCCTGCGTAACAGGATAAACGTCTATGGGCCCAATATTGAACTGGACAAGGATGACACGGTCTATGCCTTGTGTTCAATATAGACATAAGGGCAAAAGGGTAATTATACACATAATTATTATCACAAAAGAACTTGTCAGATCACATGACATTTTCGTGTCTTGGGTAGCAGTGATGTGTTGCTAGATACCACTCACTGTTTATTATGTTAAATACGTTATTTAATATAATTGCCAACGCCGCGAAAACCTATAGGGTCACACACAAAGGACGGATTGATGAGAGATAGAGTAATTAAGGAATACTATAATGTACGGTTTCCTTAAGTGAATTATAGAACATCGTAAGGTACGGTGTACTTAGGTAGAATACGAAATATGGTAAGGTACCAAATACTTAAGTGATTTTGGCATATTATAAGATATGGGCCATATACAATTGAGTGGGCTTTTTAGCTTGCAGCCTACACAAGTGGTTCTTTAAATAGAACCCTTGTGTAGAAGCATTGTAACAAGACTTGCAATTTCGTTTCTCTCTCTCTCTCACTCAAAGCCTTCATTCGTAGCAGCTAGCACTGAGATTGAAGGAATCTGTTCGCGTGGACTGAGTAGAGGCGTTGTTATCGTTCAACGTTCGTGATCGCCACAAGAGGTAATGATTCTATCACTGATCATGCCCATTCGTAAGGATCACTAAATGGAGAAATTTTTAAATTCCGCTACGCCTTGGATGGCAATTCTCCTTCACTTAATACTAAAGAACATTTGAACAAGTTTGATTCAAAAGCACAAAAATGTATTATGTTAGGATACTCAGAACGATTTAAAGGCTACAGAGTATACAACACATAAACCAAAATTATGGAAGAATCAATACATTTTAGATTTGATGATAAGCTTGACCCTGAAAACTCAAAGCTAGTTGAGAAACTTGCAGATTTGGAGATAAATCTTGTAGGCTCTGATGAAAATACTAAAGCATCAGAAGAAACTGAGAAACAAAGTCCAGATGCAACTGAAATCTCAACTATCCAAAAAAGATCAAGAAATCACCCTAACATTTTTGAAGATTTGATTCTGGGAAACAAGGATGAACCTGTCAGAACCAGGTCAACATTCAAAGTATCTGAAGAAACTCCTCTGGGATTAGTATCTCTAATAGAGCTTACTTCATGTGATGAGGCACTTCAAGATAATGATTGGATTCTGGCAATGAAAGAAGAACTGGATCAATTCTCAAAGAATGACGTCTGGGATCTTGTCCCAAAGCCTAAAGGAACTCATATTATTGGAACAAGATGGGCATTCAGAAGCAAACTAAATGAAAAAGGAGAAGTAGTCAAAAATAAAGCACGACTGGTGGCACAATGTTACAGACAACAAGAAGGCATTGACTACAATGAAACCTTTGCTCTAGTCGCCAGGTTAGAATCCATTTGTTTACTTGTTTCTTTCGCTGTAAAGCATTCCATCAAATTATATCAGATGGATGTCAAGAGCGCATTTCTTAATGGTTATATATCAGAAGAAGTGTATGTTCATCAACCTCCAGGTTTTGAAAATTCTAAATGTCCAGAACATGTTTTTAAACTGAAAAAATATTTGTATGGTCTAAAACAAGCTCCTAGAGCTTGGTATGAAAGACTAAGAAACTTTCTCCTGGAACATGACTTTATTAGAGGAAAGGTTGATTCCACACTCTTTTGTGAAAACATTAGAAATGATCTCATGATATTCCAGATATATGTTGATGACATTATTTTTGGATCAGCTAACCCCTCTGTGTGTCAAGAATTCTCAGAGCTGATGCAGGCAGAATTTGAAATAAGCTTAATACAAGAACTAAAGTTCTTTTTGGGAATTCAAATCAATCAAGCTTCAGAAGCTAATTATGTATATCAAAGTAAATACATAAAATACATTCTGAAGAAATTTGAAATGGCAGAATGCAAACCTGCCAAGACACCCATGCATCCAACCTGCATTTTGGAGAAAGAAGAAGTTAGCCATAAGGTTTGTCAGAACCTCTATCGTGGTATGATAGCATCTCTTGTCTATCTAACAACTAAACATCCTGACATTCTTTTTATTGTATGTCTTTGTGCTAGATTCCAATCAGATCCTAGGGAATCTCATTTAACAGCTGTTAAAAGAATCCTAAGGTATTTGAAAGGACCCCCTAACCTTGGCCTGATGTATGAGAAAACATCAGAGTATAGGCTCTGTGGTTATTGTGGTGCAGATTATGCAGGGGACAGAATGGAACGTAAAAGTACACATGGAAACTGTCTATTCTTGGGAAACAATCTCATATCGTGGGCCAGCAAAAGACAGTCAACCATCGCACTGTCTACTATAGAATCAGAATATATATCAGCTTCACTTTGCACTACTCAGATGCTCTGGATGAAAAATCAATTAGAAGACTGTAAGACCCCAATTTTGACCCTAAGATCCCTCATGCTATCTCATCATATGCATTAGCATTGGGATCACACCTTGGCATCCTCCTTACCCCTCTTTCATTGGGTTTGTTATGGGAGAGATCACCAAGCATCATGTGATTGTATCATACTTGTATATTGTCATTTTACTAACCAAAATACCAAAAATATTTTTTTTGCATTTGCCTAACTCTTGTGTAGGTGGGGCATGATCACCATTGATCATTCAAGTTCACACCTAGGGTTTAAGACCCTCATGGCCAAGATCACAATCAAAGATTGATCCACAATGTCTCAAAGCATCATATATGAGTCCGAATGATCTCTACATGTCATATTGATCAAGTATTCTTCAAGAGTTTGGAGGTGATTTGCCTTGGAAACCCTAGTTTGACTGGGTATCTTAAGTAACTTCTCCAATAAGCTATCTCAACATTTGATCAATTTTATCAAGGGAAACTATAAATTTCCATCATATTATGCATATATGATCTACCATGAGCCTAGAAAGTCAAGAGAATTGAAGGTTAGCAAGTTGGTTAATGGTGGTTGGCCAGATGAGTTCATCTGATAAAAACTGGGTCTCCCTAGACCCTATCTCCTACAATTTTCACCATATGAAAATGATTCCAATAGAAAAGTTCCTCTAAATGACATTCCAAACAACTTTCATGTTTAGAACTAGATCTAGTTTTGCTTGGAAAATCATTTCCTATGTTGAAACATTATAGGTCATTTTGTCTAAACCCTAATTTGAAAGTCAACTTCCCAAGGACATAACTTGCTCAATTTTTATGAGATGAAAGATTTCCAAGTTTCACAATCAAATTCAAGGTGTCTACTTCAACATTTATGTTTGGAGTGGGAGCTAATTCAACTTTTATGAGCATGTGATATGAGGATACATTATAGGTCATGTTTGACCTATACCATTGAACAAGTGATTTTCCTCAACTTCAAAAATGTATAACTCTATCATTCTAAATCCAAATGACATGAAATTAGTGAAAAGTTTTAAGGTATTTGAAAGAACTACAACTTTGATGAAGACACTTTTCTCATTTGAAGCTCACATAAAAAGTTAAGCAAGGTGGAATATTGAGATATATGGCTTAACACTTAGAAAAATTTTCAACATGTTGAAATTTCCAAACTTCCACCTCAAAATTCACCATGATCCAAGTTCCAAATGAAAAAATGTCCAACATCATAGTTATTCCCCTAAATCTAAGCTTTCCAAAGAACCCAATTTAATGCATTTTGTATGAGACTTGCTAGGGATGCGCATGGTTTTAACATGGCTGCATCATTGGAGAAAATCAAATGTCAAAAACTCCACATATCATTGCCTTGCCATTCAAGCATCATTTGAACTTCAGTACATATGTAATTGGATCAAATTGGATTGCTTCATGGGCCTGTACACAGCCATGCAAGCTTGTGCATCACCTCTCAAATGCTATAAATACAATGCCTTGGAGCTCATTTCAAACACACCTTGCACGCCAGCTTTTCCCCCCAACTGAAACCCTCATAATTCAATGGAAAACCTGAGAATTTTCGACTTGAAAATTGAGTTTGAATCTCACTGTTTGGAGATTCAAAAACTCCAGGATCCTAAGCTTTGTACCATTTCCAAACCACTTCTGCAAGCTCCTCGAGTGTGATCAAATCAAGTTTGAAGCAAGCAAGATCCATTTCTGCACAACATTGAAGATAATTTTCAGAAAACTTATTCTCTTCGATTCTCACTCAATTCTCTTGTATCTTTGGTTGCCCGAAGTGCTACCAATGTAGGCAAGAAGATTGAGTTGCTTTGAGGTCAAATCGAAGCAACTCAATTGACACACCTCTAAATTCAATTCCTCATATCTATCTATATGTGTGGAGTTAGTTAAAATTGAGGTCAGATACGTGCTCTACGCCATTTTTTCTTTCAGATAATGTCCTCTTTTTTCATTTTCTTGATGGTGATGAGTGAACTAGTCCAGTGGACCTCGCCTGAGAAGATGCTCGGAGGTCCAGCGCCGGTGGTGTGCTGGACAGATTTTGAGCCATTGATCTCATTTAAATTTTTTTAATCTTGGGCGTTGGTTGGGATTACCACGTGTGTGGCGCGCTAACAAAGTTCCACCATGGAACGTGCGTTTTCATCCACTTGATTTGCCACCTCAATTAATGAGGGAGATCAAGTGGTCCACGTTTTTTTTAGTTTATGATTTTCATTTTATTTCATTTAATTTTCATTAATTCATATTAATTTTTATATTGATCCAAAAAATATGAGTTTCACCAAAAAAATTTAAATAAATTCCTCTTTCATATTTTGAATTAAAATTATTTTTTGGATCATTATTAATATTTTTCAAGATTTAATTGATTTTTTGAATATATTTAATTGTTTAAAAATACTTTTAAGTCTCTAAAATTCTGAATTTTTTTCTCCAAGATCCTTTGGTGTTTTGATAAGGTTTTAGGAATTTGACAAACCATATTTAATTTGATGCTTTATTTTTATTATTTTAAATTGAATAAATACCAAATAATTGTGTTGAGCTATTTTGATGGTTTGTATAAGTTTGACTTATGTTGTTGGGCCTTGGTCAAGGTTGATTTGACTTTGCTAGGTTAAGATCATTGGATTTAGGGCATTGGTGGAATTTACATTCCATCTCCCAAAATGAATGAATGATCTTAATTCGGTAAAAGTCCTCCTTTGACCAATTTGAGTTTCGATCCATTCCACTCCCTCTTCATCTAATCTCTCTTCTTTATGCATCCATTTCATTTGGTCTATGATGTCTCTAAATCCTAAGGCTAGTTGATTGAAAAATTAACGTAAGTATGGATGAGATTAGACCACCTCTTTTGCATATCTTTTTTGTGTGTGGTATGTTTCATGAGCATAGTCCATTATACTATGTCTCTAACATGCATTAACACCAAGGTTCTATTGCCCGACCTCAAATAGTTGTGACTTCTACATAAGTCCAATTACGATTCCTTAACATAGCACTAAATTTTTGATACAAAAAGGCCTAGCATTCTAGTTAGTGAGATTGTAAGTCTCCTCTCTTTCATGGTATTGTGTGGAAACTTGGCCTTTTTTCCTTCCTTTGGAAGATGTCTTGGTTCAAGGATCCAGGCTTGTGATAAGTGGGTTGAGTGTTCTCCAAAGAATGACTTAAAAAGCAAAAGCAAAAAGAATACTAACTTCTAATTCATTAACAACCAACATTTAATTTCAAGCCATTTACTTTTAATTCACTTTAATTTTTAAGCTCTATTCATTTGCCATTATTCATACCATTCTAATTGTTTATATTAATGCCATTTTCACTTTGTCCACTTGGACCATATTGTGTGATATATCTTGTTTGTGTATACTTTGTTTGCTTGTGTGGTCTTTTGCCATTAATGTAGATAATAAGAACAAAAACCCTAAAAAACTATTGTGTGGACTGTTGGTTTGATCTTGGACAATTGGACTTAGAATTTAGGCAACATCCCAATGCAAAAGGACGTGGCCAATTCCAACTTTCATGTAACCAAGTGCTTGCAATTTGAAACTTCATCTGATACATCATTGAAGATTCCTTTGAGTTCATCTGCTACATGATCATTGTGAAGCTGTTATTTTGAACCCGTGACCTGTGGAATTCATCTGTTACATGGGCAAAGTTTGAAGAAGATTGTGGAGTGGCTAAAGCTTGGATGTGGCTATCTTTATATGATGCCTTTCTCTTCAAGTTAATATTGTATGCATTGTTTGTTGCTTGATTCTAATATCCAAGGGAATTTGGGGTTTCTATATGACATTTTTGTCTATTGGATTGCTACCCATCAGTCAGATCTTTTCAACTCTTAACTTTTAAACTTGTGCTTAGGACTAGTTTCTTCATCTCCTCCCCATCTCTTTAATTTCAAAATCTCTCCGTCCTTTTAAAAAAAATTCTTTGTTTGTGCTTGTCTTTAAAAAAAAAAACTTAGACCCCTTGGCAAACTAGAAACTTTGGCCTTATGCCATTGCATTTTCAAACTCCTTTTCTTAGTCAAATTTGTAAATAAACTAAACTATACTTGACTTAAAATTTTCAAAAGCCTAAAAGAACTAACTCATTCAAACCATTTTAGGCCTTTGTGCCTTTCAAACTTAATTTTTTGTTAAAAGCAATACATCCACTTTGAAATTTATATCACGAACTACGAGGTTTTGATCCCTCATTTTTATGTTCGTACGTAGGCACAAGTCTGAAGGTCTTGTCAAACACAAAAATATAATTGATGAATTCTTTTCTCATTCCCCCCATTCTATTTGTTTGTAAATATCACTTTGTACAAAATACATATGCACACAAGAAAGGGCTCCTTAGGAGTACCTAAGACACTTTGGGTGCTAACACCTTCCCTCTGTGTAACCAACCCTCTTACCTGTAATCTCTGGCATTTTATTAGTTTTGATTTGAAAACTTCTTATTTTTGAGTTTTGTTCGTACTTTTCCCTTGGAAACAATAAAAGCGCGGTGACGACTCTTGTTATTTGATGTCTAGCTTATCCATATCTTGATGATCATGAATTTACCGCTACAGAAGTTTAGTGGTGACTCTACTGGGGAGTAGTCTCTAGTGGGTTTAGCCTACTTTTTTGTGTGTATATAATTGTATATATGTGATGTATGTATATCTGTGTGATATAATCTGCTTTTTGTGCTTGGTGATCTCTGAGTGGTGAGATAAGTTCTAACCCGAACTTGAGCGCAATTAAGATAGGAGGATGGTATAGTCATGTTCGACTTGTGTGGAGTAGTCCTTAACAAGTTGGCTTAAGATCCATCTGCTTAGTGGAGACCCTTTTGGATTTGGAAATGTCACACAAGTATTTGTGGTTAGGCATTACTATCTCTAATTTGGGTCTGAGAAGTTGAGGATCGTAGAACATTTACCCCCTCTTGGCCTATTTAGGACGTAGTGCAGAGACTATTCAAGTGTAGACTTGATAACAGTTGTGACGCGATACTACACTCAGATGAGTTTTTCTTGAGAATATTATGGGTCGATGACTCAATCATCTTAACCTGTAATATCCGATAGATGGAATTAAGACTCTGGGAACTTTTTAGAACATGATCTACAGGTTTCATCCTTAGTTCACTCCTTTGGAATGGTTCTTACCCAGACTCCATGCTCGTGACTCACAACAAACCTTTAATTCTTAATTCATCCAATCAAGTCTTGTCAATATCAATGGAACTTGGGTGTTGATAACGTGTAAAGTATAATCCACCAAAATGGATGATTGATCTTGACAATGACTTGATTCATCCCTTGACCTTTGTTTGCTTGCCTTGTGTGTGATCCCTTATTTGTGATTGTTGCATTCATGCATTCATGCACATCATAACATTCATCACACGAAAATCTCAAGGAACTGAGGTATTATTTGCAAATATTTTCAGACCATGGATTGTGGACGAAGGAACACTAAGAAGTACAGTTTCAGATGTCCCAACTTGAAAGATTTAAGGAAGCTAGCATCTTTTGTATTAGATCCCTTGGACTTCAAACAACGCCATGGGAAGTTATTGTCTATCTTGTCTGCTGATGTGGTTGAAGGAATCCCGAGTGTGCTAGTGCAGTTCTATGATCCTCTCTACCGTTGCTTCACTTTCCCAGATTATCAGCTTGTGCCTACGTTGGAGGAGTATGCCCATCTCTTGGGAATACCTTTTTCTAGAATGGTACCTTTTAGTGGGTTAGAAGAGATTCCCAGATCTCATCTTATTGCTGAAGCGATTCACTTGAAGAAGTCTAAGATAGAGGCTCATTGGGTGAAGAAAGGAGGATTGTTTGGGTTTCCATTTGATTTCCTCATCAAGGAAGCTACTGCCTTAGCTCAAGCCGGTAGTGTGGACGATTTTGAAGCTATCTTTGTGTTGCTCATTTATGGATTATCTTTGTTCCCTAACATTGACGGTTTTGTTGATATTAACGCCATTAGAATTTTCTAGATTGGGAATCCTGTGCCTACTCTGTTAGGAGATATGAACTTCTCTCTGCATTTAAGGAATTCTAAGGGTGGTGGAACTATTGCCTGTTGCATTCCTCTACTGTACAAGTGGTTTATTTCGCACTTGCCTCAGACACCGACTTTTGTGGAGAACAAACAATGTCTACGGTGGTCTCAGAGACTTATGGCTCTCACTAATGATGATATAGTTTGGTATGATCCTTCGTTGAGCAGTTTGGAGATTATTGATTGTTGTGGTGAATTCTCTAATGTGCCTCTCATTGGTACACAAGGAGGAATTAACTACAACCCTGCTTTGGCTCGTCGTCAGCTTGGGTTCCCCTTGAAAGACAAACCTAATAACACTTTGTTAGAAGGTCTTTTCTATCAAGAGGGTAAAAATCCCCAACATTTGAAGCAGAAGATTGTGCATGCTTAGTATAATGTGAATAGGAAAGGAAGATCCGAGCTTGGTCACGCAATTGTGTAGCTTTAGAAACTTACACTCTTTGGGTGAAGAAGAGATCTTTGGAGTTGAAGATGCCTTATCCTTGTGAGAGAGCTATGTCTATGGTTGTGGCTGAGCCATTAACTCTCCCTAACCAAGATGTAGAGGAGTTGGAAGACGCACACGCCAAGATGAAGCGAGAGAAATATAGGTGGGAAGAGTGTTTCCGTGCTTTGAGTAAGAAGCATGAGGAGTTGCAGCTAGATTCTAAGGACAAAGATGCACTCATTGAGCTACTTGAATACCGAGTGACAAAGAGACAGAGAGAGCCGGAGGTTTCATCTTCTAGCATGCCTCAGCCTTCCGTTGCTTGGAAGAAGATTATTGATCAACTTGTCCTCGAGAAGACTCAGATGAAGGATTCTTTCGAGACCGAGATTCGACGCATTCGAAGGAAGTACGCACCTACAGCCAGGCCTTCTGATGTTGTTGTTAGGGATCCTTAAGATGACTAGTCTCCTTTTCTCTTGTATTTTTATTTGGTTTCTGAAATTGTACTCAGTGTAATCCTTCCAATTATATAAAAAAAAATATTTTTGCACATACGTTCAAAGAGTATGTGCAGGGGTGGAGAGAATTAGCTGCTCAGATCACACCTCCTTTAGAGGAGAAGGAGACGACCAAGATCTTTTTGAAGACCCTGAGTTCATTTTACTATGAACGCATGATTTCCAGTGCCCCCAGTAACTTTACCGAAATGGTAAACATGGGGATGAGGCTTGAAAAAGGTGTCCGAGAAGGACGATTGTCAAAGGAGGAAGCATCATCAAGTAAGAGATATGGCAGCAGTTTCGGGAAGAAGAAAGATAGTGAAGCTAATGCAATCTCCAGTGGGAGGCAGAGGAGGCATCAGATCAGAAAGACGCAACCATCCCGTCAACACCATCATCAAGTATCCTTAGTAATTCCAGTATTTTCGAATAGTCAATCAACACCAATTCAACAACAACAACAATGTCAACAACAACAACCACAGCAACGAGCAAACACCTACAACAACAACAATACCAACAACCATAAGCAAGAAACTTTCGAGAGGAAGAAGGTCTCTTTTGACCCAATTCCTATGACATATGAAGAACTGTATCCGTCTTTGGTTCTCAAGAACCTACTCCAACTGAGAAACCCGCCACAAACTCCAGAACCACTTCCATGGTGGTACAAACCTGAACTCCGTTGTGCTTTTCATCAAGGGGCACCCGGACATGACATTGAGAACTTCTATCCACTCAAGTACGAAGTTCAGAAGCTGATAAAGAGTGGAACGGTATCCTTCGAGGACTGTGCGCCGAACATGAAAGAAAATCCACTGCCCGCTCATGGGAATTCTTCTGTTAACATGGTGGATGGTTGTCCCGGAGAGTTTAAAGTGTTTGATGTTCGTTTCATCCAGAGGTCCTTAGTGGAAATGCATAAGGACATTTGTACGGTGAGTGATTGTGAGCATGACCATGACGGTTGTGCTATCTGCAGTGTCAATCCGAGGGGTTGTGTGGTAGTGAAAAGGGACATCCAGCGGTTGATGGATGAAGGCATGATCCAAATTGTTCAATCCTGTCATGTAGATGATAATGTGAATGTCATAGATCCCGTTTTCAAGAATCTGGAAAGAGTAGTCATTCAGTACGACAACAGTAATAGTAACAGCAACAGTCAAAGATCGGTATCGTCGTTGGTTATACGGTTAACGGGCCCAATCCTGTATTCATCCGATAAAGTTATTCCGTATTAGTATAATGCAACTATGGTGAAGAATGGTCAAGAGGTTCCATTGCCTATGACCATTTCTGTCGTGAGTATTCACGATATTACTAAGGTGACCCGTAGCGGTCGAGTGTTTGGGCCGGTGTTCCCAAAAGATAAGGAATAATCAATTGTCAATAAGAAGGAGGAAGTGTCTGCAGTAGATCTAATTAGTGCTTCAAAATGTCAGTCTGGTGAATCCAACAATTTGAAGGCTAATGATGATGATGAGGTACTTCGTCTAATAAAGAAGAGTGAATTTAACATGGTGGAGAAGCTACTCTAAACCCCCTCAAAGATTTCAGTTCTGTCTCTGCTAATGAATTCAGAAGCGCACAGAGAAGCATTGCAAAGAGTTCTAGAGCAAGCATTTGTGGAACATGATGTTACGGTGGATCAGTTTGATCATATAGTAGCTAACATCACTTCTTGCAATAACCTCAGTTTTTGTGATGAAGAACAATCTGAGGAGGGTAGTAATCATAATCTGGCTTTGCATATTTCCATGAATTGCAAAGATGATGCTTTGTCCAATGTATTGGTTGACACCAGGTCTTCATTGAATGTACTTTCAAAGTTAACTCTTTCAAAGTTGTCATATCAAGGAGCACCTATGAGGTATAGTGGTGTAATCGTCAAAGCTTTTGACAGTTCACGCAAAATAATGATAGGTGAAGTGGACCTTCTAGTGAAGATAGGTCTGAGTGATTTTCACATTAATTTTCAAGTAATGGATATCCACCCGGCCTACAGTTGTCTGTTGGGAAGGCCATGGATCCACGAGGCAGGAGCTGTTACCTTCATATTGCATCAGAAGCCCAAATTTGTGAAGAATGGGAAGCTTGTTATCGTTGACGGGGAAAAGGCGTTGTTGGTTAGCCACCTATCATCTTTCTCTTGTATTGAAGGTAAGGATGAGGTTGGAACTCCGTTCCAAGCCTTATCTATTGCTGTTGAAAAGAGGGTTGGGGCACCTATGTCCTTATTGAAGGATGCAAGGAAGATTGTTGAAGAAGGCAATGTTGATCAGTGGGGGCACATGGTAGAGGTCTTCGACAACAAAGGTAGAACCGGTCTGGGTTTTTAGCAAGGATTGTCTACTGCTAGATCAGAGGATATGCAACTTAGCTTCCATATCAGAGGGTTCATCCATGGCAATGAACAACACTTAGCTGATGTGCTAGAGGATGATGAAGAGGAAGACTGCACCGATTTTGTGACGCATGGAAATGCTTGCAACAATTGGACTACTGTTGACATTCCTATTATTTTGCATCGATCTAAGTAATTGCTTTTATATGTTTTAAAAAAATCCTTCTCCTATGCCTAAGGGGGAAGTGAACATTGTTAGGCATTTCAAATTTGATCGTCAATCAAATTAGTTCTATTCATCCATATCTATGATGCTTTGTTTTTACTTTTTTCTCTATTCTCAAAATGGTAATCACAAAAATAATAAATAAATAATATAATTGCCCATCTGCATGATATTTGGTCACAAATTCATTTCTCTAAAATCAAAATATCAAATCATTATGCAAGTTGGTTCCTAACCCCATTGAATACATTGATCCTTTTCCTTATCCAAATTTTGAATTCCCTGTGTTTGAAGCCGAGGAAGAAAGTGATGAAGAAGTGAGTGATGAATGGTCTCATCTTCTCGAGCATGATGAAAAGACCATTTAGCCTTTCGAAGAGCAGATTGAGTTAGTCAAATTGGGTTCCAAGGAATATGTGAAGGAAGTGAAGATTGGGTCTCGACTATTTCCAAATGCGAAGAAGGGGTTGGTTGATCTTCTTCGAGAGTATTCAGATGTGTTTGCTTGGTCCTATTAAGACATGCCTGGTTTGGATTCTGAGATTGTAGAGCATAGATTGCTATTGAAGCCAGAATGCCCGCCAGTCAAGCAGAAGTTGAGAAGATCACATCCTGATATGGTAGTAAAGATCAAAGAGGAAGTGTAGAAGCAGATTGTCGCTGGTTTCCTTGTTTCCACTGAATATTCGTAATTGGTGGCCAATATTGTGCATGTGCCAAAGAAAGATGGAAAAGTTAGCGTGTGTGTCGATTATTGAGATTTGAATAAAGCCAGTCCGAAAGATGATTTCCATCTGCCACACATTGATATGTTGGTAGACAATACTGCTAAGTTTAAAGTCTTTTCGTTTATGGATGGATTTTCCGGATATAATCAGATCAAGATGGAACCCAAAGATATGGAGAAGACCACATTCATTACATCCTAGGGAACATTCTGTTATAGAGTGATGCCTTTCGGTTTAAAGAATGCTGGTGCAACTTACAAGAGAGTAATGACTACTCTTTTTCATGATATGATGCATAAAGAAATTGAAGTTTATGTTAATGACATGATTGCTAAATCAATTGATGAAGAGGAACATGTTGAATATTGTTGAAGCTATTCCAGCGTTTGAGGAAGTATAAACTCCGCTTGATCCCAATAAGTGTACTTTTGGTGTTCGTTCTGGTAAGTTGTTGGGCTTTATTGTCAGCGAGAAGGGTATTGAGGTTGATCCTGCCAAGGTCAAAGCAATACAAGATATGCATGCGCCAAAAACTGAGAAGCAAGTGAGAGGTTTTCTCGGCCGCTTGAATTATATCTCAAGATTCATTTCACACATGACTGCCATATGTGCGCCTATATTCAAGCTTCTTCGAAAGATCATTCTTGTGATTGGACCGAAGACTGCCAAAAAGCTTTTGATAGTATCAAAGAGTATCTGCTTGAGCCTTCGGTTCTGTCTCCGCATGTTGAAGGAAGACCGTTGATCATGTATTTGACTGTACTCGAAGAGAGTATGGGTTGTATTCTTGGTTAGGAAGATGAGACTGGAAAAAAAGTATTTGCTATTTACTACCTCAGTAAGAAGTTCACCGATTGTGAGACTCGGTATTCTATGCTTGAGAAAACTTTTTGCACATTGCCTTACGCTGCTACGCGTCTGCATCAGTATATGTTGAATCATACCACTTGGTTGATATCCAAAATGGATCCAATCAAGTATATATTTTAGAAGCCTGCTTTAACTGGGAGGATTACTCGTTGGCAGATGTTTTTATCAGAGTGTGATATTGAATATCGATCTCAGAAAGCAATCAAAGGTAGTATCTTGGCTGACCATTTGGCTCACCAACCAATTGAAGATTACCAGTCAGTGCAGTATGACTTTCCCGATGAAGAGAACTTGTACTTGAAAATGAAAGATTGTGATGAACCATTGCTTGAAGAAGGGCCAGAACCTGGTTCCCGTTGGGGCATGGTATTTGATGGACCTGTTAATCAATATGGTAATGGCTTTGGGGCAGTGATTATTACTCCTCAAGGCATGCATTTTCCACTTATAGCTAGATTGACTTTTAAGTGTACAAACAATACGGCAGAATATGAAGCTTGCGTTATGGGGCTCGAAGAGGCCATTGATCTCAGAATCAAATATTTAAATTTCTTTGGAGATTCAACTTTGGTTGTGAATCAGATCAAAGGTGAACGGAAGACGAATCAACCCGGTTTGATACCATATAGAGACTATGCGAGGAGGATTTCAACTTTCTTTATAAAAGTTGAGTTTCATCATATCCCTCGAGATGAAAAACGGATGGCAGATTCTCTTGCAACGTTGGCTTCAATGATCGTTGTGAAATATTGGAATGAGGTTCCCAATTTGACTATGATGCGTCTTGATAAGCCAGCTCATGTGTTTTCTGTTGAAGAGGTCAAAGATGAAAAGCCATGGTATTACGACATCAAATGTTTCCTCCAAAGTCAGATTTACCCGCCCGGGGCATCTTTGAAAGATAAGAAGACTTTGAGAAGTATAACCGCCAACTTCTACCTGAATGGTGATATACTGTACAAAAGAAATTTCGATATGGTTCTGCTCAGATGCGTGGATAGACACGAAACAAACTTGTTAATGACTGAAGTTCATGAAGTTCCTTTGGTACTCAAACCAAAGGACATGCAATGGCGAAGAAGATGTTGTGAGCGGGTTACTATTGGCTGACAATGGAATCTGACTGTTGCAAGTTGTAGCGGGGTTTTTGTTACTTTTAGGTTTATTGACTAAACCAAAAATCAACATACAATTCGAGTCGCCACCGCACTTTTATTTTTCCAAAGGAAAGGCTAAAAAGCGAACAAAAGCCAAGTAAGAAGTTTTTTAAATAAAAAACTAATAAAAATGTCAAAGATCTAGGTAAGGGGGTTGGTTATGAAATGGGAAGGTTTTACGCACCCAAAACATCCTTAGTACTCTAAGGGAACCCTTTTTGCAAATATGTGTTGTAGGTTGGTATTTGTGAAAATATTTGTGCATAAGATTGGAGGGATGAGAAGAGAATAGATTATATTTACAAGTTTTGTTGTTTGAATGGATGAACCCATTGCCTACGTACCATCACAAAGGAGGATCAAAACCTCGTAGTTCGGGGTAAACATATCAAAGATTGGTGAATTGATTTTAACCAAAATCCTTAAGGTCTTTTGTTATCAAAGGGAGAAAACTCAACCTAAATCAACAATCCACCATGTGAGGAAGGCTTCAACATGCTAGTGAGGGGTTAACCCTATAATAAGCATGGAAGGCTTATAATCCAACACTAAGGATGAGGTGAGATTTACATCAACCACTATGATATCTCAAACCTATGACTAATGTTTTGAAAAGGTTTTAACAAGTGGCCATTGGAACCACAAAACAACTTGAAATGGGTTATATTTACAAGTTAAATTTATTTACAAAATGAAGTCAAAGTTGGATTAAATTTTATTTGCAAAGAATATTTATGAAAAGAGTTTTGAAAAGTCAAAGGCTTAAGGCCTAGGTTTCTAATTTGAAACAAAGTCAAAGTTTTTGAAAATGATTTTTGGCTTGGTTAGAGTGGGGAGAAGAGAGAAGGGTTATTCCTAAAGCATACAAAGATAAGAGGGGAAAGATAACCCTTGGAGTTCCTTTTCTTAGAGTTATAGAGATGACTTAAGATGCTCCTTTCCTTTGGACTTAGCACACAAACAAGCAATCAATAATTGAATTCAAACTCCTAGGATCTCCACTTGGCTTGGCTCTTAACTTGGCTACTCATGACAATGGTCCTCTTTTCACAATTTTGAGATGGGATCCCTATCACACAAAAACAAACATCAAAAAGCTCATAACACAATAAAGGGAATGGACAAAGAATAAGTTTGAAGAGAAGTCCTTTGAGAATAACTTTGAATTTTAGCATTCTAAAGGCATGAGACCTAGTTGCTCTTCAACAAATTTTGCATTCTAAAGGCATGAGGCCTAGTTGCCCTTGAACTCCTTTAAGCATGGGTAAATCCTAATTCTAAGTCCTTTCTCCTTTTGCATTTGGTTCACATCAAAACAAACACAAACACAACAAAATAGCAATATATGTATATACAATAATGGGCTCAAATGAGCAAAAGAAAAATGACATAAACAAAAAATATGTGCTCAAGTGAGCAAAATGAAAAGCAAGATGAATAATGAGCAAGAAATAAATGATATTAAAAGTAAATGGCAAAAATTTAAAAGCTCAAATTAAAATTAGTAGTTAGTAAGGTTATGTTAGCTTGTCATAAGACAATGTAGCGCTATGTTAAGCAATCGTAAGTGGACTAATGTAGTAGTCACGCCTATTTGAGGTCGGTCAATAAGAATATTGGCAAAAAAAACACAAGTTAGAGGTCATGACTAGTAAGCCAAGCTCCATAAACTTGTCATGCCAAACAAAAGGGGAAGGGCCTTGTATTGACTTTTGGTTATTTGCTTGACCAAAAAGTAACCTATCTTTGACACAAAATAACTTACTTGATCATGGATCAAGTTAAGTTTTTTGGTTTGGATCAAAGAAGATTGAACTTCTATTTGTCAAGACCAACCTCAAGACTTTAACTCACTGGCCATTGAAGGGAAGAAAGGGAAAGGGCAAGAAGCCAACAACCAAACCCAATTGATCAAGGAGTAACTCATCCTTGATCAAATTCATTCATCTTTCTAGGTGATAATCCTTAAGGACTTTCAAACCACAAGATCCAATGAATTTGATCAAAGTTGAATCAATTCAACCTTGATCCACACCAAACAGAAGAAGAATCAAGATCACAAGTCAAGAAGCCCACAATATTTTTTTAGTATTTTTTAAATTTAAAGAAAATACAAATAAAAAATAAACAAACAAAATGGAACCTCAAATTCAATTCAAAGCAACTTCAAAAAGTCCAATTAAATTCTCATTGGTTCAACATAGTCAAACAAACTTTGACTAATTTTCTCACAAATTTTTGAAATCAGAAAGTAATTAAAACCAATTAAAAATAGCATAATATGCATTAATATCTCAAATAATCTCCAAACAATCAAGAAATTGTTGAGACTATTTTTCATTGACTTATCATGATCCATAGATGCTATGAAAATATTTTTGTATTTTTTAAGAGTCAGGAAGTATTTTAAAATGAATTAAAACCAATAAAAACTAAGTAATTCATAAAAACATCAAATGAAGTCACAAAAATAATTAAAAATCATAATATGAAATTAGATTTTTCAAGAAAATTTTTGGAGTTGGTCTCATATTTTTCTGACTTCAAATGAATTAATGAAAATCAAATGAATTAAAAAAAATAATTGGAAAATGAAAATAAGCGAAAAAGCCTGAGCCACATGATGCAATTCATTAATTGACGTGGCACTTGTGGATGGTTCAGATCTGATGACACACCCTGCACTTGAGTCAACCGCGCCACATGGAGAATTAAATGAAGTATTTAAAATGAATGAACAAGATTAGATTGTGGAAGCAAGATCCAACGGTCAGGAGCAAGCACACGTGGTGGTGGTGGTGGAAACCACCATCTTCTCCGGCGAAGCAACAAATTCCGGTCAAAAGTTACAGAGAAATGAAACTTAATGAAAATGAAAAACAAGGCCACGGAAATAAAGCTCTTGTGATGTAGATCATCATTGTACCATTGGATTTCCTTCACTCTTCCTATATTGAGAGAAATATGAAGGAGAAAATCATGGTGTCCCCATGGATTGCTCATGAAATGGAAAATTGAATGCATCAACATCTTGCCTCAAGTATGAGTGTAGCGGTGTATTCGTCACTTTATGATTTACTGACTAAATCAAAAGCAAAGCATACAAAGAATCGAGTCGCCACCGCACTTTTATTTATCCTAAGGAATGGCTAAAAAGCGAACAAAAGCCTAAGAAGTTTTACACATAGAAAACTAATAAAAAGATCAGAGAAACTGGGTAAGGGGTTAATTACGCAATGGGAAGGTGTTAGGCACCCAAAACGTCCTAGGTATTCCTAGGGAGCCCTTTTCACACTTGTTGTATAAAAAAGTTAATTTGTTTATGACATATTGTGCAAATATGATTGGGAAGATGAGAAAAGAATATACAAGTTATTATTTTTGTGTTTGAACGGATGAACCCGTTGCCTACGTACCTTCCATGAAAGGTAAGGATCAAAACACCGTAGTTCGGCTAAAAGATTTCCAAAATATGAGTGAGTTCATTTTAAAACAAGAGCACTAAGGCTTTTCATTACCAATGGGAGAAAACTCAACCTGAATCAACAATCCATCATGCGAGGACGACTTCAACATACTAGTGAGGGGTTAACCCTATAATAAGTATGGAAGACTTACAATCAACTCACTAAGGATAAGGTAAGATTTACATCAACCACTATGGTAATTGAAACCTATGGCTAATGTATAAAAACATATCAACAATGGACAAAGCCACAAAACAATTGAATGGGTGAAGTTAATTGATTATGAGTATTCACAAAATATGGTCAAAGTATGATTAAGATTCAATTCAGAAAGAAGTATTATGAAATGGAGTTTGAAAAGTCAAGGACTTAGGGTCCAGGTTTCTAATTTGAAAAGACATGAAGATGTTTGCACAATAGGTATCAAAGTTTGGAAGCAAAGTGTGAAAAGGTTTAGGACAAAGAGGGTGTGGATGAAGGAGTGTAAAACTTCTCAGAAAGGTTCACCTCTTGAGATCATATAGAAGATGATTCAAGTGTGTCCTTAGGAATAGGCAAATGAGCAATAACAAATAAGCAATCAAATGATACCGGATGCCAATTGCTGGACTTATACCAATCTCACAAACAAAGGTGGATACCGGATACCAATCAATGGATTTACACCAGTCTCCTAAAACAAACAGGGATGTCAGATGCCAATAGATGGACTTATTCCGACCTCCTAAAGCAAAACAAAACATGGATATCAGATGCCAATATATCTGGACTTATACCAATCTCCAAAGAACCAAACAAGGATATCAGATGCCAATATATGGGCTTACTCCAATCTCCCAAGGCAAAACAAAACATGGGTGTCAGATGCCAATCTATCTGGGCTTACTCTAATCTCCATCAGATGATCATAGGAATACAAATGCCAACAACATGGTCTTACAATTGCATCCTCACATACAACAAACAAACAAAAGCACTAAGCAAAGAGGACATAAGTGGCCAATGAAATGGTCTTACACTCAATCCCTTCCAAATCATAGGAACAATGGCCAATGAATGGACTTACAGTTGTCCTCAATGGGCAAACCAAAGATGGGCCACAAAGATATGAAATGATGATCATGCAATAATGAATAATTAATGATGATAAATGCATAAAGGCAACCAAGCAAACATGTACAGATGAACCAAGCAATCAATCCAACAAAGTCATTTAGCACACGATATATCCAAGCAATTAGGCTCAAACAAGGGTTAGACTTTAAAGTCAACTGGAATGGGGTAAGTGGTGCTCTTAACCTTAACATTGAGAGTTAAAGTGAAGCAGATGAAAGGATATGAGGGGTGTGCCTCATTGCTCTTATCCCTGGCCTGGGAGAGCATTGAATATCAGAAGGTGTGGGAGTTCAGAAAGTTGGAACTCTCTCCACAAGTTATTGACTCGATAGATCTTGGGTTAAGATCCACAATGCTACAACATGTAATGTGAGCAAAGGGAAGACACACAGAATAGTAGGAGATGGACTACACATCTCTTCTATCTACCAATTGCCTCATAAGAGGTCTTTTCCTGCTTGGGGACAAAGATAAACAATCAGAAGCATTGCCTCTTAAGGAGGACTTCAGACAGGTGTCTGGCCAATTAACAGGCCAGGTCTTCCAGACTACATGAAGAAGAGATGTTATACCTCAATGCTCAAGCTATCAAGCAAAGCAAAAGCAAGTTCACAATGAACTATAGCAACTAAATGTACCTGTGGAAACATCAAATAAAACAGTATACTATACAGACAATCAACCCACAATTAATGCAACAGACAACCAATATAGGCAAAGGCATAAGCCACAAGTCAATCCCAATTGAATCAACTTCAACCTACAAAACACACATTAGTAATCAAAAGCAAATATCAAATGCTCTCAAGATGAGGCATCATCAATTGTGTAACTTGCATGTGCAACCTGAAACAAAGCTTCAAACATGAGAGGCAAACCCTTAGGCCAAATCCTAGGGTCAAAGATGAGGAAAAATTTTAAAACAGAACATGAAAATTCACAAGAATCAAGTTTAATCAATCAAGAATAATATCCAAGTGGTCTCATGTCACAAGCATCAACCAATTTCATTTCATAAACAAATCATGTCAATGTATGCAAGTTGGAAGCTCAATGATGTAAACAGAATGATCACAAGCATATTAATTCCAAAATGGCTCAATAAATTCCAAGAAAAATCAAGTCTAAACAGAACACATCAAATGATCAGCACAACAAAAATCATGGCATTTGGACAAGTATAAGCAAGTCAAATAAAATCATCAAGTTAGGGTAATCATAAACAAGCTCAAACAAGCCCACAAATGGTGCATCAACTTAAGGCAATCCTAAAACAGAAATGACATAAGATAAATGATCCAAACCAAAGCCAAGACAAACTTCAATGTGTCTAGAATCAATGTGCAAAATTTCAAGCTCATATGATAAATCATAAGAATTTCACAAATCATGAAAGTTCAACACTCATCCAAAGTCCAAACATGACAAGCCAGAAGAGAAAATCTCAAACAAATTGGAAATGAGTCTAAAAAATCTACAAAAACTCATGATCTAACTTAACATCCAGAAGTAACATCATGCAAAAATTTAGATCATTTGGCATTTATTTGGAAAGGTAGATAAAATCAGCAAGTTGGACAAGAAATGGTGTGACACACATTGTCACACCTCCATTAATCACATCATAACTCAACATCCAGAAATGCTAAAAATCCAAAGTCAACACCAAAAGGTCCCTAAGGATGTCTAGTTTAAGCATGTCAATTTTCACATTCATTGGATTAACCATCATCATTTCACAACCAAAATAGCAAGCAAGGTGCAAGAAGACATAAGCATGAACAAACCCTAGGCAATTTAAAAATCCAACCGAGCACAAATTCTGGAAAAATCATCAAAAAATAGTAGACATTACAAGGAACATGACAAAAAAATTCTCATGTGAATTGGATCATTATTTTGAGAGTTATGAATTTTTTAATGAAGAGGAAAATTAAAAATGCATGAGATAAGGCATGTGAACATTTAAGGCATAAGTGGATAAAATAAACAAGGCATTTGGATTTTTGATGGAGCGGGGAATCGAACCACGCTTGCATTTGAATTGAGCGCCAAGCTAAACGCCGCGTTTCATTTAAATGAAACGCTGGCCAATCAGAAGCCGGCATTTGGACCAGTACATGAGCGAGAAACAACAAAACACATGCATAAGCGGCCAGGCAAGATCAAAGCAGTTATGGAAATCACAAACCCTAACACATTCAACAAATTCATCGTGTTCTTCATCATCAAGAACACACCAACACAGAAATTCACAATATGCATATCAATCGATTCGTCTCACATCATACATCAACAATCCAACATTCATTTAACCTAATTCTAAACATGTTCAGAGAATCGATCAAAGAAAGTTTCACATGCCAAAATTCATATCAACATAACTTCTTCAAATCGGCATGGTTTTAAGAGATCTGAAGCTCGGTATACTCTATGTTCAGCGATCTACAAGATGCACATGGTTATTTCGAGAATTGTGAGCATCGAAATCTAACCTCAATGAAGCAACAGAGTTGGATTTGTGCAATTCTGGTCCTGGAAGTGCAAAACAGATGTCCTTCCAAGCTTAGATGATTGAATGGATGCAAAAGGATAGCTCAACAACGCTTGATTTGTCCAGAAATCTCAGCTGCCTTGATGAACATGAGCTTCAACAGTCCACGATTCTTGCTGAACTCTTCCAGATCTAGCTTCAATCTTCTTCAATAATGCCTGTAGATGATGAATAGAACAAGAAACAAGCAAAAGAAATGAAGAAAATGGATGAAAAAAGTTGAGAGAATTTGAGATGAAAATTTCAGATCTGAGTTTGTGAAGTTGTTGTTGTTGAATTCTGTTAGGATTTAGTTTAAATACCATCTGTTAATGAAGCTCCTTAATCATGATTAGGCAAAAACCCAAGGATTAGTGAAATGGACATGTTCATGCACATTGCCAAAATCACCCTTATGCTCATATGCCAATGGAACAGTGCGAATTTGGCTTGGAAATGCATTGCAAAATATGTTTTAATGCATATGAAATTGGTTGGAAGTGGAAATAATGCCCAATTTTCAAATTCACCTTTTCCCTCCAAAATTCAAATTAATTCAAGTGAAAAATGAAATATTTTTGTGATGAGAAATTGTGAAATATGATGCATGATTATGATAGTAGGGATCAAGAGTGAAATGCTCCAAAAAGAACCACATGATTTGGCCTTTTAGTTCAAAAGTTATGCTATCTTGAAGTTCAAAATTCCTTGGCAATGACTTGATCATAACTTGCCAACCACAAATGAGAAATGGATGTTCTTGGACTTTTTGGAAATGTGAGAGCAAGATATTCAACTTTCATGTTGGGAAAAATTTGATTTGAGGCTTTCTTGATGATGTAAAGTTGAGGAGAAGACCTTTCCATTTTTGGCAGTTTGAAATTACAGGTCACTTACTATTTTTGGCAACTTTTCATCTGACCTCAAATTCCTCATTGTTGATGTTTGAAATGTTATATGGGACTTGTATGGACATGAATGAGGCCTCTCAAACCATCTCCCACCTTCCAATCCATGATTGAATGCACAGTTGACTTGTGTTGACTTTGCTAGGGTTTCAGTTGACCTAGCAATGATCAGATGAAATTCAAGCCTCTACCACTTGAGATCTTGATTCAAAATGATGTCATGGTTCATATGAACTCTTGATTAATGATCATGGTGCCCAAATTCTTCAGAATGGCCACCATATATTGCTCAATGCTACCTGTGACTGGCTTGACCTAATTGCTTCATCTGCAAGTAACAAGGTTAGATGACAATATTTTTGTACTTTTGGGTTAGTAAACAAATGAAAAGCAATGATATACATATGAAAAACATGCTTGGTGATCAAGAGCCACACTCAAAAGACAACCCACCCACAGGGAAGCAGGCAAGGTGCACAATGATCCTTGAGGCAATGATATGATATGATATGATGCCATGAGGGATCTTAGGGACAAAATTGGGGTCTTACAATGAGGACTTCAGAGAACCACAGAAACACAAGCAAACTACATTGAATTAGGAGTTTCATATCCAAAAAGTTTGAATGGATACCTTCAAATTGATGAACTTCTGGCCACGAATTCTCCAAGATCCTTGCTCCTCTTTGATCCTTGAGTGTAATGGAAGTGATTGGCTAAGGAATCTGGCTTTAAAACTCAGCTAATGATGCTGAAATTTCAAGCTCGAAAATCTGGAAAAAATTGAGTGATTCCTTTGGTGAAGGTTATGGTATCAGTTCTGCAGCACTTGGGATCTCCAAAAGGTCTTCAAATGAAGCTCATGAAGCCTCTATTTATAGCTGAAGGTATCAGATCATCACACTTCTTTCATGTGCATGGAGTTTGAATTTTGGATTGCATGGGCCTTTGTGGATGTGTAGAAGGCCCGTGGATGGCCGAAGCAACTTGCTGATATCACATGAAAGGCATTTGGACGTGCACATGAAGTGGGAAATGCTTGCGTACCAAGTTATAACATAAAAATACCAAAATGCACATAAATGAAAAGAATTCGAAACTTACAAATGGTAGACCTCAAGGAATAATGTGAGTAATGGTTGGAAATCTCTTGAGGTAAGGAACAAAAGTCATGTTGGGCAAAAATTCATTTGGCATGTGAAAGTTGATCAAAACTTGCTGGGAAAATTCAAGTACAAAACATGTTCAAATCATTTTGAAAAAGTGCACCAAAAGTAAGCTGGATCAAACCCCTCTGTCTTCATCATACAAGCTTCAAATGGAAAAATCTCCAACATGAAAGTTGTATATATTTTCAAGGTTGTCATTTTGGACTCAAAGTTTGCATCATTCGGATTTTTTATGACAAAGTTATAGGCATTTGAAGTTGGGTACTTTTCAAATTCAATGAATTAGGTCCAAGATGACCTATAATGTTTTGCATTATCACATGTATTTCGTTTAGGATTATGAAATTTTGTCCAACATAACATTTTAAGTATACATCTCAAGATTTCCAATGCCTTTTGTCTCACGTCAAAATCATAAAAATTAAGGAAATTATTCCCTTGGTAAGTTGACCCAAAATTAGGGTTTCAGTCAAAATGACCTATAATATTTTGAAATGAATGATAACCTTCCAAGCTTCAAATGGATTTTTTCTGAACATGAACATTGTTCATATGGTTCGTAGGAACAATGTTTCTCTTTAGTTCATCTTCATTTGACAAACACATCAAAAATTATATCTCATTGAACCTCAGCTTAGTCAGATGACTTAACTAGTCAACTTTTCAAGGCCAAAACTTCCAATCTTGATGAATAAACGATTGAGGGTCCTCAAATAGGCTCATATATGCATAAAATTATAAATGAAAGAACTTCCCTTGATTAAATTTGATCAGAGGTTGAGATTGCTTCATAGGCAAGGCACAATCAAAGCATAGTGAAATTAGGGTTTCCTTGGGAAACAATCTTCAAGCCCTTTGGGCTATCTTGATAAAATTGGAAAATTGAGATACTTGGGAGACATATATGATGATTAGGAGCTTTGTGTACTATTGTCATGCTTTTTCTCATCTTCATCTAGTGATTTCATTGGGCTTAGGAGCCTCCTAGGAGCATTGTGGAGCATATGATCACTTGAGCTTCAAAACAAAAAGAGTTAGTGACATATTTTTTTGCTTTTAGTAATCAAATAAGAAAAGCAATAATATACAATACAAGCATGCTTGGTGATCTCAAAACACTCAAACAAGTCCCAACCCTAGGGTTAAGGAGCCAAACATGCTATGATCCTTGAGGCAATGCACTTGTGCAATAACATGGTGCCATGAGGGATCTTAGGGTCAAATTTAGGGTCTTACACAGGTTTTTGAAGAAATGCCACAAGTGTCAAATTTATGCGGATAAGATTCATGTTCCTCCGACACTGTTGAACATCATTTCCTCCCCATGGCCCTTCTCTATGTGGGGAATTTATATGATTAGCATGATTGAGCCCAAAGCTTCGAATGGACATCGTTTCATTTTAGTGGCAATTGAATACTTCAAAAAATGGGTTGAAGCGACATCGTATGCGAATGTAACCAAGCAAGTTATTGTAAGTTTTATCAAGAATCAGATTATATGTCGTTATGGTGTGCCAAGTAAGATCATTACTGATAATGGATCGAACTTGAATAATAATATGGTGGAAGCTCTTTGCAAGGACTTCAAGATTTCACATCATAATTCTTCTCCCTACATACCCAAGATAAATGGGGCTGATGAAGCTCTAAATAAGAACATCAAGAAGATTATTCAGAAGATGGTTGTGATGTATAAGGATTGGCATGAGATGCTCCCATTTGCTTTGCATGGGTATCGTACATCCATCCGCACTTCAATAGGGGCAACCCTTTCTCTCTTGTTTATGGTATGGAAACAGTGCTCCCCGTAGAGGTTGAGATTCAATCATTTTGTGTGCTCATGGAAGCCAAATTTACTGAGGCTGAAGGGTGTCAGACAAGGTTTGATCAGTTGAATTTAATTGAAGAGAAGAGATTAACTGCCACGTGTCATGGTCAGTTGTATCAGCAAAGGATGAAGAAAGCTTTTGATAAGAAGGTCAGACCTCAGGTATTCAAGGAAGGTGACCTTGTGCTCAAGAAGATTTTATCTTTCAAACCAGATTCTAGGGGAAAATGGACTCCTAATTATGAAGGCCCATATGTTGCCAAGAAAGCCTTTTCAGGCGGTGCTTTGATTGTTACAACTATGGATGCTGAAGAGTTCACTCGTCCTGTGAACGCAGATGCAGTCTAGAAATATTTCGCCTAAAAAAGAAAAAGAACAGCTCGCTAAGTTGAAAACCCGAAAGGGAGCCTTAGGCAAAAATGAGCGTCTCGGTGGATTGAAACCCCGAAAGGACGATCCAGGCATAAGTTAGAGACATAAAACAGAAAGAATTTTCCCGATAAGTTGAGTACCCCACCTTGGGGAAACTTATGCAAAAATTAGGAATTATGGCAAGTAACTACATTTTACTGATCTTCCAGTTTTGAAGAAACTTTGTTGAGCACAAGGGTTGACATCAATTCATCATCCCCAGTAGCGGCCAAAAGCATAATGGATATCAAGAGTTGGTAAAAGGATTAGTGGTCAATTGTATTCAATGTAACCCTTTTCCATATAAATTACCATTTTCAACTTTGTAAAGATCTACGAGGTCTAGTCATTTACAGACTACCATTCTATTAAATAAAGTTGAGCTTTTATCCAATTGTTTCCACTCTCATTTATTTCAGCCAAATAGTTTAAATTTTATTATGATCATTTTTTGAAATTAAATTTTCAATCAAAATCATTTTTTATTAAAACATATAAAATCAAGAATTTTAAAGTAATTAAAGAAGAAATATCAACATCATTTCGAAAAACAACAAGTCATAAGTGTGAAGCATCAATGGTTCTCGACCAGTTAACCCTCGGTTATCCCCAGCTAAGTTCGCCGATTCAGTTCCCCTGCAGAGTGTTTGTCCCCAGCGAAGTTTGTGCATAAGTTCCCGGCAGAATCGGTGATTACCCAGCTATTTTTGATCTCCAGCAGAGTGAGGAGGGTTTCCTCAGTAGTTTGGGTAATGGTAGTAGAACTTTGTTTTCCCCACCAGTTGTCATCCGACTCACTCCTAGTCAGATTTTCCTCCTGGTTTCTGAGCAACTATTTGTGTTTATCCTCTGTACGGTTATCTCCCATTCAATATGGTGTTGACTTAAAATTCCCTGCAGATTCGATAACGTTTCCTTTCCCCAATATATCTCCTCCTTCCCCGACTAGGGTTGAGCCTGTGGGACGTTGATCTATCTTTTCTCCAGCATTTGTCTCCTTATTTTGTGGATTGATCGGGGATTGTACCGATGATTCAAATTTTGTGACATCTTTGTATCCTTTGCGATTGTTTTGTCAGCACAATCATCATATATACATATACGTATACACTTATATAATTTCATAATTGCATAATTGTATCATCTTATTTACTGATTCATTGTTTGAGATCCTTATTCTCTGTTATGGCGGTACTTTATCCCCATACAATCTGGCGTTTGTCATCCTTCATGTGTAGAGTGTCGGCCCCTTAAGCAGAAAGACTTTAACCTTTCTCCTTTTCCCCACCGAATTATTTCCGCGTGGATGAGCATTGTTTTAGTTTCCTCCCCAGTTGATTCTCTGGATGGAATCACTCCCCTTGAGTTATATCCTCATTGGGTTGAGTCTTGATTGATCGTTTCTTTCTAGATCTTGCCTAGATAGATGCTTTGGGTCCCCTAAGATTTTATACCCAGTAACTGGTGATATTCTTCTTAGTTTGCAATTCGTTACATCTTGCCAAATACCCGGCAAAAGTACCCGTGTTTTCCCCATCAGCAGAGTCCCCAGTGCATTCATTTTTCCGGAAGTATATCCTTGATATGTTCATCCTAACCGGTGACGGATATATTTCTTCCCCTGTTTGAGTTTATCTTTGATATGTTCATCCTAACCGATGGCGGATACTCTCATCCTGTGGTATTCTACCCAGTAAAAAGGTAGTTGTAATCCCTATTTTGTTCCCCTGAGAGTTAATCCTTGATATGTTTAACCTAACCGATGACGGGTTTCCTTCTCTTTGTGGTATTCTACCCAGTAACCGGTAGTTGTAAATCCTACTTTCTCTCAACAGAGTCTATCCTTGATATGTTCATCCTAACCGGTGACGGATTTTATCTTTGATGGTTTTCTATCCAGCATTAGATAGATGTAATTCCTACTTTTTGTTCAGTTGGTTTATCCTTGGTATATTCATCTTAACCGATGACGGATATCCTCCTTAACATCCTCAGGCAAGTCTATCCTTGATATGTTCATCCTAACCTATGACAGATTTTCTTTCCTTTTGAGTCTATCCTTGATATGTTCACCCTAACCGGTGACGGATATTCTCGCCCTTGGTCTTCTGCCCAGTAACTGGTAGTTGTAAATTCTATTTCTGCAGTCATCCCCAGCAATGCTATTCTTACCCAGTAACTGGTAATGAATACTCCCTCCTGGTAGTTCCCAGCGAGTCATCCTTGATACATTCATCCTAACCGATGAGGGGTGTCCTCTTTGTCAGACTTTTATTATCTCCTTACCCAGTGGCATGTAGTGGATAATAGATTTCTGCTCCTCCTGTGTTGAAGTTTATTCCTTCCCCTAGTTGAGTTAAGTGCGCATTTCCTCAGTGAAATTGTTTTCCTGCGCGATTCAAGTACGTCAGTTTTATCCTGATCTATTTGTTTCCCTTGAGGATGTTTTATTTCCCTGACTGAGCCTTTCCATTATTTATGGAATTCCTCTAGTCACTCCCCAGCAGTTTTCAAGTCGTAGTCTGGCCTACACATAACCCCTTTTCCCCCAGAGTCTCTGTCTCCCCAGCGAGTTTTCCTTATGGAATCCATTATGCTCCTACGGATATTCGGTCTCTCTGATTTCTTCTCCTTTGTGGCAACATTTCCCCATAGAAAATTTGCTTCTACATTCATACCATATGCATCATGAGGTCTCTTAGGGACCAAAATTTGTTTCTATGTTGTTATTTAAGCCCATTCTACTGAGTCGATACGAAGATTTTAACGTTCACCTCCTCAGTTAGAATGTCCTTAAATAGGGGTAGCTGTAAGACCCCAATTTTGACCCTAAGATCCCTCATGCTATCTCATCATATGCATTAGCATTGGGATCACACCTTGGCATCCTCCTTACCCCTCCTTCATTGGGTTTGTTTTGGGAGAGATCACCAAGCACCATGTGATTGTATCATACTTGTATATTGTAATTTTAATAACCAAAATACCAAAAATATATCTTTTCATTTGCCTAACTCTTTTGTAGGTAGGGCATGATCACCATTGATCTATCAAGTTCACACCTAGGGTTTAAGACCCTCATGGCTAAGAGCACAATCGAAGATTGATCCACAATGTCTCAAAGCATCATATATGAGTCCCAATGATCTCTACATATCATATTGATCAAGTATTCTTCAAGAGTTTGGAGGTGATTTGCCTTCGAAACCCTAGTTTGACTGAGTATCTTAAGTAACTTCTCCAACAAGCTATCTCACCATTTGATCGTTTTTATCAAGGTACACTTCAAATTTCCATCATCTTATGCATATATTATCTACCATGAGCCTAGAAAGTCAAGAGAATTGAAGGTTAGCAAGTTGGTTGATGCTGGTTGGCCAGATGAGTTCATCTGATCAAAACTGGGTCTCCCTAGACCCTATCTCCTACAATTTTCACCATATGAAAATGATTCCAAGAGCAAAGTTACTCTAAATGAAATTACAAACAACTTTCATGTTTAAACCTAGAGCTACTTTTGCTTGGAAAACCATTTTCTATGTTGAAACATTATAGGTCATTTTGTCTAAACCCTAATTTGAAAGTCAACTTCCCAAGGCCATAACTTGCTCAATTTGTATGAGATGAGATATTACCAAGTTGCACAATCAAATTCAAGGTGTCTACTTCAACTTAGATTTTTGGAGTTGTAGCTAATTCAACTTTTATGAATTAGCTCTCACTCCAAACATCAAAGTTAAAGTAGACATCTTGAATTTGATTGTGCAACTTGGAAATCCTTCATCTCATAAAAATTGAGCAAGTTATGGCCTTGGGAAGTTGACTTTCAAATTAGGGTTTAGACAAAATGACCTATAATGTTTCAACATAAAAAATGATTTTCCAATAAAAACCAGCTCTAGGTCTCAACATGAAAGTTGTTTAGAATGTCATTTAGAGTAACTTTTCTCTTGGAATTATTTTCATATGGTGAACATTGTAGGAGATAGGGTATAGGGAGACCCAGTTTTGATCAGATGAATTCATCTGGCCAACCACCATCAACCAACTTGCTAACCTTCAATTCTTTGGACTTTCTTGGCTCATGGTAGATCATATATGCATAAGATGATGAATTTTGAAGTGTCCCTTGATAAATTTTATCAATTAGTGAGATAGCTTGTTGGAGAAGTTACTCAAGATACCCAGTCAAACTAGGGTTTCCAAGGCAAATCACCCTCAAACTATTAAAGAAATTTTGATCCATATCACATGTAGGAACCAATGGAACTCGTATATGATGCTCACAACCATTCTTGGATCAATTCATAGTTGTGCTCTTTGTCAAGAGGGTCTTAAATCCTAGATATGAACTTGATAGATCATTGGAGATCATGCCCTACCTACAAAAGAGTTAGGCAAATGCAAAGACATATTTTTGTATTTTGGTTAGTAAAATGATAATATAAAAGTATGATACAATCACAAAGTGCTTGGTAATCTCTCCCAAAACAAACCCAATGAAAGAGGGGTAAGGAGGATGCCAAGGTATGATCCAAATGCTAATGCTTATGATGAAATTGGATGAGGGATCTTAGGGTCAAAATTGGGGTCTTACAGCTGCCCCTATTTAAGGACATTCTAACTGAGGAGGTGAAGGTTAAAATCTTCGGATCGACTCAGTATAATGGGCTTAAATAACAACACATAGAAACAAATTTTGGTCCCTAAGAGACCTCATGATGCATATGATATGAATGTAAAGGTTAATGCTCTATGGGGAAATATTGCCACAAATGAAAAGTAATCAGAGAGACTGAGAATCCGCAGGATTACAATATATTCTATAAGGAAAATTTACTAGTGAGACAAAGATTTTAGGGGGGGGGGGGGGGGAAGACGAGTTATGCGTAGGCCAGGCTACAACTTAAAACTGCTGGGGGACTCGAGGAATTCCAAAAATGGAAAAGACTCAGCCGGGGAATAAAACATCTGCAGGGGATTCAAATAGATCAGGATAACACTGAAGTACTTGAATCATGCAAGAAAATTGATTTCACTAAGGAAACGCGCACTCAACTCGACTGGGGAAGAAATAAACTTCAACACAGGAGGAGCAGAAATCTATTATCTACTACCTGTTACTGGGTAAGGAGAAAATAAAGATCTGACAGAGAGGATATCCGTCATCGGTTAGGATGAACATATCAAGGATGACTCGTTAAGAAATTCCAGGAGGGAGTATTCATTACCGGTTACTGGGTAAGAGTAACCTTGCTGGGGAAAACCGCAGAAAATAGGATTTACAACTACCAGTTACTGGGCAGAAGACCAAGGGTGAGAGTATCTGTCATCGGTTAGGATGAACATATCAAGGATAGACTCAACAGGGAAGAAAATATGTCATTAGTTAAGATGAACATATCAAGGATAGACTCGCCCAGGATTGTCGAGGAAGATATCCGTCATTGGTTAAGATGAACATATCAAGGATAAACCAACTGAACAAAAAGTAGGAATTACATCTATCAAATGCTGGATAGAAGACCATCAAAGAGAAAATTTGTCACCGGTTAAGATGAACATATCAAGGGTAGACTCTGAGCGGGGAGAAAATAGGAATTACATCTATCAGTTACTGGATAGAATACCATGAGAGAGAATCCGTCACTACTTAAAGTGAACATATCAAGGATTAACTCTGCAGGAGAAAATAGGGTTTACAACTACCGGTTACTAGGTAGAATACCAGAAAGAGAAGGAAACCCATCATCGGTTAGGATGAACATATCAAGGATTAACTTTGCGAAGAGGACAAAAACAAGATTTACAACTACCGGTTATTGGGTAGAAGACCGCAAAAAGAAGGAAACTCGTCATCGTTTAGGATGAACATATCAAGGATTAATTCTCTGGGGAACAAGAATAGGGATTACAACTACCTTTTTACTGGGTAGAATACCAAAGGTGAGAATATCCGTCATCGGTTAGGATGAACATATCAAGGATATACTTCCTAGGGAATCAGATCCACTAGGGACTCTACTAAGGAGAAAACAGGGATACTTTTGCCATGTATTGGGCAAGAAGTAACAAACTACAAACAAAGAAGAATATTACCAGTTACTGGGCAATAAAGTCTTAGGAGACTCGAAGCATCTATCTAGGTAAGAGCTAGAAAGAAACAGTCAATGAAGACTCAACCCATTGAGGACATAACTCAAGGGGAGTGATTCCATCCAGATAAACAACTGGAAAGGAAACTGAAGTAATAATCATCCATGAGGAACATCTCAGTGGGGAAGAGGAGAAAGGTTAAAGTCTTTCTGCCTAAGGGCCTGACGCTCTACAATTGAGGGAGGACAGACACCGAAATTCGTATGGGGACGAAGTACCGCCATACAGAGAATGAGAATCTCAAACCAACAAGTTAATCAGATATGTAAATATGCAATTATGAAATTATATGAATGTATATGTATATGATTATTATGTTGTCAACACGATCACAAAGGATACAAAGGTGTCGCAAAGAATTTGAATCATCGGTACAATCCTCGGTCAATCCACAAAAAGAGGGAGACAACTGCTGGAGAACAGAGAAATCAATAAACCAAAGGCTCAAAACTAGTCGAGGGAGGAGATATGCTGAGGAGAGGTGACGTTATCGAGTCTGCAAGGAATTTTAGGTCAACACCATATCAAATGGGAGACAGCCATGCAGAAGATAAACACAAATAGCTGCTGAGAAACCAGGAGGAAACTCTAACTGGGAACGAGTTGGATGGCGACTGGTGGGGAAACCAATGCGATCTAATGGGGAAAACATCTTACTCTACTGAAGAAATGTGAACCCTGTTGGGGAATATAGAAATACGGCTGGGGAAATAACACGCCGCAAGGTATTGAATCAACCAACTTAGCTGGGGAAAGGAATCGGAACTCCGCTAGGGAAAAAACACTTCGCAACGGAACCAGATCAACACAAATCACTAGGGAGTCCCGAAGGGTTAACTGCTTAGGGAACCTCTGATGCTTAGCACTTAAGGACTTGCTGCTCTTGAAGTGCTGTTGATACTTCCTTTTTAATGGCTTTGAGAATTTCATGCTTTTATATGTTTTAAGAAAAAGATTTTGATTAAAAATTTTAAATTTTCAAAATGATCATAATAAAATTTAAACTATTGGTTGAAGTAAATAAGAGTAGAAACAATTGGATAAAAGCTCAACTTTATTTAATGGGATGGTAGTCTGTAAATGACAAGACTCCATAGATTTTTTACAAAGTTGAAAATGGTAATTTATATGGAAAAGAGCTACATTGAATACAAATGATCCTTAATCCTTCTACAAATCCTTTGATATCCACTGTGCTCTTGACCGCTGCTGGGATGATGAATCGACGTCAACCCTTGTGCTCAACAATGTCTTTCCAAAATCTGACGATCAGTAGACTGCAGTTACTTGCCATTATCCCTAATTTTTGCAAAAGTTTCCCCAAGATGGGGTACTCAACTTATCGGAAATTTTTTCTATTTTTTATGTCTTTAATTTTTGCTCGGACCGCCCTTTCGGGTTTTTGATCCCACGAGACGCTCTTTTTTGCCCAAGCCGCCCTTTCGGGCTTTCAACTTAGTGAGCTGTTCTTTTCCTTTTTTTTAGGTGAAGTATTTCTTGATTGCATCTGCGTTCACAGGACGAGTGAACTCTTCACCATCCATAGTTGTAAGAATCAAAGCACCACCTAAAAAGGCTCTCTTAACAACATATGGGTTTTCATAATTAGGAGTTCATTTTCCCCTAGAATCTGGTTTGAACGATAGAATCTTCTTGAGCACAAGGTCACCTTCCCTGAACACACGAGGTCCGACCTTCTTATCAAAAGCTTTCTTCATCCTCTGCTGATATAACTGACTATGACACATGGCAGTCAATCTCTTCTCTTCAATTAAATTCACCTGGTAAAACCTAGTTTGACACCATTCAGCCTCAGTCAACTTGGCTTCCATAAGCACGCACAATGAAGGAATCTCAACCTCTACGGGGAGCACTGCTTCCATGCCATATACAAGAGAAAAAGGGGTTTCCCCTGTTGAAGTGCGGACGGATGTATGATACCCATGCAAAGCAAATGGGGGCATCTCATGCCAATCCTTGTATTTGACAACCATTTTCTAAATAATCTTCTTAATGTTCTTGTTTGCAGCTTCAACAGCCCCATTCATCTTAGGTCTGTAGGGAGAAGAATTATGGTGTGCAATCTTGAAGTCTTTGCAAAGAGCTTCCACCATATTGTTATTCAAGTTCGATCCATTGTCAGTAATGATCTTGCTTGGCACACCATAATGGCATATGATCTGATTCTTGATAAACCTCACAATAACTTGCTTGGTTACATTCACATACGATGTCGCTTCAACCCATTTGGTGAAGTAATCAATTGCCACCAAAATGAAACGATGTCCATTCGAAGCTTTGGGCTCAATCATCCCAATCATATCAATTCCCCACATGGAGAATGGCCATGGGGAAGAAATAGCATTCAAAGGTGTTAGAGGAACATGAATCTTATCAGCATAAATTTGACACTTGTGGCACTTGTTCACAAACTTGCAACAGTCAGATTCCATTGTCAGCCAATAATAACCTGCTCGCAACATCTTCTTTGCCATTGCATGTCCATTGGAATGAGTACCAAAGGAACCTTCATGCACTTCAGTCATCAACAAGTCTGCTTCGTGTCTATCCACGCGTCTGAGCAAAACCATGTCGAAGTTTCTCTTGTACAGTATATCACCATTCAAGTGGAAATTACCGGCTAATCTTCTCAAAGTCTTCTTATCTTTCAAAGATGCCCCAGGAGGGTAAATCTGACTTTGGAGGAAACATTTGATGTCGTAATACCACGCCTTCTCGTCTTTGATCTCTTCAACAACAAACACATGAGCTGGCCTATCAAGACGCATTACAGACAAATTTGGAAATTCATTCCAATACTTCACTACAATCATTGACGCCAATGTTGCAAGAGCATCTGCCATCCGGTTCTCATCTCGACGAATATGATGAAACTCAACCTTTGTAAAGAAAGTTGAAATCCTCCTCGCATAATCTCTATATGGTATTAAACCGGGTTGATTTGTCTCCCATTCACCTTTGATTTGATTCACAATCAAAGCGGAATCTCCGAAGACATATAAATACTTGATTCTGAGATTCATGGCCTCTTCAAGCCCCATAATGAAAGCTTCATATTCTGCCATGTTGTTTGTATATTTGAAAGTCAATCTAGCTGTAAATGGTAGATGCGTGCCTTGAGGAATAATAATCACTACCCCAATGCCATTTCCATATTGATTAACAGCTCCATCAGATACCATGCCCAAACGGGAACCAGGTTCTGGCTCTTCTTCAAGCAATGGAAAATCATAATCTTTCATTTTCAAGTACAAAATCTCTTCATCAGGAATCATACTGCACTGACTGGTAATCTACAATTGGTTGGTGAGCCAAATGGTAAGCCAAGATACTACCTTGGATTTCTTTCTGAGATCGGTATTCGATATCATACTCTGATAACAACATCTACCAACGAGAAACCCTCCCAGTTAAAGCAGGCTTTTCAAATATATACTTGATTGGATCCATTTTGGATATCAACCAAGTGGTATGATTCAACATATATTGGTGCAGACGCTTAGCAGCCCAGGCCAATGCGCAACAAGTCTTCTCAAGCATAAAATACCGAGTGTCACAGTCGGTAACTTCTTACTGAGGTAGTAAATTGAAAATTCTTTCTTTCCAGTCTCATCTTGCTGACCAAAAACACAACCCATACTATCTTCAAGCACAGTCAAATACATGATCAACGATCTTCCTTCAACAGGTGGAGACAAAATTGGAGGCTCAAGCAAATATTCCTTGATACTGTCAAAAGCTTTCTAGCATTCTTCGGTCCAATCACAAGACTGATCTTTCCGAAGAAGCTTGAATATAGGCGCACATGTGGCAGTCATGTGTGAAATGAATCTGGAGATATAATTCAAGCGGACGAGAAAACCTACGACTTGCTTCTCAGTTTTGGGCGCAGGCATCTCTTGTATTGCTTTGACCTTGGCAGGATCAACTTCAATATCCTTCTCACTGACCATAAAGCTCAACAACTTACCAGAACGAACACCAAAAGTACACTTACTGGGATTCAAGCGGAGTTTATACTTCCTCAAACGCTGGAATAACTTCAACAAATGCTCAACATGTTCCTCTTTATCAATCGATTTAGCAATCATGTAATCGACATATACTTCAATCTCTTTATGCATCATATCATGAAAAAGAGTAGGCATTGCTCTTTGGTAAGTTGCACCAGCTTTCTTTAGACTGAAAGGCATCACTCTATAACAGAATGTTCCCCAAGGTGTAATGAATATGGTCTTCTCCATATCTTCGGGTGCCATCTAGATCTGATTATATCAGGAAAATCCATCCATAAACAAAAAGACTTTGAATTTAGTTGTATTGCCTACCAACATATCAATGTGTGGCAGAGGGAAATCATCTTTCGGACTGGCTTTATTCAAATCTCTATAGTCGACACACATTGTGGATATTCAGCGGTTACAAGGAAACCGACATCAATCTGCTTCTGCACTTCCTCTTTGATCTTCACAGCCATATCAGAATGCGTTCTTCTTAACTTTTGCTTGACTGGCGGGCATTCTGGCTTCAACGACAATCTATGCTCCACAATCTTAGAATCCAAACCACGCATGTCTTGATAGGACCAAGAAAACACATCTAAATACTCTCGAAGAAGATCAACCAACCCCTTCTTGACATCTGGACACAGTCGAGACCTCATCTTGACTTCCTTCACGTCATCCTCGGAACCCAAGTTGACTAACTCAATCTGCTCTTCGATCGGCTGAATGGACTTTTCATCTTGCTCAAGAAGATGAGACAATTCATCACTCACCTTTTCATGACTTTCATCCTCAGCTTCAAACACAGGGAATTCAAAGTTTGGATAAGGAGAAGGATCATTGTATTCAATGGGGTTAGGAACTAATCTACATAATGATTTGATATTTTGATTTTAGAGAAGTGAATTTGTGACCAATATTATGCAGATGGACAATTATATTGCTTGTTTATGTTTTTTGTGATTACCATTTTTAGAATTAAAAAAAAGTAAAAACAAGACATCATAGATATGGATGAATAGAATTAATTTTATTAATGATCAATTTGAAAATACCCAAACAATGTTCACTTCTCCCTTAGGCATAGGAGAAGGATTTTAAAAACACATAAAAGCAATTACTTAGATCGATGCAAAATAACAGAAACATCAACAGCAATCTGATTGTTGCAAGTCTTTCCATGCGTCACAAAATTGGTGCAGTCTTCCTCTTCGTCATCTTCTAGCATGGCAGCTAAGTGTTATTCATTACGATGAACGAACCCTCCGCTACGGAAGCTAAGTTTCATATCTTCAGTCCTTGCAGTTGTTGAACCTTTCTGGAACCCCAATCCGGTTCTTCCTTTGTTATCGGAGACCTCTACCATGCGCCCCCATTGATCAACATTGCCTTCTTCCACAATCTTCTTAGCATCTTTCAATGAGGACATAGGTGCCCCGACTCTCTTTTCAACAACAATAGATAAGGCTTGGAACGTAGTTCCAACCTCATCCTTAGCCTCCATATAAGAGAAAGATGACAAATGCCTAACCAACAGTGCCTTCTCTCCACCAACAATCACAAGCTTTCCATTCTTCACAAATTTGAGCTTCTGATGCAAAGTTGAAGTAACAGCTCCTGCCTCATGGATCCATGGCCTTCCTAACAAGCAACTGTAGGTCGGGTGGATATCCATTACTTGAAAAGTAATTTGAAAATCACTTGGACCTATCTTAATTTGAAGGTCCACTTCACCAATAACCGTTTTGCGCGAACCGTCAAAAGCTTTGACAATTACCCCACTATACCTCATAGGCGTTCCTTGGTATGATAGTTTTGACAGAGTTAACTTTGGAAGCACATTTAGTGACAAACCGGTGTCAACAAGCACATTTGACAAAGCATCCTCTTTGCAATTCATAGAAATTTGCAAAGCCAGATTATGATTCATTCCCTCCTCAGGGAGTTCTTCATCACAGAAGCTAAGATTATTGCACGAAGTAGTGTTAGCCACGATATGATCGAATTGGTCTACTGTAACATCATGTTTTATAAAAGCTTGTTCCAAAACTCACTGCAGTGCTTCTCTGTGTGCTTCAAAGTTCATGAGCAGAGACAACACTGAGATCTTCGAGGGGGGTTTGGAGCAGCTGCTCCACCACATCAAACTCACTTCTCTTGATTAGCCGAAGTACCTCATCATCATTGTTGGCCTTTCCATCGCTAGATTCACCAGACTTACCCTTTGAAGCTCCAACTGGAACTACAACAGGAACTTCCACCTTATTACTCATAACTGATTCTTCCTTATCCTTTGGGAACACCGGCCCAAACACACGACCATTGCGGGTCACCTTGGTAACATCAGCAATGCTCACCACAGAGCTAGTCGTAGGCAACGGGACCTCTTGACCACCTTCTATCATTGTAGCATTATACTGATATGGCACAGCTTTATCAGATGAATACGGGACTGGGCCCGCTAACCGTATAACCAGCGGAGATACTGATCTATTGCTGACATGGTTACTATTGTTATTGTCATACTGAATTACCAATCTCTCTGGCTGCTTGAAAATGGGCACTATGACATTCACGTCGTCATCCACATGACGGGATTGAACAATCTGAATCATGCCTTCATCCATCAGTCGCTGGATGTCCCTTTTCACAACTTCATAACCCCTCGGGTTAACACTACAAACAGCACAACCATCATGGTCATGCTCACAATCACTTACCAAACAAACATCTTTATGCATTTTTACCAAGGATCTTCGGATAAAATGCACATCAAAAACTTTAAACTCGCTAGGACAACCATCCACCATATTCACATAAGAGATCCCATGGCCGGGCAAAGGATTTGCTTTCACATTCGGCACACGGTCCTCAAAAGACACCATTCCACTCTTCATCAGCTTTTGAACCTCATACTTGAGTGGATAACATTTCTCTATATCATGTCCGGGTGCTCCTTGATAAAAAGCATAACGGAGCTCAGGCTTGTACCACCATGGAAGTGGTTCTGGAATCTGCGATGGGTTTCTTGGTCGGATTAGGTTCTTGAGAACCAAGGACGGGTATAATTCTGCATAAGACAAATGAATCGGGTCGAAAGAGACCTTCTTCCTCTCAAAGTTTTGTTGATGATGATTGTTGTTGGTATTGCTGTTGTTGTAGGTGTTTGTTCGTTGTTACGATTGTTGTTGTTGATGTTGTGGTTGTTGAACTTGTATTGATTATTGATTAGAAAATACTGGGATAACGAATGATACTTGGTGGTGATGTTAACGGGATGATTGGTTCCTTCTGATCTGAGGCCTCTTCTGCCTCCCACTGCTTATTGCATTCGCTTCATTATCCTTCTTCATCCCAAAATTGCTGCCATACCTCTTACTCGATGATACTTCATCTTTCGGTAAACGTCCCTCTCGGACTCCTTCCTCAAGCCTCATCCTCATGTTTACCATTTCGGTAAAGTCATTGGGGTCACTAACAATCATTCGTTCATAATAAAATGAACTCGGGGTCTTTAGAAAGATCTTTGTCATCTCTTTTTCCTCCAAAGGAGAGGTGATATGGGCAGCCAATTCCCTCCATCTTTGCGCATACTCTTTAAATGTCTCCTTATCTTTCTGAGACATAGACCTCAGCTGGTCTCTATCAGGTGCCATGTCCACGTTGTACTTATACTGCTTGACAAAAGCCTCTCCCAGGTCATTGAAAGTACGAATGCTAGCACTATCCAACCCCATATACCAACGGAGTGCAGCACCGGTCAAACTGTCCTGGATATAATGAATCAACAGTTGATCATTATCAGTCTGAGTAGGCATCTTGCGAGCATACATCACTAGATGACTGAGCAGACAAGTATTCCCCTTATACTTTTTAAAGTCAGGTACTTTGAACTTCACCGGGATCTTGACGTTGGGCCCTAAACACAACTCAACAACACTCTTTCCAAACAAATCCTTACCTTTTAGCGTCTTCAATTTCTTGCGCAGCTCAAGAAACTGATCTTTCATTTCATCCATTTTCTCGTAGACATCCGGACCCTCAGACGGCTCAGAGTGATAAATGGTGTCCTCTACACGAGGTAAGGTGTGCACAACAGGAGGTGGAACAGACATGACCGGGCTAGATACCGGCATAGAAGCAAAAGTAGGCATAAAGCCTTCAGGCATAAAGTTGTACGGCATTCCCCCCGGGAATCTGGAAGGCATAGTGGGTGCAAAATGAGCGGTAGCAGCAGGCATGGTAGAGGTAGCCACCTCTGAAATAACCGTCCTCGCAGGAGGAGTTGCAGAAACTTGGCTTTGAGCGACAAGAATTGACTCCATCATGGTAGTCAGGCGGGCGATCTCGTCCTTCAGCTCTCTGTTCTCTTGCTCTAGATGCTCCATAATTTTGAAGTTATTGGCGCGGGTGTTGTACCGATGAGTTAACTTGGCTAAAGCACATAATAAACACCAATGAGACATTTGGCGAAAGAGAATTGCTTATGCAAATGATGCATGAAATGCAATGCTTGATTATTTATTTTTATTTTCAAGGAACTTATATCATTTGCAAATATATATAAATATATATCAATAATTGCAACTTTTATATGACCAAAAATCTCTTTTCATTTATATAATTGGAAGGATTACAGTAAGTACAATTTCAGAAACCAAAATAAAAAATACAAGAGAAAAGGAGACTAATCGTCCTAAGAATCCCTAACAATAATGTCAGAAGCCCTAGCTGAAGGCGCGTACTTCCTTCGAATGCGACGGATCTCAGTCTCAAAAGAAGCCTTCATCTGAGTCTTCTCAGGACAAGCTGATCAACAATCTTCTTCCAAGAAACAGAAGGTTGAGGCATGCTAGAAGATGAAACCTCTGGCTCTCTCTGTCTCTTTGTCACTCGGTCTTCAAATAGCTCAATGAATGCATATTTGTCCTTAGACTCCAATTGCAACTCTTCATGCTTTTTGCTCAAAGCAAGGAAACGCTCTTCCCACATATCCTTCTCTTGCTTCATCTTAATGAGTGTGTCTTCTAACTCCTCTACAGCTTGGTTAGGGAGAGTTAATGGCTCAACCACAACCATAGACATAGGTCTTTCACAAGGATAAGGCATCTTCAACTCCAAAGCTCTCTTCTTCACCCAAAAAGTGTAAGCTTCCAAAGCTACACAATTGCACGGACCAAGCTCGGATATTCCTTTCCTATGAACATTATGCCAAGCATGCACAATCTTCTGCTTCAAATGTTGGGGATCTTTACCCTCTTGATAGAAAATACCTTGTAACAAAGTGTTATTAGGTTTGTCTCTCAAGGGGAACCCATGTTGACGACGAGACAAAGCAGGGTTGTAGTTAATTCCTCCTTGTGTACCAATGAGAGGCACATTAGAGAATTCACCACAACTATCAATAATCTCTAAACTGCTTAAAGACGGATCATACCAAACTATATCATCATTAGTGAGAGACATAAGTCTCTGAGACCACCTTAGACATTGTTTGTTCTCCACAAAAGCAGGTGTCTGAGACAAGTGCGAAATAAACCACTTGTACAAAAGAGGAATGCAACCGACAATAGTTCCACCACCCTTAGAATTCCTTAGATGCAAAGAGAAATACATATCACCTAATAAAGTAGGCACCAGATTACCAATCAAGAAAAGTCTAATGGCATTAACATCAACAAAATCGTCATTGTTAGGGAACAAATCTAATCCATAGATGAGCAACACAAAGATAGCTTCAAAAGCATCCACACTACCGGCTTCAGCAAAGGCAGTAGCTTCCTTGATGAGGAACTCAGATGGCAACCCAAACAATCCTCCTTTCTTCACCTAATGAGCCTCTATCTCAGACTTCTTCAAGTGAAGAGCTTCAACAATAATACTAGATCAAGGAATCTCCTCCAATCCACTAAAAGGGACTCTACTAGAAATAGGTATCCACAAAAGATGAGAATACTCCTCCAAGATAGGCACAAGCTGAAAATCTGGGAAAGTGAAACAACGATAGAGAGGATCATAGAACTGCACCAATACACTCAAGAGTCCTTCAACCACATCAGCAGATAAGATAGACAAAAGATATCCATGATGTTGTTTGAAGTACAAGGGATCTAATACAAAAGATGCTAGCTTCCTTAACTCTTTCAAGTCAGGACATCTAAAACTGTACTTCTTAGTGTTCCTTTGTCCACAATCCATGGTCTGAAAATATTTGCAAATAATACCTCAGTTCCTTGAAATTTTGTGTGGTGAATGTTATGAAGCGCATGAATGCAACAATCACAAATAAGGGATCACACACAAGGAGAACAAACAAAGGTCAAGGGATGAATCAAGTCATTGTCAAGATCAATCATCCATTTTGGTGGATTATGGTTTGCACCTTATCAACATCCAAGTTCCATTAATATTGACAAGACTTGATTGGATCAACCAAGAATCAAGGGTTTGTTGTAAGTCACGAGCATGGAGTCTGGGTAAGAACCATCCCAAAGGAGTGAACTAAGGATAAAAACCTGTAGATCATGTTCTAAAAAGTTCCCAGAGTCTTAATTCCATCTATCGGATATTACAGGTTAAGATGACTGACTCATCGACCCATAATATTCTCAAGAGAAACTCGTCTGAGTGTAGTATCGCATAACAACTGTTATAAAGTCTACACTTGAACAGTTTCCGCACTACGTTCTAAATAGGCGAATAGGGGATAAATGCTCTATGGTCCTTAGCTTCTCAGACCCAAATCAGAGATAGTAATGCCTAACCACAAATACTTGTGTGACATTTCCAAATCCAAAAGGGTCTCCACTGAGCAAATAGATCTCAAGCCAACTTGTTAAGGACTACTCCACACAAGTCCAATATATCTATACCATCCTCCTATCTTAATTGCACTCAAGTTTGGGTTAGAACTTATCTCACCACTCAGAGATCACCAAGCACAACAAGCAGATTATATCACACATACATATATACAAACATCACATATATACAAATATATACACACAAAAATTAGGCTAAACCCACTGGAGACTACTCCCCAGCAGAGTCGCCACTTAATTTTTGTAGCGGTAAATTCATGATCATCAAGCTATGGATAAGCTAGACATCAAGTAACAAGAGTCGCCACCACGCTTTTATTGTTTCCAAGGGAAAAGGGAAAAAGTACGAACAAAACCCAAAAGGTAAGAAGTTTTCAAATCAAAACTAATAAAATGTCAGAGATTACAAGTAAGGGGGTTGGTTACACAGAGGGAAGGTGTTAGCACCCAAAGTGTCCTAGGTACTCCTAGGGAGCCCTTTTTGTGTGCATATGTATTTGGTACAAAAATGATGTTTACAAACAAATAGAATGGGGGATGATAAAAGAATTTATTAATTATATTTTTTTGTGTTTGACAAGACCTTCGGACTTGTGCCTACGTACCAACATAAGAATGAGGGATCAAAATCTCGTAGTTCGTGATACAAATTTCAAAGTGGATGCATTGCTTTTAACAAAAATTAAGTTTAAAGGCACAAAGGCCTAAAAATGGTTTGAATGAGTTAGTTCTCTTTTTGGCTTTTTGGAAGTTTAAGTCAAGTATAGTTAAGTTTATTTACAAGTTTGATTTTAGAAAAGAAGTATGAAAATGCAACGACATAAGGCCAAAGTTTCTATCTTTATGCAAAGTGGTCAAAGTTTAGAACAAAATAAGTTCAATCAAAGAAGATTTTGAAAAGGGAGGGAGAGATTTTGAAATTAAAGAAATGGGGAGAAGATGAAGAGACTAATCCTATGCACAAAATTAAAAGTTAGGAGTTGAAAAGATCTGACCAAATGGGTAGCAATCCAATAGACAAAAATGTCAATAGAAACCCAGAATTCCCTTGGACTTTTAGAATCAAGCAACACACAAATGCACAATTATATTATCTTGAAGAGCAAAGGCATCAAATAAAGATAGCCACATCTAAGCTTTAGCCACTCCATGATCTTCTTCAGATTAGCCCATGTAACCGATGGATTCCACAAGTTATAGGTTCACAATAACAGCTTCACAATGATCATGTTGGAGATGAACTCAGAGAGATCTTGAATGATGTATCAGATGAAGTTTCAAATTGTAAGCACTTGGTTTCACAGAAAATTGGCATTGGCCAAGTCCTTCAGCATAGGAATGTTGCCTAAGTTCTAAGTCCATTTGTCCAAGATCAAGCCAACAGTCCACAAAAAATGTTTTTTTAAGGTTTTTGTTGTTATTATGTACATTAATGGTCAAAGACCACACAAAACAAGCAAAGTATACACAAACAAGATATATCACACAATATGGTCAAGTGGACAAAGTGAAAATTGCATTAATATAAACAATTAGAATGATATGAATAATGATAAATGAATAAAGGCCAAAATTAAATGACATTAAAGTAAATGGCTTGAAATTAAAAGTTAGTTGTTAATGAATTAGAAGTTAGTATTGTTTTGCTTTTGCTTTTCATTTTAAGACATTCTTTGGAGAACACCCAACCCACCTATCACAAGCATGGATCATTGAGCCAAGACATCTTCCAAAGGAAGGAAAAAAGGCCAAGTTTCCACACAATACCATGAAAGAGGGGAAACTTACAATCTCACTAACTAGAATGCTATGCCTTTTGTGTCATAAATTTAGCGCTATGTTAAGCAATCGTAATTGGACTTATGTAGAAGTCAAAACTATTTGAGGTCTGGCAATAGAATTTTGGTGTTAATGCATGTTAGAGACAGCGTATAATGGATTATGCTCATAAAACATACCACACACAAAAAGAAATATGCAAAAGAGGTGGCCTAATCTCATCCATACTCATGTTAATTTTTCAATCACCTAGCTTTAGGACTTTAAGACATCATAGGTCAAATGAGATGAATTCATAAAGAAGGGGAATGAGATGAAGAGGGAAGGGAATGGATCAAAACTTAAATTGGTCAAAGGAGGGATTTTACCAAATTAATATCATCCATTCATTTTGGGAGATGGAACGTACATTCCATCAATCTCGTAAATACAATGATATTAACTTGACAAAGTCAAATCAACCTTGACCAAGGCCCAACAACAATAGTCAAACTCAGACAAGTCATCACAATTGGTCAACAAAATTATTTGGCATTTATTCAAATTAAAAATACTAAAATAAGACATTTAAATTAAATATGGTTTCTCCAATTCCTAAAACCTCATCAAAACACCAAAGTAATGGCCATGAGATTTACCATAGGTCAAATAAGGTCAAAGGACCTTAGAGAAAAAATTTCAGAATTTTTAAAGACTTAAAAGTATTTTTAAAACAATTAAAAATAATCATAAAATCAATTAAATCATGAAAAATATTAATAATGATCAAAAAAATAATTTTAATTCAGAATATGAAAGAGGAAATTATTTGGAATTTTTTGGTGAAACTCTCATATTTTTGTATCAATATTAAAATTAATATGAATTAATGAAAATAAAAGGAATAAAAGAAAATCAGAAAATAGCAAAAAAACGTGGACTACTTGATCTCCCTCATTAATTGAGGTGGCATATCAAGTGGTCTTCAATGCGCTTTCCACCGTGGACTTAAGACAATGCACCACAAGGATGGTAATCAGAACCAACACGTGAGATTAAAACATTTTAAAACAGATCAATGGCTCTGAACACTTCCAACGCATCGCCGGAGTCCAAAGGTCGGTCATCTTCTCCGGTGACCCTGGTCAGACTGGTTCACTCACCACCATCAAGAAAATGAAAAAGGAGGACATGATCTGAAAGAAAAAATGGCGTCGAGCACGAATCTGACCTCAATTTTAACTAACTCCACATATATAGAAAGATATGAGGAGTTGAATTTTGAGGTGTGTCAACTGAGTTGCTTCGATTTGACCTTTAAGCAACTCAATCTTCTTGCCTACATTAGTACGACTTCAGACAACCAAAGATCCAAGAGAATTGAGTGGAATTGAGAGAGAATCGAAGAGATGAAATTTTATGGAAAATACCTTCAATGCAGGTCTGGATTCACTTGTTCTTGCTTTGGCTCGTGCTTGATCTTGCTCAGGATGCTTGCAGAAGTAGACTAGAATGCACAAAAGGTCTTGGATCCCTGGAGTTTTGAATCTCAAAACAGTGAGATTCAAACTCAATTTCCAAAGTAAATTCTCAGGATTATCCTCTCAAATGAAAGGGTTTGGTGTTTGGGATCAAAGCTGGCGCGAAGGAGTCCTCAATTCTGAGCATAGAGTGCTATATTTATAGCTAAATCACATGATATTTGCACCTTACAATTGAGTTTCCAAAATTGGCAATGAGTGATGCATGTGTGCATGGATGTGTACAGGCCCATGAGATCATTCCATTTGATCCATAATTAAGTGTGTACAAGTCTAAAAATCAAATTGGAGTGCTAGGCAATTGTACATGGAAGCTTGAAGTTTGATTTTTGCCAAATGATGATGCAATGTTCAAGTCATGCGCAGCCCATTCAAATCTTGTCCAAAATGGATGAAATTAGACTTTTTGGAAAGGTTAGATCAAATGGAACAACTTTCATGCTGCAGATTTTTCCATTTGAAGCTTGTATGATGACGAATTTTGAGGTGGATGTTTGGAAATTTTAACATATCAAAAAAATTTCTAAGTGTCAAGCCATATATCTCAATATTCCACCTTGCTTAACTCTTTATATGAGTTTCAAATGAGAAACGTGTCTTCATCAAAGTTGTAGATATTTAAAAGACCTTCAAAATGGTCACCAATTTAATTTCATTTGGATTTGGAATCATATAGTTATACATTTTTGAAGTTTGGAAAAATCACTTGTTCAATGGTTTAGGTCAAAAATGACCTATAATGTACCGTCATATCACGTGCTCATAAAAGTTGAATTATCTCTCACTCCAAACATCAAAGTTGAAGTAGACATATTGAATTAGATTCTGCAACTAGGAAATCTTTCATCTCATAAAAATTGAGCAAGTTATGGCCTTGGGAAGTTGACTTTCAAATTAGGGTTTAGACAAAATGACCTATAATGTTTCAACATAGAAAATCATTTTCCAAAAAAAACTAACTCTAGGTCTCAACATTAAATTTGTTTGGAATGTCATTTAGAGTAAATTTTCTCTTGGAATCATTTTCATATGGTGAAAATTGTAGGAGATAGGGTCTAGGGAGACCCAGTTTTGATGAGATGAATTCATCTGGCCAACCACCATCTACCAACTTGCTAACCTTCATTTCTTTGGACTTTCTTGGCTCATGGTAAATCATATATGCATAGGATGATGAATTTTGAAGTGTCCCTTGAGAAATTTGATCAATTGGTGAGATAGCTTATTGGAGAAGTTACTCAAGATACCTAGTCAAACTAGGGTTTCCAAGGCAAATCACCCTCAAACTCTTGAAGAAAATTTGATCCATATCACATGTAGGAATCAATGGAACTCATATATGATGCTCATAACCATTCTTGGATCAATTCATGGTTGTGCTTTTTGTCAATAGGGTCTTAAACCCTAGATATAAAATTGATAGATCAATGGAGATCATGCCATACCTACAAAAGAGTTAGGCAAATGCAAAGACATATTTTGGTATTTTGGTTAGTAAAATGATAATATACAAGTATGATACAATCACAAAGTGCTTGGTAATCTCTCCCAAAACAAACCTAATGAAGGAGGGGTAAGGAGGATGTCAAGGTATGATCTCAATGCTAATGCTTATGATGAAATTGCATGAGGGATCTTAGGGTCAAAATTGGGGTCTTACAGTGGCTATCTTTATTTGATGCCTTTCTCTTCAAGTTAATATTGTATGCATTATTTGTTGATCGATTATAATATCCAAGGGAATTTGGGGTTTCTATATGACATTATTGTCAATTGGATTGCTACCCATCGGTCAGATCTTTTCAACTCTTAACTTTTAAATTTGTGCTTAGGACTAGTCTCTTCATCTCCTCCACATATATTTAATTTCAAAATCTCTCCCTCCTTTTAAAAAAAAACTTCTTTGTTTGTGCTTGTCTTTTTAAAAAAAAAAAAACTTAGACGCCTTGGCAAACTAGAAACTTTGGCCTTATGCCGTTGCATTTTCAAACTCCTTTTCTTAGTCAAATTTGTAAATAAACTTAACTATACTTAACTTAAAATTTTCAAAAGCCAAAAAGAACTAACTCATTCAAACCATTTTAGGCCTTTGTGCCTTTCAAACTTAATTTTTTGTTAAAACAAATACATCCACTTTGAAATTTATATCACGAACTACGAGGTTTTGATCCCTCATTTTTATTTTGGTACGTAGGCACAAGTCTGAAAGTCTTGTCAAACACAAAAATATAATTAATGAATTCTTTTCTCATCCCCCCATTCTATTTGTTTGTAAACATCACTTTGTATAAAATACATATGCACACAAGAAAGGGCTCCCTAGAAGTACCTAGGACACTTTGGGTGCTAACACCTTCCCTCTGTGTAACTAACCCCCTTACCTGTAATCTCTGGCATTTTATTAGTTTTGATTTGAAAACTTCTTATTTTTGGGTTTTGTTCGTACTTTTCCATTTTCCCTTGGAAACAATAAAAGCGCGGTGGAGACTCTTGTTATTTGATGTCTAGCTTATCCATAGCTTGATGATCATGAATTTACCGCTACAAAGACCTTCAGATCTTTGAGAGTAAAGTTCCTATCTTCTATGATAATACTGCTGCCATATGTTTAAGTAAGGACCTTATCTTGCATTCCAGAGCTAAGCACATAGAAATAAAACATCATTTCATCAGAGACTATGTTTAGAAAGGGGTAATATCCTTAAAATTTATTGATACATACCATCAATGGGCTGATATTTTCACTAAACCCCTCGCTGAAGACAAATTCTTTTTTATTCTGAAACATTTAAAAATTGAAATTTGCCCAGAATAAACCAAATGTGCTTCTCTGAAATAGAAAAATAAGGCTCTAAAATAAACATCTGGTATCTAGACCTGACTCTGATACTTCTACCAGTTAGGAGTTATCTGAATTAGAAATCCTTAGGATTCAATCTTTTGGTATTCCTGAAGATCAGATAGATCAACACGTGGGGTATCATGCGTCTGACTTTGGATCTTCTAGACAGTTGTCTAGCAGAAATCAATAGACAGACCCTTGAGATCTCCTTAGGCAGTGTGCTGATTTGGGGATTAGACCTCCATCATAGGCTATAATCATTTCTCTCCTAAGCGTGTAGACAAGGATAATGTGCATCATAAATTTCATAACTTCTCAACTGCCTCTAACGATGTTGTTTTACATGCATTTCTTTGGATATTTATACTTTTCACTCATGACAATCTCACACTTTTACACTCACGCCCTACACAAACCCTCTCTATCTCTACCTCTCCCAGTTCATCATCTTCATCAGTTCTTCATCATCTTCAACCAAGTTCTTCATCCTTCAAACTAGTTCAACAAATTTCTTCATGCATGCTCAACAATAATCCGTCTACAATTATTCTCAACAGATGGAAGCAATTGATCAAACACCCATTTCTACTCAACAAACAACTGCAACTACTGGTTTCGTTTCTACCCCAATCTATGAAGAACCACACATTCTAGACCGTGAACCTCACATTCATCTTGCAACGCCCTTTGATAAGCTTGAGGTATTTTGCGAATCTCTGGTAGACTTCGACAACATGAAGCGCAATGGCATAGACCTCACTAAGGAACTTAGAATGCAAGGGTGGGAAACCTACTTCCATAGACTCTACGGTGCTGTGTACACCTATCTGATAAAGGAGTTCTGGCGCTTCACAGACTCAAATGATCACTATATCATCTCTCACGTTCTGGGAGTCAAAATAGTCATCACTGAGAAATCAATAGCCTCCCTTCTGAACATGGAAAAGACAGGGGGAAGAAGAATCTACAACATCAATCCTAGGGTAAAGTACTTGTCCCAAGAAATAGCCCCTACCATCTTTCAACAGAACATTGAAGGCAAACACTCCAAGAACAAAGAACTTCATCAGAATCTTCGTGTCTGGCTGAAGATCATCCTGGGCACCATCCATCACCACCCTGCATCAAACTCTTCTGACTACATCAACACGGATTAGAAGTACATCCTCTACTGCATTCACAAAGGGCTGAAATTGAACCTGCCAGCGCTGCTCTTCAAATATCTCAGAGATTCTGTCAAGGATACCAGAAACAATATGAAGCCCAAAACCTACATTCCTCTGGGAAGACTCATATCCGATGTTTTGATCGAGAGTTGAAATTCTGGTATCAGATATGAGATGTCGAAGGTAATGTCACGACACTAATATCTGAATAATACAAACAAGATAAAAGATAAAGAACAGTAATGCAAGAGACACAAGTAATTGTTAACCCAGTTCGGTGCAAACTCACCTACGTATGGGGGCTACCAAGCCAGGAAGGAAATCCACTAAATAGAATCAATTCAAAGACTCTCAGTAAACAACTTCAAGTTACAGTATTTTCAACTAATCTCTACCCATGTGACTTATACCTAAGAACTCTTAGATATGAGATCCTACTCACTCCCCCTCAGGTTTCTTACTAGGCACGGTTTTCCCTAAAGAACACAGTCCCTCAGCAGCAATATCTTTCTCTGACCTAGATAAATCATCATCTTTCTTAGTGTAAGGTTCTACCTCAGGTGAGGGGTCCCTTCTAGATAGAGGAGTCGAAACTCCCTTGACTGAGTGTCCTTCATTTAGGATCCTTATGACCAGATTCCTAATGACACGATCAGTATAATGCATGTCATCTTTAAAGGGAGGGTTATCAGAACTGTTACGTTGAGTATTTCCTGCAGTGGAAGATGGACTAGGGGCGTCTCCTGGGATGACTGATAGTGGAATCACTTCCAAAATGTCTTCATTCAGAAAATCCATGGAGGGTGTTCTTGCTTTGTGAGTAGGTTTAGAACCAGAAGATGAAGGATGTTGTGACATCTTGTTGAGCTTGTGAAAGAATTTTTGTTGCCCTAGCAGAGATGGTCGATACAGTTTGATGAAGATATAAGTGGTTGTGATGAGGTTATGTGTAGAAATGCTATAGATGGTAGTTCCAATACTAGGTAATGATTTACCATAAATGGGGCACTTTCTTTTAAGTGGGCAAACAATATTTTTATTACCTTTTCCACTCCAAATTAATTGCTATAAATTCTCATGGATACAAATCTCTAATTTCCCTCTTAAGCATTCAAATTGATTAGCATCCAAAGCCTTTGTAAATATGTCAGCTAATTGTATTTCAGTAGTAACATGCTCCAAGGCTATGATTTTCTCTTCCTCTAGTTCTCTAATAAAGTGATGGCGAATATCAATGTGCTTTGTCCTGCTGTGCTGAATAGGATTCTTGGAAATATTTATAGCACTCAGGTTGTCATAGTACAATGTCATGACATCTTGTGTGACATTGTATTCAGTCAACATTTGTTTCATCCAAACCAGTTGAGAACAACTACTCCCAGCTGCTATGTATTCAACTTTAGCAGTGGATAGGGACACACAATTTTGTTTCTTACTAAACCATGATATCAGGTTGTTCCCTAAGAAGAAACATCCTCCTGATGTGCTTTTCCTATCATTAGCACTTCCATCCCAGTCAGCATCACAGTAACCAGTCAGCATAGATCTAGATCCATGAGTATATAACATCCCATAGTCACTGGTGCCATTGACATATTTCAGTATCCTCTTCACTTGGTTTATGTGACTGACCTTTGGTTCAGCTTGATATCTAGCACAAACACCTACAGCAAATGCAATGTCAGGTTTGCTTGCTGTGAGATACATCAGACTTCCTATCATGCTTCTGTATAGACTTTGATCTACACTAACACCATTTTCATCTTTGGAAACTTTCAGATGTGTAGGAACAGGTGTTCTTTTATGACTTGCATTCTCCATGCCAAACTTCTTAACAATGTTTTTGGCATATTTACTTTAAGATAGAAAGATAGAATCTTCTATCTGCTTGACTTGTAGCCCAAGAAAATAGGTCAGCTCTCCAACAAGGCTCATCTCAAACTCAGACTGTATTTGTCTAACAAAATGTTTGACCATCTGATCTGACATTCCACCAGACATACTATCATCCACATATATTTGAGCCACCATGAGTTTTCCTCCTTCATTCTTCACAAATAGTGTCTTGTCAATACCTCATTTCCTGTCTCCATTGTTTGTGAGAAACACTGTGAGTCTCTCATACCAAGCCCTAGGAGCTTGTTTCAAACCATAGAGGGCTTTCCTCAACTTGTACACATGCTTTGGAAGATTTGGATCTGTGAATCATTTAGGTTGTTCAACATATACTTCCTCATTTAAGTAGCCATTCAAGAAGGCACTTTTTACATCAATTTGGAACAGTTTGAACTTCAGAATACATGCCACTCCAAGCAATAGTCTAATGGACTCAAGGCGAGCTACAGGAGCAAATGTTTCATCAAAATCTACTCCTTCAACTTGAGTATATCCTTGTGCTACTAATCTTGATTTGTTTTTAGTAACCACCCCTTGTTCATCAGATTTATTCTTATACACCCACTTTGTACCTATGACATTTATTCCTTCAGGTCTTGGAACCAGTTCCCAAACTTCATTCCTCTTGAATTGACCTAACTCCTCTTGCATGGCATTGATCCGAAACTCATCAGTCAAGGCTTCCTTGAAATTCCTATGCTCAATCTTGGACACAAAGAAGCCATGTGAGATCACTTCCCTTGATCTAGTTGTGACCCCTTTATTTGGGTCTCCTATAATGATATCTTTGGGATGATCCTTCTGAATTCTGATGGAGGGTCCCTTGTTGATTTTGTCATCTTCAGGTTCAGCTTGATGAGGTTCACTCTCCTTATTTTTGTCTGAGACGTCAGTTGGGGGATCAGTTAAAGACTCTATAAGCTCTGCTATTTGTTGAGTAGCCCAAAAATATTCTTTCATCACTTTTGGGATCCATCTTCCTTCTTTGTTCACGATTAGTCAGGATATAGCATTTACTACCAAACACATGGAAGTATTTGACTGTGGGGCTTCTCCCTTTCCATACTTCATATAAGGTAGTAGGAGTCCCTTTCTTCAAGGTTACTCTGTTGTGGACATAGTAGGTTGTGGTCATTGCTTCAGCCCAGAAGTGGTAGGGCAATTTCTTAGCATGAATCATAGCTCTGACTGATTCTTGAAGAGTTTTATTTTTCCTTTTTACCACACCATTTTGCTGGGGAGTAATGGGAGATGAGAACTCATGACTAATTCCTTCTGATGCACAGAATTCAGCAAATTTGATGTTTTCAAATTCCTTCCCATGATCACTTCTGATTTTGATAACTTGGCTTTCCTTTTCTCTTTGAAGTCTTAAACAAAGATCTTTGAAGATTTCAAATACATCAGATTTCTCTCTTATAAAATTGACCCAGGTGTATCTGGAGAAGTCATCTACCACTACATAAGCATACTTCTTCCTACCAAGGCCTTCCACTTGCATGGGTCCCATCAAATCCATATGGAGGAGTTCCAGCACTCTAGAAGTGGTGTCATGTCTAAGCTTCTGGTGTGACATCTTTGTCTGTTTTCCAATCTGACATTCTCCACAAACTCTTTCTTCATCAATCTTCAGGTTAGGAATTCCTCTAACAGCTTCAACAAATATAATCCTCTTCATACCTTTAAGATGCATATGGCCCAATCTTTGATGCCATATCTTCACTTCTTCTTCTTTAGCTAGAGTACACATTGAAGAATAACCAGTTTATTGAGAACTGCATATGTAGAAGTTGTCCTTAGACCTGACTCCTTTCATGATCACTTCATTTTCTTTATTAGTGATCAGACATTCAGTTTTAGTGAAGTTTACATTTAGACCTTGGTCACATAGTTGACTGATGCTTATTAGGTTTGCAGTCAGTCCCTTAACAAGTAGGACATTCTCAAGCTTAGGGACTCCAGGGCAGTTAAGCTTGCCAATTCCCTTGATTTCACCCTTTGCTCCATCACCAAAGGTTACATAGCTGGTGGTATAAGGATGAAGACCAGTTAGCAGGTTTTTGTTTCCAGTCATGTGTCTGGAGCATCCACTGTCAAAATACCAATCTTCTTTGGCTGAAACTCTGAAGGAAGTGTGAGCTATCAAACTTGTAACATCAGTCCTAGGAACCCATTGTTTTTTATTGACAGGTATGTGATGTTTAGGTCTAGGTTGATGAGAGAAGGATAGCCATACAACTTATAGCAGAATGGTTTTATGTGGCCATATTTTCCACAGTAATGACATCTTCATATTTGATGTTTCCCCTTCTGTTGTCTTCCTTTATGATGTTGTGACATATGATGTGACATCTCTGGTTTGCTACCAGTGTGACTGCACTTGGGTTTAGGTTTGCTACCAGTGTGGCTGCACTCAGGTTTAGATTCATTGAACCCAATGCCAAACTTGTCTCCTGTTATTTGTCCAGTTTGGAGAATTTTGTCTAAGGTGTCAGATCCATTGTTTAGCATCCTGACATACTTTATCATGTCATCTAGTTTGGAATTTAGAAACACTGCTTCAATTTTTAATTTGGAGATGGTTTCCAAGTGTTCTACCTTCTCATTCTCCAGTTGTATTATCACCTTCTTCTAGCTTTCAACTTGTTGACACACTTCTGCACTTCTGTGACACAACTTTCTGTAGGTAGTGGCCAACTCTTCAAAGGTTACTTCATCATCACTTGAGTCTTCATCAGAACCCCATCTTCCAGTCAAGGCAGTCACAAGGTTTGCAGACTCTTCTATTTCACTTTCACCAGACCAAGTGGCAGCAAGACTCCTCTTCTGTTTCTTGAGGTAGGTTCCACATTCAGTTCTAATGTGTCCATACCCATCACATTCATGGCACTGAACTCCTTTTCCTTCTTTGGGCTTTTCATCTGATCTTGTTCTTTTTCCAGCATTGTTGGATTTACTGATGTGAGATGAGATGTTCTTGACATTATCCTTAGACCTTACATCCATCTTTTTCAGAAGTTTGTTGAACTGTCTTCCCAACAGTGCTACATCATTTTCCAGATCTTCATCAATATCTTGACTACTTTCCTCCTCTTTCTCCTCAGTGTTTGACATGAAGGCTATGCTTTTGACTTTCTTTTCAGATCCATCACACATTCTCATCTCAAATGTTTGGAGGGATCCAATTAACTCATCAACTCTCATATTGGAAATGTCTTGAGACTCTTCTATGGCTGTCACTTTCATGGAAAATCTCTTAGGGAGTGACCTGAGTATTTTCCTCACTAATATTTCATCTGACATCTTCTCACCCAGGGCTCCTGAGGCATTAGCAATTTCAAGGATATTCATATGAAATTCATGAATATTTTCATCCTCTTTCATCCTTAAATTTTCAAACTTGGTAGTGAGCAGCTGCAGTCTAGACATCTTCACTCTATAGGTGCCTTCATGAGTGGTTTTGAGAATGTCCTAAGCATCTTTAGCCACCTCACAGTTGTTTACCAATCTGAAGATATTCTTATCTACTCCATTGAATATAGAATTCAATGCTTTAGAGTTCCCAAGGGCTAGATCATCCTCCTCCTTGGTCCATTGTTCTTCAGCCTTCTTATCAGTTGTAGCTTCTCCATCCTTAGTAATAATTGGATGTTCCCAGCCTGTTAAAACAGCCTTCCAAGCCTTATTATCCAGAGATTTTAGGAAGGCTACCATTCGAGGTTTCCAGTAGTCATAGTTGGATCCATCCAGAATAGGTGGTCAGTGAACAGATCCTCCATCTCTTTCCATTGTACCAGAAAGTAATGTCCCTAGATCTCACCCAGAACCAGAGCAGGATGCCTGTTCTGATACCAATTGAAATTCTGGTATCAGATATGAGATGTCGAAGGTAATGTCACGACACTAATATCTAAACAATACAAATAGGATAAAAGATAAAGAACGGTAATGCAAGAGACACAAGCAATTGTTAACCCAATTCGGTGCAAACTCACCTACGTCTGGGGGCTACCAAGCCAGGAAGGAAATCGACTAAATAGAATCAGTTCAAAGACTCTCAATAAACAACTTCAAGTTACAGTATTTCACCTAATCTCTACCCATGTGACTTCTACCTAAGAATTCTTAGATATGAGATCCTACTCACTCCCCCTCAATCACGGCAGTGATATAAAACAAGAATTACAATGAAAATAAGAGACTCTTCAAAGACACATACTTGATCTTACTTAAAAGCTTCAATCAAGTAAACACACATTCATGCTTAAAAGCTTAGAGTGACAAATTACAACTCAAAAATCAGACCAATTCAATCATCTATAGATGACTCGAATGGCTTACAATTTACACGACCACACAAGACTAAAACCCTTATTCTCTCTTAATATTTCGTTCGTTATTTCTTATGTACCAAATCAGGTTTTCCATTTCCTTTTTATAGAAGCATTTGGCTGGGCTTGGACATCATAAAACCCTAAAACTATTTTCCATTCATATCTTCTCATGACAGTTGATTAGATCTCTTTGGAAAATAAGTTAATCTCATTGTAATTACTGATTGATAGCGTGTTCAAATCATATCTTCAATCATACATATATTTGCATTAAAAATGCAATCACATAATACATAACATTCAGACTGAATGTTCTGTATACATATGTCACGATATCGGGACTGACATCTCAGTAAAATCCTGCATAATTACATTTTAAACATTCTGCAGGTACATGATATCTTATGTCAAGATAACACATGTGACAACTTATGAACATTATAGGTTTTACCAAAATTGCTGCCAACACAAGAACCAACAAGAGTATTGTGCGAATCTCTAGTAGACTTCGACAACATGAAGTGCAATGGCATGGACCTCACTGAGGAACTTATAATGCAAGGGTGTACACCTCCATAGACTCTACGGTCATGTGTACACCTATCTGATAAAGGAATTCTGGCGCTTCGCAGACTCAGATAATCACTATATCATCTCTCATGTTCTGGGAGTCAAAATAGTCGTCACTGAGAAATGAATAGCCTCCCTTCTAAACATGGAAAAGATATGGGGTAGAAGAATCTACAACATCAATCCTAGGGCAAAGTACTAGTCCCAGGAAATAGCCCCTACCATCTTTCAACAGAACACTGAAGGCAAACACTCCAAGAATAAAGAACTTCATCAGAATCTTCGTGTCTGGATGAAGATCATCCTGGGCACCATCCATCACCGCCCTGTATCAAACTCTTATGACTACATCAACACGGATCAGAAGTGCATTCTCTATTGCATTCACAAAGGGCTGAAACTGAACCTGCAAACACTACTCTTCAAGTATCTCAGAGATTCTTTCAAGGATACCAGAAACAATATGAAGCCCAGAACATATATTCCTCTGGGGAGACTCATCTCCAATGTTATGATCGAGTGTGGGCTGGTAGATCACCTGATCCATCACAACTTGAGGGAAGATGTCACTGTTGACATCAGAAGACCTTTGAATGCTCGAAACCTGAAGAGTATGGGGGTGATTGAGCAAGTCAGAACTAAACCAACTCTAGACACTTCTTGGGAAGCACTCAAGGTTCAGAGGAAGATTCCCAACGATCTCTACCTTTTCTCCAAGATTGATCCTCCAGAAGTGTTGGCTCACTATCTTAAAGACCTTACAAGCCAATGGGTGGGTATTTTTGAGTTCTCTGTGGATTGGATGCCTGAGCATCCACCAAACATCATGAAGAGGATGTGAGAGCCTTCTGAAAAATCAAAGAAGGCCAAAAAGGATAAATTGGGAGAAACTTTTGGGTCAAGACCTCCAGTCCCTCTGGCTGATTCTCTAAGTAAGTCTCTGCCTCCCTCTCGCTCTGTTAAATTAAAACCAATTGCTTCTTCTCTTCCCTAAACCACTCCCATCTACACCCAATCAGAAACACCTCCCTCCACCACCAGATCCTCTAACCCACCATCTCTGAAATATAATCTAGCAACCACTACCCTACCCGTTTCTGAAGTAGAAATGCTGAAAGAAACCACCTCACCATCATCTTCCACACCTTCATCCCCACCATACTACATTCTCTCATCATAAAATGAACCATCTGACCCCCAATCCCCCACACTAGATCAACATCAGGCACGTGCTCTAGCCTCACAACAATCACCATAACCTGAACCTGAAGTTACATCTCCACCCCCTGAACAATAAACAAATCCACCATCTGAACAATCACAAACATCACCTCTTGAACAACCAACAACTTCACCCTCTGAACATCAACCTAGTCCACCACCTGAACAAACAACAACACCTTCCTCTAATATTCCCCAGCTACCAACCTATGAAGACATCATCATCCCTACTTAAAATCCTGTTGACACCAATCGAACACTCCCATCCTCCCCATCCTCTAACTCTGAACCAGAAACTGCCTTCCCCATACTAAAAGAAGCAATAATTTTATTTGCATAATCTTCAGTGGAGAATATCAAGTCTCGGTCTATCAACTCTGGCATCAATGATGATCCCTCTGCAGTGAGGATATACTAGAACAGAGTGACTAGATGGATGACCTCTGAAGCCTTCAAACTGAAAGGTCTCTCTAAATAAGTTTGCAACAACTTTATCAGAGATGCTGGAGTAAGGTTACAGGCTCGCTTGGTCAGAGAGGCTGAGGAAAAGGCCAGGAAGGAAGCAGAAGAGAAAGCTCGCTTGGAAGATGAGCAACGAATCAGAGAAGCTGAAGAGAAGGCTGTTGCTACTGTTGTTGAGGTTGAGGCAAAAGCAAAAGCCGAAGCTGAAGAGGCAGCACGCATTGCTGCAGAGGAAGCTGCAAAGGCCAGTGCTGATGCTCTGACTCAGGGGGAGCAATCTAACTCTGGTTTTGCACCTTTGGTATTGAAAACTATGGAGGAACTGCAAATGGAACAACAACATTTAGAACCTACTGACTCAACTGCTCCAAAGGATGCCTCCACCTCCAAACCCTTAGGCACTTAGGCTATTTGTTTTGTTGTTTTCTTTCTTATGCTTTCTGATATATGCTTTCATTACTGCCTATCTGTACCAGTTTTTCTCTTATATATGAATATTTGTTTCTTGCCATACTTTCTATGTCTTTTTGAGTCTGATAGAAAGGGGGAGAACTAAAACAACTCTGATGAAAATACATATCTAAACCTCTTAAATACACTGCGAACATTAATGATTTATGAGAACTAAAGTTATGCAGGATAACAGCTAAGGTACAAACCAACTACCACACAAGGAAGGTCTGGTAAGAACTTCTAATAAATCTAATGATTTAACTTAGGGGGAGTCCCCTGTTTTATCTGATTCTGAGATACTATTCATTGTTTCATCATCACTCTGACTTGTTTTGTCATCATCAAAAAGGGGGAGATTGTAAGAACAATTTTAGTTCTACATGTATCTCTAAGATTTTGATGATAACAAAGGATAAAACAAAAATGGTACCCTAAAAAAATTCTAAGTATATAGGACTCTAATCAAAACAGCCAGATAGACTCTCATCAAATACAGAATCAAGTTCTAAGATACCAATTAGAAGACACGCAAGCAAAGGCTTTGACCCTGATCAACACAAGCGCAAGATAAACGAAAGACATCAGACACTCTGAAGTGGAAGAATGACTCTAGAATCTGAAGAAGTATGCTCTGATGAAATCAAATAAAGAGTAACTCTGAAGACAGACAGTAACAAGCATCTTCTGAAGCTACAATCGCTTAATGAAGGCTCTGACTTTAGGATCCTCTGATTCAGAAAGCTTAACCTTAAAGAAACTCGCTTATGGAAAGAATCTATTTTAGGAAGGATGTTATGACGCTCCAAATATTTCTTTGGAAAGAACGCAAAGATTAATGACATTAATCATCCATCATTGCCCAAGATTCTGACTTTAACATCATTCAACGGTCCTCTTACCCTCCTTTATAAAGGATGGAACGCCACCCAAAGAAGACACTTGAAACACACGAGATTACAATACTTCCACTATTCATTCTCTCACGAGCTGCTACTCTAACGTGTGAATATTCCTTGCTCTTACCTTGTGTAGTTTCTGCTTATTTTAGAAGCACTACTCATTACTGTAATCATACTATATTGCTAAGAAATTTCCGCAAGTGACTTGTGTAGTCTGTAAACTTGAGAGGGCTAAGGGGTCTCTATTCTCTTAGACGATCGGTTCTGTAATCTTTCAAAATTAGTGGATTAAGTCCTTTTTGAAGGCGAAATCACCTTGACCGAGTGGACTGGAGTAGCTTTGAATTTCAAGTGAACTAGTATAAAATTCGGTGTTGAATTCTTTTGTTTCTGTGTGTGTCTTATTTCTAAAAATGTTTTATTCTCTTAAAATAATTCAAACCCCCCTTTCTTATTTTTCTCTACCTTCAGACTGATCATCAACTCGACTCTACTAGAGATGGGACTCATCGGCCCTACTGGGGGTGATGAAATATTCGGGGAGAAACTCATTAACCAAGTCGCGGATAAATGATGAATTGTTGGGGAGGAAAATAGTTACCAAACCAACTGCTTGGGGAAGACCAACAAGGCTTCACACTTCAAGACTTACCTGTTCTCAGATTGCTGTTGACATTCCTTACTGAAATCGATTATTCTTAAAGTGATTGTTTTTATTATTTAGAAAAATAATTACTCCCTTTGTTCCTTTTTAAGTGTCATTTTTTGACTTATTACACCTACCAAGAAAACTAATCATTATTTTTACTTTTCAAACAATAATTACTTTTTACCTATAATAACCTTAATTATTTATTACATTCATTTTACTTTTTCTCTCTATGTAATAATTACCTAGGGGTAATTTTGATAAAAATGCAATTAATACTACCTTGAACTTTGCAAGTGACAATTAAAAAGGAACAATTTTTTTTCAAAAAAGTGACACTTAAAAAGGAACGGAAGGAGTATTATTTATTAATTTATTTTAAAATTATCATCATAAAAATTCAATTTTATTTAGCAGAAGTAAATAAGAATGGAAATAATTGGATAAAATCTCAACTTTATTTAATAGAATGGTAGTCCATAAATAACGTGACTTCATAGATCTTTACAAAGTTTGAAAATGGTAATTTATATGGAAAAGGGCTACATTGAATACAATGATCACTACTCTCCCTACCAACTTCAACATATGGGCCTTCATAATTAGGAGTCCATTTGCCCCTAGCTTCAGGTTTGAAAGATAAAATCTTCTTGAGCACGAGGTCACCTTCTCTAAACACACGAGGCCTGACTTTCTTATCAAAAGTTTTCTTCATTGTTTACTGATATAACTGACCATGACACATGTAATCAATCTTTTCTCTTCAATCAAATTCAACTGATCATATTTGGTCGGACACCATTCAGCTTCAGTCAACTTGGCTTCCATTAAGACACACAATGATGGGATCTCAACCTCCTCGGGGAGCACATCTTCCATACCATAAACTAGAGAGTAAGGGGTTGCCCCTGTTGAAGTGCGGATGGATGTACGGTACCCATGCAAAGCAAATGGGAGCATTTCATGCCAGTCTTTATAGGTAACAACCATCTTCTGAATGATCTTCTTGATGTTCTTATTTGCAGGTTCAACAACCCCATTCATCTTAGGTTTGTAGTTAGAAGAATTATGATGCACAATCTTTAAGTCTTTGCAAAGAGATTCCACCATATTATTGTTCAAGTTCGATCTATTATCAGTAATGATCTTACTTGGCACACCATACCGATATATAATCTGATTCTTGATAAACTTTGCATACGATGCCGCTGCAACCCACTTTTTAAAGTAGTCAATAGCCACCAGAATGAAACGATGTCCGTTCGAAGCTTTGGGCTCAATCATACCAATCATATCAATTCCCCACATGGAGAAGGTCCATGGAGAGGAAATGACATTTAACAATGTCGGAGGAACATGAATCTTATCTGCATAAATTTGACACTTGTGGCATTTCTTCACAAACTTGCAACCGTCAGATTCCATTGTCGACCAATAGTAACTTGCTCTCAACATCTTCTTTACCATAGCAAGTCCATTGGAATGGGTACCAAAGGAACCTTCATGGACTTCTGTCATCAATAAGTATGCTTCGTGTCTATCCACACATATGAGAAAAACCATATCAAAGTTTCTCTTTTAAATCACATCACCATTCAAGTAAAAGTTTCCAGTTAATCTCCTCAAAGTCTTCTTACCTTTCAAAGATTCCCCAGGTGGGTAAATTTGACTTTGGAGGAAACATTTGATATGAAAATACCAAGGTTTTTTATCTTTGACTTCTTCAATAGAAAATACATGAGTTGGCCTATCAAGACACATCACAGTCAAATTGGGAACTTCATTCCAAAATTTCACCACAATCATTGAAGCCAACATTGCAAGAGCATCTGGCATCCGGTTTTCATCTCGAGGAATATGATGAAACTCAACCTTTTGAAATATAGTTGATATCCTCCTTGCATAGTCTCTATATGGTATCAAACTGGGTTGATTCGTCTCTCATTCACCTTTGATCTGATTCGCAACCAAAGTTGATTCTCCATAGACGTCAAGATACTTTATTCTGAGATCAATGGCCTCTTCAAACCCCATAATGCAAGCTTCATACTCAGCCATGTTGTTTGTACACTTAAAAGTTAATCTAGCTGTAAACATAAAATGAGCGCCTCGAGGAGTAATAATCATTGCCCCAACGCCATTACCATATGAATTAACAGCTCCATCAAATACCATGCCCCAACAGGAACCAGGTTCTAGCCCTTCTTCAAGCAATGGTTCATCACAATCTTTCATCTTCAAGTACAAAATCTCTTCGTCAAGAAAATCATATTGCATTTACTGATAATCTTCAATGGGTTGGTGAGCTAAATGGTTAGCCAAGACACTACCTTTAATAGCTTTCTGAGATCGGTATTCAATATCATACTTAGATGATAACATCTGCCAACGAGAAATTCTCCCAGTTAAAGCAGGATTTTCTAAAATGTACTTGATTGGATCCATTTTGGATATCAACCAAGTAGTATTATTCAACATATTCTAGCGCAAATGCTTAGTAGCCTAAGCCAATGCGCAACATGTCTTCTCAAGCATAGAATACCGAGTCTCACAGTCGGTGAACTTCTTATTGAGGTAGTAAATTGCATACTCTTTCTTTCAAGATTCGTCTTGCTAACCTAGAACACAACCCATACTCTCATCAAACATAATCAAATACATGATGAATTGTCTTCCTTCAACAGGCGGAGACATAATCGAAGGCTCAAGAAGATATTCTTTGATACTATCAAAATCTTTATGGCAATCTTCGGTCCAATCATAAAACTGATCTTTCTGAAGGAGCTTGAATATTGGCGCACATGTGGCAGTCATATGTGATATAAATCTGGAGATACAATTTAAGCGGCCGAGAAAACTCTGACTTACTTCTCAGTTTTGGGTGCATCCATCTCTTGTATTGCTTTGACCTTGGAAGGATCAACTTCAATACCCTTCTCACTGACAATGAAGCCCAACAACTTACCAGAACAAACACCCAAAGTATACTTATTGGGATTCAAGCAGAGTTTATATTTCGTCAAACGTTGGAATAACTTTAACAAATGCTCAACATGTTCTTCTTCATCACTTGATTTGGCAATCATATCATCAACATAAACTTCAATCTCTTTATGCATCATATCATGAAAAAGAGTGGTCATAGCTCTCTGGTATGTTGCACCAACATTCTTTAAACTGAAAGGCATCGCTCTATAATAGAATGTTCTCCAGGGCATAATGAAGGTGGTCTTCTCCATATTTTCAGGTGCCATCTTGATTTGATTATAACCGGAAAATCCGTCCTTAAATGAAAAGACTTTGAATTTGGTTGTATTATCTACCAACATGTCAAGGTGTGGGAGAGGAAAATCATCTTTCAGACTAGCTTTGTTCAAATCTCTATAATCAACACACATGCGGACTTTTACATCCTTCTTAGGAACAAGCACAATATTGGCCACCCATTGCGGATACTTGGAGGTAATAAGAAAACCAATATCAATCTGCTTCTACACTTCCTCTTTGATATTTACTGCCATATCAGGATGTGTTCTCCTCAACTTCTGCTTAACCGATGGGCATTCTGGCTTCATCGGCAATCTATGCTCCACAATCTCAGAATCCAAACCAGGAATGTCTTGATAGGACCAAGCAAACACATCAGAATACTCTCTTAGAAGATCAATCAACCCCTTCTTAGCTTCTGGACATAGTTGATACCCAATCTTGACTTCCTTCACATCATCCTCGGAGCCCAAGTTGACCAGTTCAATCTGCTCTTCAAATGGCTGAATGGATTTTATTCTCGTGCTCAAGAAAACGATATAATTCATCAAATATTTCCTCATCATCATTCTCTTCCTCAACTGCAAACACAGGGAAATCAAAGTTTGGAGAGGGAGTAAGACCATTGTATTCAATGGTTTTGAGAACCAAACTGCATAATGATTTGATATTTTGATTTTAGAGAAGTGGAGTGTGAAAAAATATTATGTAGATGGAAGATTATATTTTATTTATGTTTTTTGTGATTACCATTTTTAGAAAAAAAACAAGAAGTAAAAATAAAACATCATAGATGTGGATGAATAAAATTGTATTTTATTGATGATAATAATTAAAGTGCCCAATAATGTTCACTTCTCCCTTAGGCATAGGAGAATTATTTTTTTTAAAACAATAAAAAACAAATTACTTAGAATGATGAATGACAACAGGAACATCAACATCAACCCAATTGTTGCAAGTCTGGCCATGCGTCTCAAAGTTGGCGCAAGCTTCGTCTTCATCACCACTATCTTCATTAATGGCAGTTGAGTGTTGATCATTCCCATGAATGAACCCTCCACTGCAGAATATTGGTTTCATAACTTTGTATTTAGCGTTGAACGGTCCTGGTTGAAATCCTAGTCCAACGTTGTTCTTGTTCTCGACAACCTCTACAATACGACCCTATTTGCCAATGCTGCCAGGTTGAATAGCCTCTTGTACATCTTTCAAAGAAGAAATGGGTGCCCCAATTTTCTTCATCTCATCAGCAATAGGTAAGGCTTGGAACGGTGTTCCAACATCCTCTTCAGCATCTACGTATGTGAAAGATGACAAGTGGCTCACCAACAATGCTTTTCTCCACCAACAATGATAAGCTTGTCGTTGTTCACAAATTTCAGCTTTTGGTGAAGAGTAGACGTCACTGCTCCAGCTTTATAAATCCATGTCCTTCCCAACAATTAGCTATAGGCCGGGTGGATATCCATTACCTGGAAAGTAATTTGGAAATCACTCAGACCTATCTTTACTGGAAGGTCCACTTCACCAATGACAGTTTTACGAGAACCGTCGAAGACTTTGACAATTATGCTACTATATCTCATTGAGGCGCCTTGATAAGAGAGTCTTGACAAAGTTGATTTTGGTAACACATTCAATGATGATCCAGTGTCAACCAATACATTGACAAAGCGTTCTCCTTGCAATTCATAGAAATGTGTAACGCCAAATTGTGATTCCTGCCTTCCTCGGGAAGTTCTTCATCATAAAAACTCAAATTATTAAAAGAATTTATGTTGAAAACTATGTGGTCAAACTGATCCACGATCACATCATGCTCAACATAAGCATGTTCTAGCACTTTCTACAATGCCTCCCTATGTGCTTCAGAATTCATCAACAATGATAGCACGGAGATCTTTGACGGAGTCTGGAGCAGCTTCTCTACCACATTGAATTCACTTATCTTGATTAGTCTTAACACTTCATCATCATCATTAGTCTTTAACTTGCTAGATTCACCATACTGGTACATTGGAGTACTAACCGGATTCACTACAGGAATCTCTGCCTTCTTAATTGTTGAAACATCTTCTACTTCTTTAGGAAATACTAGATTGAATACACGACCACTACGGGTCACCTTCATGATATCTGCAATGTTCACCACTGAGTCTGCAACTGGTAGATGAACCTCTTGACCATTTTTTATCATAGTGGCATTATATTGATATGGCACAACTTTATTGGATGCATAAGGGACAAGGCCCTCTAACCGTATAACCAACGGCGATACCGATCTATTGACATTGTTGTTGTTGCTACTATCAAACTGAATAACTACCCGCTCATGAGTCTTAAACACTGGTACAATAACATTCACATCATCTCCCATATCCCCTGACTGATGAATTTAGATTACATTCTCATCTATCAACTTCTAGATATCTCTCTTGACAATCATACACCCACGGGGGTTCACGCTGCAAATGACACAACCATCATTGTCATGTTCACAGTCACTGATTAAACACAGAGTTCTATGCATTTCCATGATACATCTTAGGATACGTCGTACATAAAAAACTCAGAAATTCCCTGGACAGCCGTCCACCATGTTGACAGAAGCGTTACCATGAGCAAGCAACGGATTGTCTTTTACATTAGGCGCTTTGTCCTCAAAGGACATCATACCACTCTTCACGAGCTTCTAAACCTCATACTTTAGAGGATATAAATTCTCTATATCATGGCCAAGGGCTCCCTGGTCAAAATCACAATGAAGGTCAGGTTTGAACCACCATGGTAGTGGCTCAGGGATTTGCAGAGGATTTCTTGGTTGAATGAGACTTTTGAGGACCAATGAGGGGTATAACTCTGCATAAGTCATAGGAATCGGGTCAAAGGAGACCTTCTTCCTCTCAAATTTTTGTTGGTGATTATTATTGTTGTTGTAGTTGGTTCTTTGTTGCGGTTGTTGTTGATGTTGTTATTGAATTGGAACTAATTGGTTGTTGAAAACTCTTTCTGACATGCGGCCTCCTCTGCCTCCTTACTGATACTGAATTAGTTTCTCCCTCCTTCATTTTGGAGAAACTCCTACCATATTTCTTGCTGGATGATGCTTCTTCTTTAGACAAACGTCCTTCATGGACTCCTTCTTCTAGCCTCATCCACATGTTTACCATTTTGGTAAAATCATTGGGGGAACTTGCAAACATACGTTCGTAATAAAACGAACTCAACGTCTTCAAGAAGATCTTCGTCATATCTTTTTCTTCCAAAGGTGGACTTATCTGGGCAGCCAATTCTCTCCATCTCTTGGCATATTCTTTGAATGTCTCTTTATCCTTCTGAGACATAGACCTCAATTGGTCTCTATCAGGCGCCATATCCACGTTGTACTTATATTGTTTGACAAAGGCCTCGCCTAAGTAATTGAAAGTACGGAGGCTTGCACTGTCTAAACCCATATACCACCTCTAAGCAGCTCCAGTTAAACTGTCTTGGAAATAGTGAATCAACAATTGATCATTATCAGTCTGAGTAGACATTTTTCTGGCATACATCATAAGATGGCTTAGCGGGCAAGTGTTCCTTTGTACTTTTCAAAGTCAGGGACATTGAATTTCACTGGGATCTTAACATTAGGGACCAAGAAGAGTTCAACAACACTCTTCCATAACAAGTCTTTCCCTCTTAGTGTCTTTAACTCTTTGCTCAGCTCAAGGAATTAATCTTTCATCTCATCCATCTTCTCATATACATCTGGGCCCTCAGACGGCTCAGAATGGTAGATAATGTCTTCAACACGAGGAAGAGTTTGAAAAACTAGTGGTGTCACTGACATGACTGGGCTAGATGCCGAAAGAGAAAAAATGTGGGCGCATACCCTTCTGGCATTAAATTTGACGGCATTCCCCAAGGGAATCTAGCAGGCATAGAAAGAATGGATTGACTGGCAGCAGCAATAGGAACAGTTAAGGTAACAACCTCGGAAATGAGAGTCCTCTGGGGAGGAGTTGCAGGAGTTGGTGATGACTGAATTTGGGCAGCAATCACAGATTCCATAAGAGTCGTTAATCTGGAAATCTTGTCCTTCAGCTCTCGGTTCTATTGCTCTAGATGCTCTATGATCTTTGATTGATTAGCGCGAATATTGTAATGGTGAGTCAGCTTGGCTAATGCACAGAAGAAGAACAGATAAGACATCTGGTGGAAGAACACCTGTTATGCAAATGATGCATGAAATGCAATGTTTTTGATTTGTTTAATTTCAAGGAACATATGATTTCCACTTTGCAAATATATATATGAATAACAACAATTTGATTGATCATAAAATCTCTTTTTATTCATAAAATTTTGGAAGGATTACACTAAGTACAATTTCAGAAACCAAAATACAAATACAAGAGAAAAGAAAACTATCATCCTAAAGATCCCTAGAAACTGCATCAGATGATCTGGCTATGGGCGCGTACTTCCTTCGGATGCGTCGAATCTCGGACTCAAAGGATGTCTTCATTTGAGCCTTCTGAAGAACTAACTGATCAACAATCTTCTTCCAAGCACCGGAAGGCTGAGGCATACTTGAGGAAGATAGACCCTCTAGCTCTCTCTGTCTCTTCACTGCTCGGTCTTCAAGAATCTCAATAAGTGCATCCTTCTCTTTCGACACAAGCTGCAACTCTTCATGCTTTCGGCTCAGAGCATGGAACCTCTCTTCCCACATATCTTTCTCTTGCTTCATCTTGGTGAGTGCATCTTCCAACACCTCTACATCTTGGTTAGGGAGAGTTGGTGGCTCATCCACAACCATAGACATAGGTCTTTCATAGGCGTACGACATCTTCATCTACAAAGCTCTCTTCTGCACCCAAATAGTGTAATCTTCCAAAGCTACACAGTTGCATGGACCAAGCTCGGATCTTCCTTTCCTATGCACATAATGCCAAGCATGTATCATCCTTTGCTTCAAATGTTGGGGATATTTAACCTCTTGATAAAATAGACCTTCTAACTGAGTGTTATTAGGTTTATCTCTTAAGGGGAACCCAAGTTGACGACGAGCCAAAGCATGGTTGTAGTTGATTCCTCCTTGTGTACCAATAAGAGACACATTAGAGAACTCACCATAACTATCAATAATATCTACACTACTCAATGCAGAATCATACCAAGCAATATCATCATTGGTGAGAGACATAAGTCTCTGAGAACACCGTAGACATTGCTTGTTCTCCAAAAAAGCAGGTGTCTGAGGCAAGTGCCAAATAAACCACTTGTACATAATAGGAACACATCACACAATAGTCCCGCCACCTTTAGAATTCCTCAAATGCAAAGAGAAATACATGTCACACAACAGAGTATGAACAGGATTCCCAGTCAAAAAGATTCTAATGGCGTTAACATCAACAACACCGTTAATGTTAAGGAACAAAGCTAAACCATAGATGAGAAAAAAAAAGATGGCTTCAAAAGCATCCATACTACTGACTTGAGCAAAGATAGTAGCTTTACCAATGAGGAATTCAGAAGTCAACCCAAGAATACCTCCTTTCTTCACCAAATAAGCATCAATTACAAATTTCTTTAGATGAAGAGCTTCATCTATGATATGAGATTTGGGAATCTCCTTCAATCCACTAAAAGGAACCTTATCAAATACGGGTATTCCCAAGAGATGGGCATACTCCTCTAATGTAGGCACAAGCTGATAATCAGGAAAAGTGAAGCATCGGTAGAGAGGATCATAGAACTGAACCAAAACACTCAGAAGTCATTCAACCACATCAGTGGATAATATAGACAAGAGCTCCCATAACGTTGCTTGATGTCCAAGGGATCTAATACAAAGGATGAAAAATTCCTTAGCTCTTTCAAATTATGACATCTGAAACTGTACTTCTTAGTGTTCATTCGTCCATAATCCATGGTCTGAAAATATTTGCAAACAAGACCATCAGTTTCCTTGAAATTTATTTTTCTATAATGAATGTTATGATGCGCATTTATGCATGAATGCAACAATCACACACAAAGGGATCACACATAAGGCAAACACAAACAAAGGTCAAGGGATGGATAAAGTCATTATCAAGATCAATCATCCATTTTGGTGGATTATGGTTTTCACCATATCAACACCCAAGTTCCATTGATATTGATAAGACTTGATCGAATCAACCAAGAATCAAAGGGTTTATTGTGAGTCACGAGCATGGAGTCAGGTTAAGAACCATCCCAAAGGAGTGTACTAAGGATAAAAATCTGTAGATCATGTTCTAAGAAGTTTCCAGAGTCTTGATCCCATCTATTGGATATTATAGGTTAGGATGACTGACTCATCAACCCATAATATTCTCAAGAGAAACTCGTCTGAATGTAGTATCGTGTAACAACTGTTATCGAGTCTACACCTGAACAGTCTCCGCACTACGTCCTAAAATAGGCCAAGTTAGGCTAAATGTTCTAAGGTCCTCAGCTTCTCGAACCCCAAATCAGAGAAAGTAATGCCTAACCATAATAACTTGTGTGACATTAGTAACTCCAAAAGGGTATCCACTAAGTAGATGGCTCTCAATCCAACTTGTTAAGGACTACTCCACACAAGTTGAGCATGACTATACCATCCTCATATCTTAATTTCACTCAAGTTCGGGTTAGAACTTATCTCACCACTAAGAGATCACCAAGCACAACATACAGATTATATCACACAAACAAATATACAAAAATCAAATATACAAATATACACATAAAAAATAGGCCAAACCCATTGAGGACTACTCCACAGCAGAGTCGCCACTTAATTTCTGTAGCGGTAAATTCATGACCATCAAGCTATGGATAAACTTGACATCAATAAAACCAGAGTCGCCACCGCGCTTTTATTGTTTCTAAAGGAAAAGGGAAAAGTACGAACAAAACCCAAAGACAAGAAGTTTTCAAATCAAAACTAATAAAATTCTAGAGATTACAGGTAAGGGGGTTGGTTACACAGAGGGAAGGTGTTAGCACCCAAAGTGTCCTAGGTACTCCTCGGGAGCCCTTTTTTATGTGTGTATGTGTTTTTGGTATAAAAGATGTTTGAGAAAAATACAGTGTGGGGATGAGGAAAGAATTCATTGATTATATTTTTGTGTTTCACAAGTCCTTCGGTCTTGTGCCTACGTAACAACATAAAAATGAGGGATCAAAACCTCGTAGTTCATGGTAAAATTTTCAAATAAGTTGGTGAATTTCAACCCATAATATTCTCAAGAAAAGGCACAAGAGGCCAAAAATTTGAATGGAGTTGTTTTTTTTTCTTTTTGAAATTAAAGCCAATATGGTTAAGTTCACTTTACAAGTTTGATTTATGAAAGAGTTTGAAAATTCAATGGCATAAGGCTAAAGTTTCTAATCATTAAAACATAGTCTAAGTTTGAAATCACAAGGAAAGAAGTTTTTGAAAAGAGGGAGAGATTTTGAAATTTAAGAAGTGGGAGGAGATGAAGAGGTTATCCTAAGCATAAATTTAAAAGTTAAGCGTTGAAAGGATCTGACCAATGGGATGCAATCCAACATACAAGAATGTCATATAGAAACCCATTTTCCTTTGGACTTTAATCAAGCAATAATCAATAAGAAATGAACAATATCCAGACATCATGAAGATCAAGGCATCAACTAAAGATATCCACATCCAAGCAAGCAATTCCCATAACTAGCAGTCTTTTTTGTCTTCTCATATATCAGATGGAATATTCCTTGATTAACTCAGAGCAAAGCATCAGACACAATATCAAAATAACAATTAAGCACAAAGAAAGAGTAGCAGATGAATTCAAACAATTCCCAAGGCTTGCATCTGATGAAGGCTTAGTTCCCAATAGCTCAGTCTCAGAATGTTGGCATTGGCCAAGTCCTTTTGCACAAGGAATGTTGCCTAATCCTAAGTCCAAAAGTTCATATCAAGTTCAACAGTCCACCAGGTGTTTTTTAGGGTTTTTGTTGTTCTTAGGTATTTTAAGGTCCTAAGACCACAAACAAAATCAAAACACACAATCAAATATATATAATCACAAGATATGGCTCAAATGAGCAAAGTGAAAATTACATAAACATAAACAAGTTATATGAAATGTAAATGGCAATGAAGGATAAACGACTGAAATTTAAATTGCATAAAAGTAAATTACTTGAAAGTAAAGCAATATTAACAAGAACTAGTCAAATGTTAGTCAAAAGTTAGTCAAGCGTTAGTGGTGATTTTTAATTGGTTAAGTCATTCTTTGGAGAACACCAACCATTCATTCACAAGTATGAATCCTTAAACCAAGACATCTTCCATGAGAAGGGCTCCAACTTGGATAATTCAACAAGTATGCCACTAGCTCCCATGAAAGGAAAAAAGATCAAGTCTCCACACAATGCCATGAAGAATGGGAGACTTACAATCTCACTTACTAGAATGTTATGCCTTGAGGGTCAAATTTAGCTCTATGTTAAGCAATCATAATTGGGCTTATGTAGAAGTCACAACTATTTGAGGCTGGGTAATAAACATTTAGGTGTTAATGAATGTTAGAGATTTTGTATGAAGAACCAAACTCCTAAAACATACAACACACTAAAAGAAAAGATCAAGAGGGAGAGACTTATCTCAATCATACTTGTATTGATTCATCTGACACAAGGTCATTGATGAATCAATTAGCCTTTAGACATTAAAGATTTCATTGGTCAAATGAGGGAATGGGGAAGAATAGGCATGAAGATTAAGAGGGAGGGGAAGATAGAAACACAAATTGATCATGGGAGGAATTTCATCAAATCAAAACCATCCATTCATTTTGGGAGATGAAATGTATATTTCATCAATCCCCTAAATCCAATGGTTTTGATCCAACAAAAGTTAAATCAACCTTGACCAAGGCCCAAACAGAAAGTCAAGCATCACAAGACCATAAAAATGGCTCAACAATATTTTTAAACATTTAATCAATTAAAAATCAATTTAAAAATGAATTAAAATACATTTTAATTTGGTCTAAACCTAAAATCCCTTCAAAACACCAAATAAATGGCCAAGGGATTTATCCTAGGTCAAACATGGTCAAACATGGTCAAAGAACCTTAGACAAAAAATTTCACTATTTTTAAAAAGTCAGAAGTAGTTTTATACAATTAAAAATATGCACAAAAACATTTAATTCATGACAAATATCAAAATTAATCCAAAAATAGTTTTAATTCAGACTATGGAAGAAAAAAATATTTAAAGATTTTCGGTGAAAGTCCCATTTTTATGATTAAAAATGAAATTTTTATAAATAAAATAAAATAAGAGCAATTAAAAGAAAATCATAAATTAAAATAAAAAGCAAAAAAATAAGGGCTATCAGATCTCCCTCATTAATTGAGGTGGCAGATCTGATGACCACGCGCGAGCTATCAATAACGGTCTCTAGTCAATTCATCACACACGTGGTATTTAAAAGGAATGGCTCAGATTAAAACAAATTAACATGATCAGATGGTCAGGAGGCATTTCAATACATCACCGGAGCTAGGGCTCCGATCTTCTTCTCTGGTGGACCTCACCGTGTAAGACCCCAATTTTGACCCTAAGATCCCTCATGCTACTTCATCATATGCATTAGCATTGGGATCATACATTGGCATCCTCCTTACCCCTTATTCATTGGGTTTGTATTGGGAGAGATCACCAAGCACCATGTGATTGTATCATACCTTGTACTTTATCATTTACTAATCAAAATACCAAAAATATGTCTTTGCATTTGTCTGACTCTTTTGTAGGAAGGGCACATGATCACCTTTGATCTATCAAGTTTGTATCTAGGGTTTAAGACCCTCATTACTAAGAGCACAATCAAGATTGGTCTACAATGGCTTTAGACATCATATATGAGTCCCTATGATCTTTATGTTATTTTGGTCAAGAAAGCATCAAGAGTTTCGAATTGGTTTGCCTTGGAAACCCTAGTTCATCTGGGTATCTTGTGTAACTTCTTCACCAACCTTCTTCAACATTTGATCAAATACTTCAAGGGATACTTCAAATTTCATAATCTTATGCATATATGATCTCCCATTTGTCCCAAAAGTCAAGAGAATTGCAAGCTAGCAAGTTGGTTGATAGTGGTTGACCAGAGGATTTCATTTGATCAAAACTGGGGTCCCCTAGACCCTATCTCCTACAATTTTTATCATATTAAAATGATTACAAGATAAATGTTACTCTAAATTACATTCCAAACAAATTTCATGTTTAGGTCTAGAGCTAGTTTTGCTTGGAAACTCATTTTTTATGGTGAAACATTATAGGTCATTTTGTCTAAACCCTAATTTGGAGGTCAACTTCCCAAGGCCATAACTTGCTCAATTTTTATGAGATGAAATATTTACAAGTTGCACAATCAAATTCAAGGTGTAATATTGGACCAATACCATTGAACACGTGATTTTCCTCAACTTCAAAAATGCATAACGCATTCATATTAGATCCAAATGAGGTCACATTTGTGACCATTTTGAAGGACTTTGAAAGAGCTACAACTTTGATGAAGACATTTTTCTCATTTGAAGCTCACACAAAAAGTTAGCTAAGGTGGAATTGTCGCATTACGCGAAAAACCGGCGGGAAACAAGAACAACAGAGCCGCCACCGTGCGTTATTTATCCCAGAGGAGTGAAAGGAAACGCTCGAAGTAAACTTGGAAAAAGCATGGTCTCGCGACCAAAGAGAATGGGATCGGGAGTCGGTTATGCGAAGGGAAGGTATTAGAACCCCTACGCATCCGTCGTACTCGACGGGATCCACGCACAAAAGGAAGGAAAATGGTTGCTAAAACACTGCTCAAACACACACACACTGGCTGAAAGAGACACAAGAAAACAAACAAGACTGACTCGGCAGGATATCGCATCCTGGGCCTACTTAGTCTATCAAGCATAGACATCAGAGTCTAAGTAGTTCGGACTGGGGGAAAACATGCTCGCTAGGATGTCGCATCCTATGCATACGTATCTTCTTGGACTAAGAAGAATCAGAGCATTCGTAGCTCGGCTCACGCACACAAACAAAACAACACAGGAAATCGACTGCCAATCGCTGGGCTTACGTCAAACTCCACACAAAAATGGGCAAACATGGAACCCGAATGCCAATCGCTGGACTTACATCAGCTTCCGAACCAAACACACCCACACTAGAACCCGAATGCCAATCGCTGGACTTACATCAGCTTCCAAGCACACAACAAGAGGATACGGAATGCCAATCGCTGGGCTTACATCCATCTCCTGACACACACAAAGACAAAACAAAAAGGGCGCCCGGAGAGATCAGCTCATCTCCTGCCTACGTACCTCATCTGGCATGAGGATCAGGGCGACGTAGTTCCCCTACGAAGGGACACAGGACTAGCCTAACCAGATAACAGAGGGAGACACAACTAGGGAGACTACGTCTCGAGCCTAGATGTTATCATGCAAATCATCCCTAAGTCAAGGTTGCTATCTAACTTGCACAGGAAGCAAGCTAACCTAAACATGACTTGCACAGGAAGCAAGCCACACTAACCTGAACTAGAAAGCACAAGCAATCAATCAAAAGCACAAAGCAAGCACACACACTATATACACACAAAGTGGGGCTCAAACAAGGGCTAGGTCTTAGTTGAGGGGTCATATCAACCTCAACAAACAGACACTGTAATCAGGTGAAGTTTGCTCTTAACCCTAACATTGAGAGTTAGGGTGAAGCAGATGAAATGGTGAGTGAAGATGAGACTTCACAGCTCTTATCCCTGGCCTAGGAGAGCTTAAGACAATGAAGTGTGGGTCCAGGAAGTGGGAACCCTTCTACACTTATGACACTGACTCAACTGATCTTGGGTTAATGTCCACAAGGCATCAACATGTGATATGAGCCAAGGGACGACTCAACAGAATAGCAGGAGATGGATTGCACATCTCTTGTGTCTGCCAATTGCCTTAACAAAGGTCTTTGATATGTACAGGGACAAATATAAACAAGCACAAACATTGCCTCTTAAGGAGGACTTCAGACAGGTGCCTGGCCAAGTAACAGGCCAGGTCTTCCAGACTACATGGAGTTAGGATGTTATACCTCAATGCTCAAGCTATCAAGCAAAGCAAGAGCAAGTTCACAAGGGAACTAAAGCAACTAAATGTACCTGCAATCAATCAAATACAGTCAGTATACCAACCACAAAGTCAAAACAAACACAATATGAACCAACAGTCAACACAATCAATCACATGTGCAAATCACAAGCCCAAAGCAAGTGAGCTAAGCATCCTACAAAACAAACAAAGTTAGTGCATAACAATCAACCAAACTCAATCAACTTGCATTAATCTCCTTAAAGCATTTGCTTCCTAACCTGAAAAGCAAACTCAAACATGAGAAACAAGACCACTAGGACAAGCATAGGGTCAAAAGGAGGTAAAAAATTCAAAACAGCAAGTGAAAATTATCCAAACTCAAGATCAAACAATTAAGAATCCAACCCAAGTGGTTTCACATTCATATCATTCATCATTATCATTTCATGAAGGAAAAGGCACAAAACATGCAATCTAGAACCTCAAAGGACCAAACAGAATGATCACAATCAAATCAATACCAAAACATTTCAATAAATCCTCAAAATATTCATGATCAAACAGCATTCATAAGATGTCAATCATACCAAATTTCAGCTCATTTGGACCAAGGGAAGCAAGTCAATGAAATTCATGAAGTCAAAGCATCATCAAGCAAACTCATACAAGGCATCAAAACATGCATCCACTTCAAGCAATCATAAAACAGAAACAAAACAAGATAAATGAATGGGATTAAATCCATGGCAAACTTTAAGATGTCTATAACACACATGCCAAATTTCAAGTCCATCCAATAATGCATGAGGATTTCACAAATCAAATGAAAACATGTCTCACAAGAAGTCAACAATTGGTCAAGCAGGGGAGAAAATCTCAATCAAATTGGAAATGCACTCAAAAATTCCAGAAATATTCACATTCAAAGTTAACATCCAGAAGATCCAACATGAAAACATTCAAGTCATTTAGAGCTCATATGGCATGGTAACAAAAATCATCAAATTGGACAAGAATGGTGTGACACAAATTGTCACACCTCTATTCAAAAAATCATATCTAATCAACCAGCAATGATAAAATCACAAACTCTATACCAAAAAATCCCTAAAGGTGTCTAGATTAAGCACAAAAAATTCAGCCTCATTGGATTAAACATCATCATTTCACAAGAAGAATGGCATGGAAGGTACAAATTGGATACACATGAACAAACCCTAGGCATTTTAAAAATCTACATGTGCACAAATTCTGGAAAAATCACCATAACAAACTAGTGATCATGAGGAACATTTCACAAAAAATCCCACATTATTTGGACAAGTATTGAAGGAGTTATGATTTTTCTAAGATCAGCATACAAAATGAAATAAAAATTGAAAATGAAAATGAAATAAATGATTTAATGTGATATAATGGCAGAAGCGTAATTATGAGGCGGAAACGATGAAACGCCGCGTTTCATTTTATGCGGTGGCAGGGAGTGATTGGCTCATGGCGCGGAAACAAACAAAAATATGCAAAGCGAAATCCAGAAGATCAAACACGCCTGGGAAATGAAATATTTAGGGTTTCACATGACATTCATCGTGTTCATCATCAGGATGAACTTTTTTCTCAGAATCTAACAACCAATATACCGTTGTGTTCGTCTCATTATGTACATCAACAAAACAACAATGATTTGACCTAACTCTCACTATTAAACACGAATCGATCACAAGAAGGTTTGAACACCAAACTTAAAATCATGATAACTCCTTCAAATCTTAATGAATTTTAATTCTACAAAGTGCAGTGTGATCTACAATCAAAGATCTACAAGAAGCATAGCATGATTTCAACAATGATAAAGATCGAATTCCAACCTTCAAATTGATGCAGCTTTGAATTCGTGGTTATTTGGCCTTGTATTGTGCAAACAGAAACTCTACCATGCTCCAGTTGATGAATGGAAGTAGGTTGGATGTTCAATTGCTTCGAATCCAGCTCAAAAGTCCAACTGCCATGAATGGAACTCTATGTAACAGTGCTTGGAAATAGCTTGAAATGGATGACTCCTTGCTTGCAGAAGCTACCACAACACTTACAGATGATGAACCAATGGAGAAAATGGCAAAGGAATGTGAAGAAATTCGCAGAAAAAGTGAAGAGAAAAAATGGAGAGAAAATGCAATTCTTAGATCTAGATCTGTATGAATGAAATGCTAATGTGTTTTCTGTTAGAATTATGATTTTATATGTGCTGCTAATCCACCTTGTTAATTATGTTTAAGCAAAATGCAATGGTTAATGAAAATGAATGTTTATGTGCAATTGCTAATTCACCTTCATGTGAATGGGGTGCATGCTACAGTGCACGAAAATGGGCCTAAGCAAACTCCAAATATGATTTTCAGTCAAATGCAATTGGTAGAAAGTGTAAAAAATGCTTATTTTGAAAGTCACTTTTTAAACTCTCCCCTTTTTAAATTCAAGTCACTTAAAAAATGCCATTTTGATGTGATGACTTTTGATGAAATGTGATGAAGGATTTGGATAGAACATGTCAAATGTGACTTGTAGCAAAAAACCTCACTCAATTTGGCCAAATGGTTCAAGAGTTATGCCACTTTGAAGTTTAAAAATTCTTGACAATGATTTGATCATAACTTGCCAACCACAAATGCGAAATGGATGTTCTTGGACTTTTTGGAAAGGTGAGAGCAAGATCTTCAACTTTCATGTTGGACAAAATTCCACTTGAAGCTTGTATGATGATGTAAATTTGAGGAGAAGAACTTTCCATTTTTGGCAATTTCCAATTACAGGTCACCTGCTATTTTTGGAAACTTTTCATCTGACCTCAAATTCTTCAATCTTGATCTTTAAAATGTCAAATGAGACTTGTATGGACATGAATGAAGCCTTTCAAACCATCTCCCTCCTTCAAATCCAAAAAATCAGGCACAGATGACCACAGTTGACTTTCTAGGGTTTCAGATGAAATTCAGCTTGACTGTTGAGCTTTGATCATCCAATCCTTGGCCTAATCTTCAAAATGATCCCATAATCATATGAACTTGTTAAACCAACCCTAGGGCTTTGTTTCCTTGAGAATTTCACATGCTTGCTTGTTTGACTGATCCTCCTAACCAGTTCACCTAATCTTGTCTGATGACTTGCACTTGGGCAAAGGACAATGCAATGCTATGCAGTGGACTATGTTATGTTAATGACCTAATATGAAATGAATGTACAAAATGGGAGGTGCAAATTTGAGGTGCTACAGCTGCCCCTATTCAATCAACTAGGAACCCGAATGGATGAGAGCAACGGCTGTTAGACTTTCAGGGTAAACAAGGATTGGATACCGAAGAACCGTAGAATTTGCACAATGCCGGGATTCACCAATGAAAATGTCCACTGGGATCTGATATTTATTACTGGGTATTTTGGTTTTTCTTCTCAAAGGATACGGCCACATCCAGACATCACAACAACGATGAATGGGAACAGAAATCACAACTAGATGCCAACGGACAACTAGGAAAAACTCGACGTTTACAAAGACCAACGGAGAGGTAAATCTAATGGGGACGACCAGGAAGGGATACAACCACACGTCAGCAGACGACATGGGAAAAACTCAACGTTTACCGAAACCAACGGAGAGGTAAATCAACTGGGGACGACCAGGAAAAACTCGACGTTTACCAAGACCAACGGAGAGGTAAGCCAACTGGGGACGACCAGGAAAAACTCGACGTTTACCAAGACCAACGGAGAGGTAAGCCAACTGGGGACGACCAGGAAAAACTCGACGTTTACCAAAACCAACGGAGAGGTAAATCTACTGGGGACGACCAGGAAAAACTCGACGTTTACCAAGACCAACGGAGAGGTAAGCCAACTGGGGACGACCAGGAAAAACTTGACGTTTACCAAGACCAACGGAGAGGTAAGCCAGACATCAACGAATGAATGGGAAGATTCGACCAGACGTCAACGGACGAAAGGGAGAAGCTCGACGTTTATCGACACCAACGGAGAAGGAGAATCCACTTCACTGAGGAAGGGTACAACAACCTGAAACCAAACAGGACGTCACCGACGACTCTACTGGGGATTCTGGCTGGGAATCAACCAGACATTAATGAATGACTGGAGAATAGGGTATACAATCAGGCGTCAACGGACGAATGAGAAAAACTCAACGTTTATCGAAACCAACGGAGAGGTAAATCCGCATGGGGAAGGGTACAACTAGACGTCAACGGACGACTAGGAAAAACTCGACGTTTATCGACACCAACGGAGAGGAGACTCTGAGGGGAAAGATATCAACTATAAGTCAACGGACATATAGGAAAAACTCGACGTTTATCGAAACCAACGGAGAGGTAACTGTGGGGAGGACACAACTAGAGGTCAATGGACAACTAGGAAAAACTCGACGTTTATCGACACCAACGGAGAGGAGGACTCTTCTGGGGAGAGAGAACAAGACTCAACCAAACGTCAACGGACGATTGGGAAAAACTCGACGTTTATCGACACCAACGGAGAGGAGGATTCTTCTGGGGATAATGAACACAACCAAATCATCAACGGATGATCGGGAAAAACTCGACGTTTATCGACACCAACGGAGAGGAGAATTGCTTCACTAGGGAAGGAGGACGACGTTACGAACATCGAAAGATGATGTTTACCGACATCAAAAGAAGACCAGACACTACGCATGACTGGGAAATCACCGAAAGATGGTGTTTACCGACACCGAAGAAATAACACACGCGGGTGCTGACAGGATACTGACATCTACATGTCTGGGCAAGGCTACACACTTGCAGGGGATCTCGCTGGGGATCAAGGTCACGACAGCGAGCAAACAGGAAGGAACACCAAGGATACCGGGTTGTAGGCATGAAAACCGGTGACCGACCAAAACGGGAATTGGTTTGTGTTCCAAAACACTCATCATCCTGAAGAGGGCTAGAAAAACGATCTTGTTAAAGGATGGACATCCGATTCCACAAGGAATACGAATCTTACTCCGCTGGAGAAAACAATCAAAAGATTGACCAAAGAGTGCATGAGATATATTATCTATAGCCGTCGAAACGTAGATAACATACTCGCATGGAAGATTATCCATAACCGGATTGGTTGTTAAATGGATAGATCGACCGACCAGAAAGGCATCGGGGTACCAGACTAGGTATGCAAAGATGACCAATCAAAAGGGGAAACCACAAACATTACCAGCAAACGGTGAATGAAAGAGGACCCGCTGGGGATAAAGTTGCTTACTCGGAGCAAATATCCGACAGGTGAAAGGAATATCAATATCGAGACTGGATAATGATAACCACAAAGAGGGGATTACATCTACCGGTTTGTAGGTAGAAGCCAACAAACAGTCTGCTAAGAGACAGAGTGAGAAAAAAGGATTTACAGCTACCGGGTAGTGGGTAGAAGACCGCAAAATCCGCCAACAATCAGAATGAACCACAAAGGTTACCTCTGCTAGGGGATGAAAGTGGGATTTTACAACTACCAGTTATTAGGTAGAAAACCACAAAGATAGGACTTACAACTACCGGTTTGTAGGTAGAAGCCTACAAATTCCGCTGAGGATAAGATGAATGAGTGCCGGTTAGTGAGCAACTACTCATATGTACCACAGGGAAGCACAAGAGACAGCCACAAGGAAGCCAATTTAGGATCAATCCAAAGAGGCAAACTGAATCAAGACATCCTAATGAGGAAAGAACTCAATAGGGAAAACCCATCCCAAGGGGAGGGAACGGAAACAACCTTCATCCACGAGGATATAACTCAGTGGGGAAATGCAGAAGGAAATGACAGACACTTTCTGCTTAAGGGGTCAATTCTACATGAAGAGATCAGACACACCCACATCTGCTTGGGGAAAATATCCAAGCTGACAAGATGCCACCAATTGGGGAGTAACAATGTTGGGGATATCCACTCGACTAAAGAGTCACTTGTTGGGGGAACACCTCTCTCAACCCTGCTGGGGAACCCAATTCTGAAGTCGATCCAAGCGATGCCAAACTCTTTCCAACGCCCCATTCTCGGATGATCACCACGGCCCCGGGCTAATGGATGCGTTTGCAATGCTAATGCATGAGTTTTTTTTAGCGCAATGCCCCATGATCATGGAAGTGCTACGCACTAATGATGCAATATGCTATGCTTATCTAAATGATGAATGCATAAACACACGTCCCCTCCAGAGACAACACCGAGGAACTCCAGGAACTGTGCTGAGGCTTTCATTTCCACGTCAATTTCCACCCTGCTGGGAAAAGACAAACTTCGCTGGGGATGACCTCCATCGAACCCGATCCGCTTGGAGATTACCCTGCTAGGGGAGGCAACCCATGCTTATCTCTACTGGGGATGATTTTCTCCGAACCCAATCCGCTTGGGGACTTCGCTGAGGGAAAACCATCAACACAAACCCTACCGGGAAGGCAGTAACCTTCAGGCTTGTTGAGGAGACACTGATCTCAAATCTGTTAGGGAGATAACCCTCTAACACCTGTCGAGTCGCCGAACAGCGGCATCCATCATCCACCCACAGTGTCGGCTTTCCACTTTTGAGAACTCCCAGACTCGCCTAGACTCTTCTGATTCATCCCACGAAGATCGAATTCCTGGGATTCATACAAACTTTCCAGTCCTTAGGCTTTGAAGAGTCTTCTTGATTAGCTTTCAGGGATCGTCATCACAACTCTGTCACGGGCTTTTCACCGTTCGTCTGTCCATTTCCCCTGGTCGGGCTCTGTAGGGATCTCCTTTGTCAAAAGGTTTCATACCACTACCTGCCAGCGAATGAAGATATCTAACAGTACATGCACAAGAGATTGTTAGATAAGAGCGTGCCCCAGGCGTGCCAACACTTCAACATCTGGGTCACTCAAACCTCCGAATAAGATTTCCAGATTTCTATCTTATAAGCACGCATCGGAAGGGACCTCTATGTTTCAAAATGCAAATATTCTTATCAAAACGAACGGATGTTTTCGTAATCAAAGCGGTAATGAAAACAAAAACAAAACTATTTGACTGAGCATGCATTTATTAACTGAAAAAGGGTGGCTCAGAATCGAGCAACACATAGGAAGCAAACCCTGGAAAGAGGTGATTGCGCACAAAAGGAAAAATCTATCCTAATGGCAATGTGAAACCGTGATCTCATCGGGTTCCAACTCGGTTACACCCCATATGTCCTCAAGACTTTCCGCACTTCCGGCCTTCTGAACCAGACGCTTCCGATCGATCTCTGTCGGATATTAGCCGAGTCATCTAAAGCTCAAACGATCATGCTAGACGCAGTTGTTCGTTTCAATCCCTCTTTTGCCTGGACCGCCCTTTCGGGTTTCAGTCCACCGGGGTACCCATTTTTGCCCAAGTCGCCTTTGTGGGGTTTTCGACTTACCGGGTGTACAGTTCTTTTCTTTTATTATCCCTAACTTTTGCCCGAACCTTTTCTCTTTTTTTTTGGTTCGCCGCGATGCCCCTTTTTGCGTGGACTTTTTTCTTTTTTGTCCAGCGGGTTAATTTTTCACGAAGTATCTTTTAACTGCGTCCGCATTCACAGGGGATGGAAAATCCTCATCATCCGTGGTCGTCAGCAACAAGGCTCTGTCGGAGAAAACCTTCTTGACCACGAATGGACCTTCATAACTGTTTATCCACTTGCCCCACGATCGTTGAGGAGGAAGGATCCTTTTCAACACCACATCTCCCACGTGATACGCACGAGGTCGCACTTTTCGGTCAACGACACGCTTCATTTATTGGGTACAACTGCCCCATGACGAGTAACCGCCAGCCTCTTTTTCCTCAATCAGGCTCAACGTCATACCGAGTCCTTATCCACTCAGTCTTTTCCAATTTTACGTCCACCAGGACTCTCCATAATGGGATCTAGACTTCAGTAGGTGGTACCACTTCTATCCCATACACGAGCGAGCGCGGCGCTGCCCCAATAGACATACGCACCGAAGATGGATACCTAGGATACAAGCTTCGTGCTCAGCCACCATGTCTCTGGCGCATTCAAATGTTATCGAGGAAGCACTAACTCATTCACTTTAAACTCTCCCCATCAGACATCAGAATCCGTTCGGATTCAGGGTCAGGCCCCTCCTCCGGGATCGGTCACTCTCAATCTTTCGATTTGAGTACCTCGAGATGTCCTCATCAGGGACCTCAAACTTCCTTGGTTGATAATCCTCAATGGTATACTATATATCACGAATCAGTTAGAATTACTTTCCATCTCGCAACCCGTCCAGTCGATGCTGGCTTCTCAAGCACATACTCGATCAGATCCATCTTGGACATCCACAAAGTGGTATGAACCAGCATGCTGTCTCAGTCGGCAAGCAGCCTATGCCAAAGTACAGCGAGTTTTATCGAGCAGTGAATGTACTATTTCACAGTCGATAAACTCTTTGCTAAGGTAAATTGCATGCTCTTCTCGACCAGACTTGTCATGCTGACCCTATACACACTTCATAAACCCCTCGAGGGCTGTCAAGTACCAGATTAACAGTTGTTTCTTCCACGGAAGGTACCAGAATCAGAGGTTCCTGCAACTTATTCTTTTTCCAATGCCCCTTGGCAATCATTATCCTACCTGACCGTTTGATCTCTTTTGTTTTCGGTTCAGGCATTTCTTGCATCATTTTTTCTTTTTCTTTCCTTTTTTTTTTTTTTTTTTTTTTGCAGGATCGACCTCGATTCCTCTTTCGTTCACAATAAGCCTCGGCAACTTACCGGACAGCATTCCACAAGTGCGCTGATTCGGACTCAACCTCAGTCTGAGTTGTCTCAACCCGGTCAAACGACTTGCCCCGGATTCACCAGATGCCCTTTTTCTGCTTGGACTTTGATATCATGTCATCAACATAGCATTTGATTCCACGATGAATCATATCATGAAACAAAGTCACTCTGATACGTGGCATCGGTGTTCCTGAGACCGATCGGCATCGCCTTCGCTCTTGATACTCGCCTCTATACGGAACCAACTTTCACTTCCTTTCCGACCTCGGCGGTGCATGGATCATCAATCTTGAATCGCTCCTCGTGCGGTTGAATCACCTTCTCCTTTTGTCTTAACAACCTGGCTAATTCCAGCAGATCACAATCTTCTTCGCCTTTTTCTTCGGCATGATAGAGCGGATTGTCGAAGTCATACAAAGGTGTAACCGAATTGTTATCAATGAAATCAGGAGGATAACCACTTTTGAGGTCGGAACAAGATGAATCAAAAGGAAAGAGAAAGAAAAACATTGCCATTTTTATTTTTAAACTGCAAAATAATTGAAAAATAGGGAGCACCGCTTTTAATCACAAAAACATCCATTTATTACTGATGCAAAATGTTGCATAATGGAACACATGAGATGGCCCTTACAATGGACCATTACGTTTCGGGCAAAACGTATGGCTTTCATGCAAACAAAAATTGAAAAACAGAAATACTACACTTCAGGATGAGCGACAGTGATGTTTTTGGGGACCTTCCAGTTTCCTGGTACGCACGACCTTATCCACAACTCGAGCTCGCGGTCACAGTCGATCTCTTCACTTACTGAACAAGCGTGGTCAAGATCCAGCATTCCTGCACTGACAAAGGGGTACGGTGGACGACATCCTCTGTTTGGTCTAGACGACTCTTGATCCGGCTAATAACCGACCCCAAACATGTCTGCTTTTACCACGATGTCAATGATCCTTCCCCAGCCTTGGGCCTCTCTGTTCTTCACCACTTCCAGGGCTTGTTTATAAGAAGAAATGGACAACTTCTTCTCTTTCTCAGCAACAAGGGCATTCTCCACCTGGACGGTTTCGATTGCTTGATTGGGTATTTCAAGTTCTTCACTGTCCATTTCTACTTCCTTCATCTTCTGGGTCGTGTCTCTCATCATTACACACCCCTCGGTGGTGACGGCCACACAGTAATTATCAATACCAGGGAAAGCTCCATCCTTCATCAGAGGTTTTGGGACCACAAATATGGGAACCTTTAACTGATTCTCCTCAGTCACCTTCACTCCTCTTTTGTCCTTTTTCACCATCTTCACTTTTACAGGACCCTTCCTGGGTACGGGGTTGACCTCGCCATTCATTATCTGTGCCAAGCTGATGGTCTTGGAGTCCACCATATCCTGGACGACGTGCTTGAAAGCTCTACAACCCTCAATGTTGTGTCCGGGCATCTCAGAATGAAACTCACACCTGGCATTTTCATCATAATTTGGAGGCCTCTGCTGCCGTTCCACGGGGATCAATAACCTCGGTCGGACTAACCCCAAATCCCTCAACCTCCTGAACAAAAGGGTATAAGTCACGGGTGGCTCCTCAAACTGACGATCCTCTTTCCCCTTCTTGACTTGGCTCTTAGCTTTCAAAACTTTCTGTTGAGGTGGCAGTTGTTGCAGTTGTACAGGTGGATTACCAACAGGAGTGGTTACAGTGGCAGCATAAGGGTGATAACGATCCTTACCGCGTTCTTTCTTTGCTGGCACACCACTTGACTCAACCCCCTTCTTGAGCAGACCACTGCCAGAAGGTTCCTTTACTACAGTGCCAGAGGGATTGTTTGCTTCGGGTGACGGATCCTCTCCCTGAACTTTCTCCTCCCTCAGCCACTTCTCAATCTTTTCCAATCTCTCAGCCATGGCTTTCTGCCCCAAGGCAAGCCCTTGCACAACACCGAGCAACTCTCTCATCATCTTTTTCAGTTCGAGGATGTCGGCGCTGGGTGGATCCATCAGTTGGATTTGTTGCCCCTAGCAGGAAATCTGAGCAAACGAGCTATGCGCACCGGTTGACACCTACAAAACAGCAAATGGGTTAGTATGACTCACACATGCAATGTCTACCCGTATCAGGAAAATTCTGTCCCTTGATTCTGGCGTCACTGAGACAGACAATTTTTCATTAACAACATTCGGGCATCTAGATATCTCTCAACCAGAATCTTAATCGAAATGGACCCTGAGTACGGGTAGACATGAGATGAATGCAGATGAATGCAGGATGGGAATGATGCAAATGCATGAATGCAGGTCACTGTGCCACCAAGTCATCTGAAGACCCATTCTCTGAACTAGTCACAGTCAACTGAGTCACCATAAATCCGACTTGGAGAATTCCGAAATAAACAGAACTGGAGATTACATCACTATCATCACAGGAACATCCACTGAACGGATGACAGCCAGATCCTCTGAACAGGTACTCTCAAATTCAACCCGGGGAATCGGAAATAAACGGAACCCACTGATAAACCACAGACAGAACTCCGGCATCCCAGAAATAAATGTCCATAATTCACAGTCACCATCAGTACAAAGAGTCACCAACCAGTCACCAACAAGTCAGCAACAGTACCTGTAATAATCATCAAACCCTCCCCACTCACGGGTGTCATCTAGGCCAGGGTAAGGTCGAGAGAAACGCAGCATAAATAACCTTTCGCAGAATATCATCATATACACACCCGAAGTATGCAACGATAATATCCCACCAGTGTCTGAACTGCTCGTGATATCAATGTTCCGCTAAGTGGCGCAATACCACCCGCTTCCCATGAATCACTCTATTCCTAAGTATCCTAGATTTCACTCATGGCCTGGGTATTGGGCCTTTTACCTCAGGTAACTCCCACCCCAACAGAGAGAAACAGACAACCAGCCAGCCAGATGAACAATGAATACGAATGAATGCAAACATAAATGCAAACATAAATGCAAACAATAAATGCAAACAATAAATAATGAATGCAATAAATAACAGCAAACAGCAACCAAAACCCTAACCTAGAGAGCGCTAGGAGAGACTCGCTTAGGGAAGATGGACCAGCAAGAGGTCAACTTCTCTATGTGTCCCCAGCAGAGTCGCCAGCTGTCGCATTACGCGAAAAACCGGCGGGAAACAAGAACAACAGAGCCGCCACCGTGCGTTATTTATCCCAAAGGAGTGAAAGGAAACGCTCGAAGTAAACCTGGAAAAAGCATGGTCTCGCGACCAAAGAGAATGGGATCGGGAGTCGGTTATGCGAAGGGAAGGTATTAGCACCCCTACGCATCCGTCGTACTCGACGGGATCCACGCACAAAAGGAAGGAAAATGGTTGCTAAAACACTGCTCAAACACACACACACACTGGCTGAAAGAGACACAAGAAAACAAACAAGACTGACTCGGCAGGATATCGCATCCTGGGCTTACTTAGTCTATCAAGCATAGACATCAGAGTCTAAGTAGTTCGGACTGGGGGAAAACATGCTCGCTAGGATGTCGCATCCTATGCATACGTATCTTCTTGGACTAAGAAGAATCAGAGCATTCGTAGCTCGGCTCACGCACACAAACAAAACAACACAGGAAATCGACTGCCAATCGCTGGGCTTACGTCAAACTCCACACAAAAATGGGCAAACATGGAACCCGAATGCCAATCGCTGGACTTACATCAGCTTCTGAACCAAACACACCCACACTGGAACCCGAATGCCAATCGCTGGACTTACATCAGCTTCCAAGCACACAACAAGAGGATACGGAATGCCAATCGCTGGGCTTACATCCATCTCCTGACACACACAAAGACAAAACAAAAAGGGCGCCCGGAGAGATCAGCTCATCTCCTGCCTACGTACCTCATCTGGCATGAGGATCAGGGCGACGTAGTTCCCCTACGAAGGGACACAGGACTAGCCTAACCAGATAACAGAGGGAGACACAACTAGGGAGACTACGACTCGAGCCTAGATGTTATCATGCAAATCATCCCTAAGTCAAGGTTGCTATCTAACTTGCACAGGAAGCAAGCTAACCTAAACATGACTTGCACAGGAAGCAAGCCACACTAACCTGAACTAGAAAGCACAAGCAATCAATCAAAAGCACAAAGCAAGCACACACACTATATACACACAAAGTGGGGCTCAAACAAGGGCTAGGTCTTAGTTGAGGGGTCATATCAACCTCAACAAACAGACACTGTAATCAGGTGAAGTTTGCTCTTAACCCTAACATTGAGAGTTAGGGTGAAGCAGATGAAATGGTGAGTGAAGATGAGACTTCACAGCTCTTATCCCTGGCCTAGGAGAGCTTAAGACAATGAAGTGTGGGTCCAGGAAGTGGGAACCCTTCTACACTTATGACACTGACTCAACTGATCTTGGGTTAATGTCCACAAGGCATCAACATGTGATATGAGCCAAGGGACGACTCAACAGAATAGCAGGAGATGGATTGCACATCTCTTGTGTCTGCCAATTGCCTTAACAAAGGTCTTTGATATGTACAGGGACAAATATAAACAAGCACAAACATTGCCTCTTAAGGAGGACTTCAGACAGGTGCCTGGCCAAGTAACAGGCCAGGTCTTCCAGACTACATGGAGTTAGGATGTTATACCTCAATGCTCAAGCTATCAAGCAAAGCAAGAGCAAGTTCACAAGGGAACTAAAGCAACTAAATGTACCTGCAATCAATCAAATACAGTCAGTATACCAACCACAAAGTCAAAACAAACACAATATGAACCAACAGTCAACACAATCAATCACATGTGCAAATCACAAGCCCAAAGCAAGTGAGCTAAGCATCCTACAAAACAAACAAAGTTAGTGCATAACAATCAACCAAACTCAATCAACTTGCATTAATCTCCTTAAAGCATTTGCTTCCTAACCTGAAAAGCAAACTCAAACATGAGAAACAAGACCACTAGGACAAGCATAGGGTCAAAAGGAGGTAAAAAATTCAAAACAGCAAGTGAAAATTATCCAAACTCAAGATCAAACAATTAAGAATCCAACCCAAGTGGTTTCACATTCATATCATTCATCATTATCATTTCATGAAGGAAAAGGCACAAAACATGCAATCTAGAACCTCAAAGGACCAAACAGAATGATCACAATCAAATCAATACCAAAACATTTCAATAAATCCTCAAAATATTCATGATCAAATAGCATTCATAACATGTCAATCATACCAAATTTCAGCTCATTTGGACCAAGGGAAGCAAGTCAATGAAATTCATGAAGTCAAAGCATCATCAAGCAAACTCATACAAGGCATCAAAACATGCATCCACTTCAAGCAATCATAAAACAGAAACAAAACAAGATAAATGAATGGGATTAAATCCATGGCAAACTTTAAGATGTCTATAACACACATGCCAAATTTCAAGTCCATCCAATAATGCATGAGGATTTCACAAATCAAATGAAAACATGTCTCACAAGAAGTCAACAATTGGTCAAGCAGGGGAGAAAATCTCAATCAAATTGGAAATGCACTCAAAAATTCCAGAAATATTCACATTCAAAGTTAACATCCAGAAGATCCAACATGAAAACATTCAAGTCATTTAGAGCTCATATGGCATGGTAACAAAAATCATCAAATTGGACAAGAATGGTGTGACACAAATTGTCACACCTCTATTCAAAAAATCATATCTAATCAACCAGCAATGATAAAATCACAAACTCTATACCAAAAAATCCCTAAAGGTGTCTAGATTAAGCACAAAAAATTTCAGCCTCATTGGATTAAACATCATCATTTCACAAGAAGAATGGCATGGAAGGTACAAATTGGATACACATGAACAAACCCTAGGCATTTTAAAAATCTACATGTGCACAAATTCTGGAAAAATCACCATAACAAACTAGTGATCATGAGGAACATTTCACAAAAAATCCCACATTATTTGGACAAGTATTGAAGGAGTTATGATTTTTCTAAGATCAGCATACAAAATGAAATAAAAATTGAAAATGAAAATGAAATAAATGATTTAATGTGATATAATGGCAGAAGCGTAAATATGAGGCGGAAACGATGAAACGCCGCGTTTCATTTTATGCGGTGGCAGGGAGTGATTGGCTCATGGCGCGGAAACAAACAAAAACATGCAAAGCGAAATCCAGAAGATCAAACACGCCTGGGAAATGAAATATTTAGGGTTTCACATGACATTCATCGTGTTCATCATCAGGATGAACTTTTTTCTCAGAATCTAACAACCAATATACCGTTGTGTTCGTCTCAATATGTACATCAACAAAACAACAATGATTTGACCTAACTCTCACTATTAAACACGAATCGATCACAAGAAGGTTTGAACACCAAACTTAAAATCATGATAACTCCTTCAAATCTTAATGAATTTTAATTCTACAAAGTGCAGTGTGATCTACAATCAAAGATCTACAAGAAGCATAGCATGATTTCAACAATGATAAAGATCGAATTCCAACCTTCAAATTGATGCAGCTTTGAATTCGTGGTTATTTGGCCTTGTATTGTGCAAACAGAAACTCTACCATGCTCCAGTTGATGAATGGAAGTAGGTTGGATGTTCAATTGCTTCGAATCCAGCTCAAAAGTCCAACTGCCATGAATGGAACTCTATGTAACAGTGCTTGGAAATAGCTTGAAATGGATGACTCCTTGCTTGCAGAAGCTACCACAACACTTACAGATGATGAACCAATGGAGAAAATGGCAAAGGAATGTGAAGAAATTCGCAGAAAAAGTGAAGAGAAAAAATGGAGAGAAAATGCAATTCTTAGATCTAGATCTGTATGAATGAAATGCTAATGTGTTTTCTGTTAGAATTATGATTTTATATGTGCTGCTAATCCACCTTGTTAATTATGTTTAAGCAAAATGCAATGGTTAATGAAAATGAATGTTTATGTGCAATTGCTAATTCACCTTCATGTGCATAGGGTGCATGCTACAGTGCACGAAAATGGGCCTAAGCAAACTCCAAATATGATTTTCAGTCAAATGCAATTGGTAGGAAGTGTAAAAAATGCTTATTTTGAAAGTCACTTTTTAAACTCTCCCCTTTTTAAATTCAAGTCACTTAAAAAATGCCATTTTGATGTGATGACTTTTGATGAAATATGATGAAGGATTTGGATAGAAAATGTCAAATGTGACTTGTAGCAAAAAACCTCACTCAATTTGGCCAAATGGTTCAAGAGTTATGCCACTTTGAAGTTTAAAAATTCTTGACAATGATTTGATCATAACTTGCCAACCACAAATGAGAAATGGATGTTCTTGGACTTTTTGGAAAGGTGAGAGCAAGGTCTTCAACTTTCATGTTGGACAAAATTCCACTTGTAGCTTGTATGATGATGTAAATTTGAGGAGAAGAACTTTCCATTTTTGGCAATTTCCAATTACAGGTCACCTGCTATTTTTGGAAACTTTTCATCTGACCTCAAATTCTTCAATCTTGATCTTTAAAATGTCAAATGAGACTTGTATGGACATGAATGAAGCCTTTCAAACCATCTCCCTCCTTCAAATCCAAAAAATCAGGCACAGATGACCACAGTTGACTTTCTAGGGTTTCAGATGAAATTCAGCTTGACTGTTGAGCTTTGATCATCCAATCCTTGGCCTAATCTTCAAAATGATCCCATAATCATATGAACTTGTTAAACCAACCCTAGGGCTTTGTTTTCTTGAGAATTGCACATGCTTGCTTGTTTGACTGATCCTCCTAACCAGTTGACCTAATCTTGTCTGATGACTTGCACTTGGGCAAAGGACAATGCAATGCTATGCAGTGGACTATGTTATGTTAATGACCTAATATGAAATGAATGTACAAAATGGGAGGTGAAAATTTGAGGTGCTACAGGAATAAGTGAACATATGGCTTGACACTTAGAAATTTTTTGATATGTTAAAATCTCCATATTTCCACCTCAAAATTCACCATGATACAAGCTTCAAATGGAAAAGTGTTCAACATAAGAGTTGTTCCTCTTGATCTAACCGTTCCAAAAAGTCAAATTTCATCCATTTTGGATAAGATTTGAATGGTCTGCGCATGGCTTGAACATGGCATCATCATTTGGAAAAATCAAAACTTCAAACAGCTGTGTACAATTGCCTTGCATTCCAAGTTGATTTCAGACCCATTCGCACTTGATTATGAACCTAAAGGAGTGACTTCATGGGCCTGTACACACCCATGCAAGCATGCATCATCCATTTCCAAAATTGGAAATTCAATTTGAAGGTGTAAATAACATGTGATTCAGCTATAAATAGAAGCCTCTAGGTTCAGAATTGAGGACCCCTGCGCGCCAGCTTTGATCTAAAACCCCAAACCCTTCCATTTGAAAGGATAATCCTGAGAATTTTCTTTGAAAATTGAGTTTGAATCTCACTGTTTTGAGATTCAAAACTCCAGGGATCCATAGTTCTATTGGTTCCTTGGTTTTCTAAAGTCCTACCACTGTAGGCAAGAAGATTGAGTTGCTTTGAGGTCAAATCGAAGCAACTCAGATCATGCACCTCAAATTTCAACTCCATGTATCTCTCAATATACTTGGAGTTAGGATAAATTGAGGTTTGGTTCATGCTCAGTGCCATTTTTACTTTAAAATCATGTCCTTCTTTTTTATTTTAGTGATGGTTATGATTGGACCAGTCCGGCGAGGCTCGCCTGAGAAGGTGACCGAAGATTTGCTCCGGTGGTGAGTTGGCAAGGTCTAGAGCCACATGATCTATTCAATTTATTTTAATCACGAGCATTAGTTTTGATTACTTGTTTTATGGTGCGCTAACTCAAGTCCACCATGGAACGCGCGTCTGTGGCCACTTGATCTGCCACCTCAATTAATGAGGGAGATCAAGTGGTCCACATTTTTTCTGATTATTTGAATTTCATTTTAATTGTGTTATTTTCATTAATTCATATTGATTTTAATATTGATCCAAAAAAATGAGAGTTTCACCAATTTTTTTTAAATAAAATCCTCTTTCATTTTCTGAATTAAAATTATTTTTTGGATCATTATTAATGTTTTTCCTGATTTAATTGATTTTGTGAATATTTTTAATTGTTAAAAAATAGTCTTAAGTTTCCAAAAATCATGAAATTTTTTCTCCAAGGTCCTTTGACCTTGTTTGACCTATGATAAATCTCATGGCCATTTCTTTGGTGTTTTGATGTGGTTTTAGGAAATTGACCAACCATAATTTAATTTAATGCATATTTTAATTATTTTTAACTGTTTAAATGCGAAATAAATTGTGTAGAGCCATTTTAATTGACTTGTTGAGTTTGACATGTGTTGTTGGGCCTTGGTCAAGGTTGATTTGACTTTGTTAGGTTAAGATCATTGGATTTAGGGGATTGATGAAATGTACATTTCATCTCCCAAAATGAATGAATGATCTTAATTTGGTAAAAGTCCTCCTTTGACCAATTTTTATTGATTCCATCCCCCCTCCCTCTTCATCTCATTCCCCTTCTTTCTTCATTCATATCATGGACATATGATATCTCTATATCCTAAGGCTAGTTGATTGCAAAATTAACATGAGTATGGATGAGATTTGGTCCACCACTTTGCATATTCTTTTGTGTGTGGTATGTTTCATGAGCATAGTCCATTATACTATGTCTCTAACATGCATTAACACCAAAATTATATTGCCTGACCTCAAATAGTTGTGACTTCTACATAAGTCCAATTACAATTGCTTAACATAGCGCTAAATTTGTGACACAAAATGTCATAACAATCTAGTAAGTGAAAATGTAAGTCTCCCCTCTTTCATGGTATTGTGTGGAAACTTGGCCTTTTTCCTTCCTTTGGAAGATGTCTTGGTTCAAGGATCCATGCTTGTGATAAGTGGGTTAAGTGTTCTCCAAAGAATGACTTAAACAAAACAAAGCAAAAGCAATACTAACTTCTAATCAACTAACAACTAACATTTAATTTCAAGTCATTTACTTTTATGCACTTTAAATTTTAAGCTTTTATTTCATTTGCCATTATTCATACCATTCAATTTGTTTACTTTAATGCCATTTTCATTTTGCCCACTTGGGCCATATTTTGTGATATTATGTTTGTATATACTTGTCTGTGTTTTGTGGTCTTTTGACCTTAATGTACATAATAACAACAAAAACCCATAAAATACATTTTGTGTGGACTGTTGGTTTGATCTAAGACTTTGGACTTAGAATTAGGCAATACTCCTTATGCAAAAGGATTTGGCCAATGCCAACTTTCATGGAACCAAGTGCTTGTGAAGTAAACATTCATCTGATACAATATTGAAGATTCATTTGAGTTCATCTGCAACATGATCATATTGAAGTTGTTATTTTGAACCTGTGTCTAATGTCATCTTTAAAGTCAAATCAAAAATAATAAAATGTCAGAGATTACAGGTAAGGGGGTTGGTTACACAGAGGGAAGGTGTTAGCACCCAAAGTGTCCTAGGTACTCCTAGGGAGCCCGTTTTGTATGCATATGTATTTGGTACAAAATGATGTTTACAAACAAATAGAATGTGGGGATGAGAAAAGAATTCATTAATAATATTTTTGTGTTTGACAAGACCTTCAGACTTGTGCCTACGTTCCAACATAAAAATGAGGGATCAAAACGTCGTAGTTCGTGATACAAATTTCAAAGTGAATGTGTTGCTTTTAACAAAAATTAAGTTTGAAAAGGCACAGAGGCCTGAAAATGGTTTGAATGAGTTAGTTCTTTTTGGCTTTTTTGAAAGTCTAAGTCAAGTATATTTATGTTTGTTTAAAAATTTGATTTAAGAAAAGAAGTTTGAAAATGCAATGGCATAAGGCCAAAGTTTCTATCATTTTGCAAAGTGGTCAAAGTTTAGAAAAAAACAAGTTCAATCAAAGAAGATTTTTAAAAGGGAGGGAGAGATTTTGAAATTTAAGAAATGGGGAGAAGATGAAGAGACTAATCCTATGCACAAAATTAAAAGTTAAGGGTTGAAAGGATCTGACCAATGGGTAGCAATCCAATAGACAAGAATATCAATAGAAACCCACATTCCCTTGGACATTTAGAATCAAGCAACACACAAATGCACAATTACATTATCTTGAGGAGCAAGGCATCAAATAAAGATAGCCACATCCAAGCTTAGCCACTCCATGATCTTCTTCAAATTAGCCTATGTAACAGATGAATTCCACAAGTCACAGGTTCAAAATAACAGCTTCACAATGATCATGTTGTAGATGAACTCAAAGGGATCTTGAATGATGTATCAGATGAAGTTTCAAATTCCAATCACTTTGTTTCACAAAAGTTGGCATTGGCAAAGTCCTTTAGCATAGGAATGTTGCCTAAGTTCTAAGTCCATTTGTTCAAGATCAAGTCAACAGTCCACACTAAAGTTTTTTAGGATTTTTGTTGTTATTATGTACATTAATGGTCAAAGACCACACAAACAAACAAAGTATACACAAAATGGAATATATCACACAATATGGTCCAAGTGGACAAAGTGAAAATTGCATTAACATAAACAATTAGAATGGTATGAATAATGCCAAATGAATAAAGACTAAAATTATATGACATTAAAGTAAATGGCTTGAAATTAAAAGTTAGTTGTTAATGAGTTAGAAGTTAGTATTGTTTTGCTTTTGCTTTTCATTTTAAGTCATTCTTTGGAGAATACTCAACCCACTTATCACAAGCATGGATCCTTGAGCCAAGACATCTTCCAAGGGAAGTAAAAAAGCCCATGTTTCCACACAATACCATGAAAGAGGGGAGACTTACAATCTCACTAACTAGAATGCTATGCCTTTTGTGTCACAAATTTAGTGCTATGTTAAGCAATCATAGTTTGACTTATGTAAAAGTCATAACTATTTGAGGTCGGGCAATAGAATTTTGGTGTTAATGCATGTTAGAGACATAGTATAATGGACTATGCTCATGAAACATACCACACACAAAAAGAATATGCAAAAGAGGTGGCCTAATCTCATCCATACTTATGTTGATTTTTCAATCAACTAGCCTTAGGACTTTGAGATATCATAGGCCAAATTAGATGAATGCATAAAGAAGGGGAATGAGATGAAGAGGGAGGGGAATGGATCAAAACTCAAACTGGCCAAAGGAGGACTTTTACCAAATTAATATTAGCCATTCATTTTGGGAGATGGAATGTACATTCCATCAATCCCCTAAATCCAATGATATTAACTTGACAAAGTCAAATCAACCTTGACCAAGGCCCAACAACAAGAGTTAAACTCAACTAAGTCATCACAATAGGTCAACACAATTATTTGGCATTTATTCAAATTAAAAATAACTAAAATAAGGCATTTAAATTAAATATGGTTTTCAAATTCCTAAAACCTCATCAAAACACCAAAGAAATGGCCATGAGATTTATCATAGGTCAAACAAGGTCAAAGGACCTTGGAGAAAAAAGTTCAGAATTTTTAAAGGCTTAAAAGTATTTTTAAACAATTAAAAATAATCACAAAATCAATTAAAACATGAAAAATATTAATAATGATCCAAAAAATAATTTTAATTCAAAATATGAAAGAGGAAATTATTTGAACTTTTTTGGTGAAACTCTCATATTTTTTGGATCAATATTAAAATTAATATAAATTAATGAAAATAAACTAATTAAAATGAAAATCAGAAAATAGAAAAAAACGTGGACCACTTGATCTCCCTCATTAATTGAGGTGGCAGATCAAGTGGTTCTCAGCGCGCGTTCCACAATGGACACTAGTCAATGCGCTGCAGGGATGGTATTTAAAACCAACGCACGAGATTAAAACGTTTTGCAAGGATCTTATGGTTTTGGACGTGCCAACACACAGCCAAAGCTGTAGCTCCGGTCTTCTTCTCCGGAGGACCTCACCGGATTGGTCCACCCTCAACCATCGCCAAAATAAAAAAGGAGGACATGATCTAAAAGAAAAAATGGCGTAGAGCACGAATCTGACCTCAATTTCAACTAACTCCAAATATATAAAAAGATATGAGGAGTTGAATTTTAAGGTGTGTCAACTGAGTTGCTTCGATTTGACCTCTAGGCAACTCAATCTTCTTGTCTACATTGGTAGGACTTCAGACAACCAAAGATCCAAGAGAATTGAGTAGAATTGAGTGAGAATCGAAGAGATGAAAGTGATGAAGAAGTATCTGATGAATTGTCTCATCTTCTTAAGCACGAGGAAAAAGCCATTAGCCATTCAAAGAGAAGTTTGAACTAGTCAACTTGGGTTCCGAGGATGATGTGAAGGAAGTCAAGCTTGGGTCTCGACTGTGTCCAGATGTTAAAAAGGGGTTGATTGATCTTCTCCGAGAATATTCAGATGTGTTTGCTTGGTCCTATCAAGACACGTCTGGTTTGGATTCTGAGATTGTGGAGCATAGATTGTCGTTGAAGCCAGAATGCCCGCCACTCAAGCAGAAGTTGAGGAGAACTCATCCTGATATGGCAGTAAAGATCAAAGAAGAAGTGCAGAAGCAGATTGATGTTAGTTTCCTTGTTACTGCTAAGTATCTGCAGTGGGTGGCCAATATTGTGCATGTTCCGAAGAAGGATGGAAAAGTCCGCATGTTCTTTGATTATAGAGATTTGAACAAAGTTAGTCCAAAAGATGATTTCCCTCTGCCACACATTGACATGTTGGTAGACAATACATCTAAATTCAAAGTCTTTTTGTTTATGGACGGATTTTCCAGATATAATCAGATCAAAATGGTACCCGAGGATATGGAGAAGACCACATTCATTACACCCTAGGGAACATTCTGTTATAGAGTGATGCCTTTTGGTTTAAAGAATGCTGGTGCAACTTACCAAAGAGCAATGACTACTCTTTTTCATGATATGATGCATAAAGAGATTGAATTCTATGTTGATGACATGATTGTTAAATCCATTGATGAAGAAGAACATGTTGAGCATTTGTTGAAGCTATTCTAGTGTTTGAGGAAGTACAAACTCCGCTTGAATCCCAATAAGTGTACTTTTGGTGTTCGTGCTAGTAAGTTGTTGTGATTTATTAACAGCGAGAAGGGTATTGATGTTGATCCTGCCAAGGTCAGCAATACAAGAGATGCCTGCACCCAAAACTGAGAAGCAAGTCAGGGGTTTTCTCGGCCGCTTGAATTACATTTCCAGATTCATTTCTCATATGATTTCCACATGTGCGCCTATATTCAAGCTTCTTCGGAAAGATCAGTCTTGTGATTGGGCCAAGGATTGCCAGAAAGCTTTTGACAGTATCAAAGAATATATGCTTGAACCTTCGAATTTGTCTCCACCTGTTGAAGGAAGACCATTGATCATGTATTTGATTGTGCTTGAAGAGAGTATGGGTTGTGTTCTAGGTCAGCAAGATGATACTGGAAAGAAAGAATATGTTATTTACTACCTCAGTAAGAAATTCACTGATTGTGAGACTCGGTATTCTATGCTTGAGAAGACTTGTTGCGCATTGGCTTGGGCTGCTAAGCGTCTGCGTCAATATATGTTGAATCATACAACTTGGTTGATATCCAAATTGGATCCAATCAAGTATATTTTTGAGAAGTCTGCTTTAACTAGGAGGATTGCCCGTTGGCAGATGTTGTTATCAGAGTATGATATGGAATACATGTAGCGATAAATTCATGATCATCAAGCTATGGATAAGCTAGACATCAAATAACAAGAGTTGCCACCGCGCTTTTATTATTTCCAAGGGAAAAGGGAAAAAGTACAAACAAAACCCAAAAGTAAGAAGTTTTCAAATCAAAACTAATAAAATGCGAGAGATTACATGTAAGGGGGTTGGTTACACAGAGGGAAGGTGTTAGCACCCAAAGTGTCCTAGGTACTCCTAGGGAGCCCTTTTTTGTGTGCATATGTGTTTTGTACAAAAAGATGTTTACAAACAAATAGAGTGAGGGGATGAGAAAAGAATTCATTAATTATATTTTTTTGTTTGACAAGACCTTCGTACTTGTGCCTACGTACCAACATAAAAATGAGGGATCAAAACCTCGTAGTTCGTGATACAAATTTCAAAGTGGATGCATTACTTTTAACAAAATTAAGTTTGAAAGGCACAAAAGACCTGAAAATGGTTTGAATGAGTTAGTTCTTTTTGACTTTTGAAAGTTTAGGTCAAGTATAGTTAAGTCTATTTACAAGTTTGATTAAGAAAAGAAGTTTGAAAATGCAATGGCATAAGGTCAAAGTTTCTAGTTTGCAAAATGGTCAAAGTTTTAAAAAAAATAGCAAGTTCAAACAAAGAAGTTTTTTTTTAAGAGGAGGGAGAGATTTTGAAATTAAAGAGATGGGGAGGAGATGAAGAGACTAATCATATGCACAAAATTAAAAGTTAAGAGTTGAAAATATCTAATCGATGGGTAGCAATCCAATAGGCAAGAATGCCATATAGAAACCCCAAATTCCCTTGGATATTAGAATCAAGCAACAAATAATGCATACAAAATTAACTTGAAGATCAAGGCATCAAATAAAGATAGCCACATCCAAGCTTTAGCCACTCCATGATCTTCTTCAAATTATCTCATGTAGCAGATGAATTCCTCAAGTTACAGGTTCAGAATAAAAACTTCACAGTGATCATGTTGCAGATGAACTCAAAGGGATCTTAAATGATGTATCAGATGAAGTTTCAAATTCACATCACTTAGTTCCACAAAAGTTGGCATTGGCCAAGTCCTTTAGCATAGGGAGGTTTCTTAAATTCTAAGTCCAATTTGTCCAAGATCAAGTCAACAGTCACACAAAAGTTTTTTAGGCTTTTTGTTCTTATTATGTACATTAATGGTCCAAGACCACACAAACAATCAAAATATACACAAGCAAGATATATCATATAATATGGTCCAAATGGACAAAAGGGAAAATGACATTAACATAAATAATTAGAATGGTATGAATAATTGCAAATGAATAGAACTTAAAAATTAAAGTGCATCAAAATAAAGGACTTGAAATTAAATGTTAGTTGGTAATGAGTTAGAAGTTAGTATTGTTTTTCTTTTGCTTTTCATTTTAAGTCACTCTTTGGAGAACAATCAACCCACTTATCACAAGCATGGATCCTTGAACCAAGACATCTTCCAAAGGAAAGAAAAAAAGCCAAGTTTCCACACAATACCATGAAAGAGGGGAGACTTACAATCTCACTAACTAGAATGCTATGCCTTTTTATATCACAAATTTAGCGCTATGTTAAGCAATCGTAATTGGTGTTAATGCATGTTAGAGACATAGTATAATGGACTATGCTCATGAAACATACCACACACAAAAAGGATATGCCAAAGAGGTGGCCTAATCTCATCCATACTTATGTTGATTTTGCAATCAACTAGCCTTAGGACTTAGAGACATCATATGCCAAATGATATGAATGCATAAAGAATGGGAATAAGATGAAGAGGGAGGGGAATGGATCAAAATTCAAATTGGTCAAAGCAGGACTTTTACCAAATTAATATCATCCATTCATTTTGGGAGATGGAATGTACATTCCATCAATCCCCTAAATCCAATGATATTAACTTGACAAAGTCAAATCAACCTTGACCAAGGCCCAACAACAAGAGTCAAAATTATACAAGTATTCACAATAGGTCAACACAATTAATTGGCATTTATTCAAATTAACCTTACTAAAATAATACATTTAAATTAAATATGGTTTATCAAATTCCTAAAACCTCATCAAAACACCAAAGAAATGGCCATGAGATTTATCATAGGTCAAACAAGGTCAAAGGATTTAAAAGTATTTCTAAACAATTAAAAACAATCACAAAATCAATTAAATCATGAAAAATATTAATAATGATCTAAAAAATAATTTTAATTCAAAATATGAAAGAGGAAATTATTTTAAAATTTTTGGTGAAACTCTCATATTTTTTGGATCAATATTAAAATTAATATGAATTACTGAAAATAAAAGGAATAAAAGAAAAATCATAAAATATCAAAAAACGTGGACCACTTGATTTGCCTCATTAATTGAGGTGGCAAATCAAGTGGATCAGCGCGCGCGTTCCATAATGCACTGCAGTCAACGCGGCATAGGCTTGGTATTTAAAAGCAACGCACGAGATTAAAACTTTTCAAACTCATCTAATGGCTCTGAACACTTCCAGCTTATCGCCGGAGCCAAAGGTCGGTCATCTTCTCCGATGACCCTGGCCGGACTGGTTCAGTCACCACCACATCATAAATGACAAAAAAGGAATGATCTGAAAGATAAAATAGTGTAGATCAAGAATATCACCTCAATTTTAACTAACTCCACATATATAGAAACATATGAGAAGTTGAATTTTGTGGTATGTCAACTGAGTTGCTTCAATTTGACCTCTAAGCAAATCAATCTTCTTGGCTACATTGTTAGGACTTCAGACAACCAAAGATCCAAGAGAATTGATGAGAATTGAGTGTGAATCGTAGAGATGAAGTTTTCTGAAAATTACCTTCAATGTTGTGCAGAACTTGATGTTGCTTGCTTCTGACACGATCTGATCACACTTGAGAAGCTTGCAAGAAGTGATTAGCAAGGGTGCAAGGCTTTGGATCTTGGAGTTTTTGAATCTCCAACAGTTGAGATTCAAACTCAATTTTCAAATTGAAATTCTCAGGTTTTCCTTTAGAATGATAGGGTTTGAATTAGAGGGCAAAGTTGGCTCGCAAGGTGTTTTTGAATTGAGCACAGAGGTCATGTGTTTATAGCATGAGGGAGTGATATTTGCACACTTGAAATTTTGACCAAATTTAACAATGTGAATGGCACGAATGCATGGGCATGTATAGGCCCATGAGGTAATGCATTAAGGTCCAAAATCAATCATGTTAAAATCTAAATGAAGCTGGATTGGCAAGGCAATGTGAAATAAAGTTTGTACATTTGATTTCCTCGAATGATGCAGCTCTGTTAAAGCCATGCACAACCCTAACAAACCACATCCAAAATGCATGAACTTGGGTTCTTTGGAAATCTTGGATCAAGGGGAACAATTTTGATGTTGAACACTTTTTCATTTGGAGCTTGGATTATGGTGAACTTTGAGGTGGAAGTTTGGAAATTTCAACATGTTGAAAACTTTTCTAAGTGTCAAGCCATATATCTCAATATTCCACCTTACTTGACTTTTTATGGGATCTTAAAATGAGAAATGTGTCTTCATAAAAGTTGTAGATTTTTCAAAGACCTTCAAAATGGTCACCAATTTCATGTCATTTGGATTTAGAATGATAGAGTTATGCATTTTTGAAGTTTCGAAAAATCACTTATTCAATTGTATAGGTCAAAAATGACCTATAATTATCCTCATATCACATGCTCATAAAAGTTGAATTTGCTTCCACTCCAAACATCAAAGTTGAATTAGACATCTTGGCTTAGATTGTGAAACTTGAAAATATTTCATATCATAAAAATTGAGCAAGTTATGGCCTTGGGAAATTGACTTTCAAATTAGGGTTAAGACAAAATTACCTATAATGTTTCAATATAGAAGATGATTTTCCAAGCAAAACTAACTCTAGGTCTCAACATGAAAGTTGTTTGGAATGTCATTTAGAGTAGATTTTCTATTAGAATCATTTTCATATGGTGAAAATTATAGGAGATAGGGTCTATGGAGACCCAGTTTTGATCAGATGAATTAATCTGGCCAACCACCATCAACCAACTTGCTAACTTTCAATTCTATTGACTTTATTGGCTCATGGTAGATCATATATGCATAAGATGATGAATTTTGAAGTTGTCCATTGAAAAATTTGATCAATTGGTGAGATAGCTTGCTGGAGAAGTTACTCAAGATACCTAGTCAAACTAGGGTTTCCAAGGCAAATCACCCTCAAACTCTTGAAAAAAACTTGATCAATATGACATGTAGAGATCAATGGAACTCATATATGATTCTCATAACTATTCTTGGATCAATTCATGGTTGTGCTCTTTGTCATGAGGGTCTCAAACCCTAGATATGAACTTGATAGATCAATGGTGATCATGCCCTACCTACAAAAGAGTTAGGCAAATACAAAGACATGTTTTTGGTATTTTGGTTAGTAAAATGATAAGATACAAGTATGATACAATCACATGGTGCTTGGTGATCTCTCCCAAAACAAACCCAATGAAAGATGGGTAAGGAGGATGCCAAGGTATGATCCCATTGCTAATGCATATGATGAAATTGCATGAGGGATCTTAGGGTCAAAATTGGGGTCTTACAGCTTCCCCTATTTAAGGACAATTCTAACTGAGGAGGTAAAGTTTAAAATATTCGGCTCGACTCAGTATAATGGGCTTAAGTAACAACATATATAAACAAATTTTGGTCCCTTAGATACCTCGTGATGCATATGATGTGAATGTAAAAGTTAATTCTCTGTGGGGAAATATTTCCACAAAGGAAAAGAAATCAGAGAGACCGAAAAGCCGCAGGAGCATAATGCATTCCATAAGGAAAACTCACTGGGGAGACAGAGACTCTGGGGTAAAAAGAAGTTATGCGTAGGCCAGGCTACGACTTAAAACTGCTGGGGGACTAGAGGAATTCCATACAAAATGGAAAGACTTGACCAGGGAAACCAAACATCTGCAGGGGATACGAGTAGATCAGGGTAACACTGAAGTACTTGGATCATGCAGGAAAAGCGATTTCACTAAGGAAATGCACGCTCAACTCGACTAGGGAAGATAAACTTCAACGTAGGAGGAGCAGAAATTTATTATCCACTGCCTGTTACTGGCTAAGGAGATAATAAAGATCTAACAGAGAGGACACCCGCCACCGGTTAGGATAAACATATCAAGGATGACTCACTGGGAACCACCAGGAGGGAGTATTCATTACCGGATACTGGGTAAGAGAAGCCTTGCTGGGGAAAACTGCAGAGCAATAGGATTTACAACTACCAGTTACTGGGTAGAAGACCAAAGAGGAGAGTATCCGTCATTGGTTAGGATGAACATATCAAGGATAAACAAAACAGGGAAGAAACTCCATCATCGGTTAGGATGAACATATCAAGGATAGACTTGCCTGGGAATGTCAAGGAGGATACTCGTCACCGGTTAGGATGAACATATCAAGGATACACTAACTGAACAAAAAAGTAGGAATTACATCTATCGAATGCTGGATAGAATACCATCAAAGAGAAAATCTGTCACCGATTAGGATGAACATATCAAGGATAGACTCTGTGAGGAGAAAAGTAGGGATTACATCTATCAGTTACTAGATAGAATACCAAGAGAGAGTATTTGTCACTGGTTAAAGTGAACATATCAAGGATAAACTCTGAAGGAGAAAGTAGGGTTTACAACTACCGGTTACTGGGTAGAATACCACAAGGAGAATGAAATTTGTCATCGGTTATGATGAACATATCAAGGATTAACTCTCTAGGGAACAAAATAGGGATTACAACTACCTTTTTACTAGGTAGAATACCAAAAATGAGAGTATCCGTCATCGGTTAGGATGAACATATCAAAGATAAACTCACGCAGGGGAAAGAAAGATATATGTCACCGGTTAGGATGAACATATCAAGGATATACTTCCTGGGGAATCAAGAAAAACGAATCCACTAGGGACTCTACTGCTGGAAAAATAGGGATACTTTTGTTGTGTATTGGGCAAGAAGTAACAAACTACAAACTAAGAAGAATATTACCAGTTACTGGGTAATAAGCTCTTAGGAGACTCAAAGCATCTATCTAGGTAAGAGCTAGAAAGAAACGGTCAATCAATACTCAACCCAATGAGGATATAATTCAAGGGGAGCAATTCCATCCAGATAATCAACTAGGGAGGAAGCTGAAGTAATAATCATCCACGAGGAATTAACTCAGTGGGGAAAAGGAGAAAGGTTAAAGTATTTCTGCCTAAGGGGCTGACATTCTACAATTGAGGGAGGACAGACACCGAATTTGTATGGGGATAAAGTACCGCCATAACAGAGAATAAGAATCTCAAATAAATCCATCAAATATGATGATGCAATCATGAAATTATATGAGTGTATGTGTATATATGATGATTATGCTGACAAAATGATCACAAAGGATACAAAGGTGTCACAAAGAATTTGAATCATCGATACAATCCTCGGTCAATCCACAAAAAAAGGGAGACAACTGCTGGAAAACAGAGACAGAGATCAACAACCCAAAGTCTCAACCCTAGCCGGGGAAGGAGGAGATCCACTAAGGAGAGGAAATTTTATCAAATCTACAGGGAATTTTAGGTCAACACCATATCAAAATGGGAGACAACCATACAGAGGATAAACATAAATAGCTGCTCAGAAACCAGGAGGAAACTCTGACTTGGAGCAAGTCAGATGGTGACTGGTGGAGAAACCAACGCGATCTACTAGGGAGTCTAATTACTCTGCTGAGGTTCAAAACTACTGAGGAATACATAAATTCAGTCGGGGGAAGTAGAAACTCTATCGGGGAAATAACACACCGCAGGGCACTGAATCAACCAACTCAGCTGGAAAAGAAACGAAGCTCCATTGGGGATCAAACACAACTCCGCAGGGGAACCGGGTCAACAAACTCGGCTAAGGATACCCGAAGGGTTAACTGCTTTGGGAACCCTTAATGCTTCACACTTAAGACTTGCTGCTCTTTGAAATGTTGTTGATACTTCTTTTTAATTGCTTTAAAAAATACTTGCTTTTATATGTTTAAGAAAATGATTTTGATTAAATATTTTAATTTCAAAAATGATCATAATAAAATTTAAAACTATTGGCCAAAGTAAATAAGAGTAGAAATAATTGGATAAAAGCTCAACTTTATTTAATACAATGGTAGTCTGTAAATGACAAGACTCCATAAATCTTTACAAAGTTGAAAATGGTAATTTTCATGGAAAAGGGTTACATTGAATACAAATGATCCTTAATCCTTCTACGAACTTTTGCTGTCCTCTATGCTCTTGACCGCTGATGGGATGATGAATCGATGTCAACCCTTGTGCTCAAAGTTTCTCCAAAATTTGAAGATCAGCAGAATACAGTTACTTGCCATAATCCTTAATTTTTGCATAAGTTTCCCCAAGGCGGGGTACTCAACTTATTGAGAAATTCTTTATGTTTTTATGTCTCTAATTTTTGCCTAGATCGCCCTTTCGGGTTTTCAATCCACCGACACGCTCATTTTTGCCTAAGTTGCCCTTTTGGGTGAAGTATTTCTTGACTGCATCTGCGTTCACAGGATGAGTGAACTCTTCACCATCCATACTTGTAAGAAACAAGGCGCCGCATGAAAAGGCTTTCTTAACAACATGTGAGCCTTCATAATTAGGAGTCCATTTGCTCCTAGAATCTGGTTTGAACAATAGAATCTTCTTCAGCACAAGGTCACCTTCTCTGAACACACGAGGTCTGACCTTCTTATCAAAAGCTTTCTTTATCCTTTGATGATATAACTGACCATGACACATGGTAGTTAATCTCTTCTCTTATATCAAATTCAGTTGATCAAACCTGGTCTGACACCATTCAGCCTCATTTAACTTGGCTTCCATGAGCACACGCAATGAAGGAATCTCAACCTCTATGGGGAGCACTGCTTCCAAGCAATATACAAGAGAGAAAGGGGTTGCCCCTGCTGAAGTGCGGATGCATGTACGATACCCGTGCAAAGAAAATGGGAGCATCTCATTCCAATCTTTATACGTGACAACCATCTTCTGGATAATCTTCTTGATGTTCTTATTCGCAGCTTCAACAGCCCCATTCATCTTAGGTCTGTAGGGAGAAGAATTATGATGTGCAATCTTGAAGTCTTTACAAAGAGCTTCCACCATATTGTTATTCAAGTTCGATCCATTATCAGTAATGATCTTACTTGGCATACCATAACGGCATATGATCTGATTCTTGGTAAACCTTACAATAACTTTCTTGGTTACATTTGCATATGATGTCGCTTCAACCCATTTTATGAAGTAATCAATTGCCACTAAAATGAAACGATGTCCATTCGAAGCTTTGGGCTCAATCATCCCTATCATATCAAATCTCCACATGGACAAGGGCCATGGGGAAGAAATAACATTCAATAGTGTCGGAGGAACATGAATCTTATCTGCATATACTTGACATTTGTTGCATTTCTTCACAAACTTGCAATAGTTAGATTCCATTGTCAGCCAATAGTAACCTGCTCGCAACATCTTCTTCGCCATTTCATGTCCATTGGAATGAGTACCAAAGGAACCTTCATGCACTTCAGTCATCAACAAGTATGCTTCGTGTCTATCCACGCATCTGAGCAAAAACATGTTGAAGTTTCTCTTGTAAAGTATATCACCATTCAAGTAGAAATTATCGACTAATCTTCTCAAAGTCTTCTTATCTTTCAATGATGCCCCAGACGGGCAAATTTGACTTTGGAGGAAACACTTGATATCGTAATACCACGGTTTCTCATCTTTGACTTCTTCAACAGCAAACACATGTGTTGGCCTATCAAGACGTATTACAGTCAAATTGGGAACCTTATTCCAATATTTCACCACAATCATTGACGCCAATGTTGCAAGAGCATCTGCCATCCGGTTCTCATCTCGAGGGATATGATGAAACTCAACCTTTGTAAAGAAAGTTGAAATCCTCCTTGCATAATCTCTATATGGTATTAAACCGGGTTGATTCGTCTCCCATTCACCTTTGATCTGATTCACAACCAAAGTTGAATCTCTAAAGACATCTAAATGCTTGATTCTGAGATCAATGGCCTCTTTGAGCCCCATAATGCAAGCTTCATATTCTGCCATATTGTTTGTACATTTGAAAGTCAATCTAGCTATAAATGGAAAATGCGTGCCTTGAGGAGTAATAATCACTGCCCCAATGCCATTACCATATTGATTAACAGCTCCATCAAATACCATGCCCCAACGGGAACCAGGTTCTGGCCCTTCTTCAAGCAATGGTTCATCACAATCTTTCATTTTAAAGTACAATATCTCTTCATCAGGAAAATCATACTACACTGACTGGTAATCTTCAATCGGTTGGTGAGCCAAATGGTCGGCCAAGATATTGCCTCTGATTGCTTTCTGAGATCGGTATTTGATATCATACTCTGATAACAACATCTGCCAATGGGAGATTCCCCAAGTTAAAACAGGCTTCTCAAATATATACTTGATTGGATCCATTTTGGATATCAACCAAGTGGTAAGATTTAACATATACTGACGCAGACGCTTAGCAGCCCAAGCCAATGCGCAATAAGTCTTATCAAGCATAGAATACCGAGTCTCACAGTCGGTGAACTTCTTACTGAGGTAGTAAATTGAAAATTCTTTCTTTCCAGTCTCATCTTGCTGACCAAGAACACAACCCATACTATCTTCAAGCACAATCAAATACATGATCAACGGTCTTCCTTCAACAGGTGGAGACAAAATCAGAGGTTCAAACAGATATTCCTTGATACTATCAAAAGCTTTCTGACAATCTTCGGTCCAATCACAAGACTGATCTTTCCGAAGAAGCTTGAATATAGGTGCACATGTGGCAGTCATGTGTGAAACAAATCTGGAAATATAATTCAAGCGGTCGAGAAAACCTCTAACTTGCTTCTCATTTTTAGGCGCAGGCATCTCTTGTATTGCTTTGACCTTAGCAGGATCAACCTCAATACCCTCCTCGCTAACAATAAAGTCCAACAACATACCAGAACGAACACCTAAAGTACATTTATTGGGATTCAAGCGGAGTTTATACTTCCTAAAATGTTGGAATATCTTCAACAAATGCTTAACATGTTCCTCTTCATCAATTGATTTAGCAATCATGTCATCGACATATACTTCAATCTCTTTGTGCATCATATCATGAAAAAGAGTAGTCATTGCTCTTTGGTAAGTTGCACCAGCATTCTTTAAACCGAAAAGCATCATTCTATAACAGAATGTTCCCTAAGGCGTAATGAATGTGGTCTTCTCCATATCTTCGGGTGCCATCTTGATCTGATTATATCTGGAAAATCCATCCATAAACGAAAAGACTTTGAATTTAGCAGTATTATCTACCAACATATCAATGTGTGGCAGAGGGAAATCATCTTTCGGACTGGCTTTATTCAAATCTCTATAGTCAACACACATGCGGACCTTTCCATCTTTCTTTGGCACAGGCAAAATATTGGCCACCCATTGCGGATATTCAGCGGTCACAAGGAAATCGGCGTCAATCTGCTTCTGCACTTCTTCTTTGATCTTCACAGCCATATCAGGGTGCGTTCTTCTCAATTTTTGCTTGACTGGCGGGCATTTTGGCTTCAAAGGCAATCTATGCTCCACAATCTCAGAATTCAAACCAGGCATGTCTTGATAGGACAAAGAAAACACATCTGAATACTCTCGAAGAAGATCAATCAACCCCTTCTTGACATCTGGACACAGTCGAGACCCAATCTTGACTTCCTTCACATCATCCTCGGAACCCAAGTTGACTAGCTCAATCTGCTCTTCAAACGGTTGAATGGTGTTTTCATCTTGCTCAAAAAGACGAGATAATTCATCACTCACTTCTTCATCGCTTTCCTCCTTGGCCTCAAACACAGGGAATTCAAAATTTGGAGAAGGAGAAGGATCATTGTATTCAATGGGGTTAGAAACCAACCTGCATAATGATTTGATATTTTTATTTTAGAGAAGTGGATTTGTGACCAAATATTATGCAGATGGACAATTATATTGTTTATTTATGTTTTTTGTGATTACCAGTTTCAGAATAATGCAAAAAGTAAAAACAAACATCATAGATGTGGATGAATAGAATTAATTTTATTAATGATCAATTTGAAAATGCCCAAACAATGTTCACTTCTCCCTTAGGCATAGGAGAAGGATTTTAAAAACATACAAAAGCAATTACTTAGATCGATGCAAAATAACAGGAATATCAACAGCAGTCCAATTGTTGCAAGCATTTCCATACGTCACAAAATTGGTGCAGTCTTCTTCTAAGTCATCCTTTAGCACAGTAGCTAAGTGTTGTTCATTGTCATGAATGAACCTTCCGCTACGAAATCTAAGTTTCATATCTTCAGACCTTGCAGTTGATGAACCTCACTGAAAACCCAGAATAGTTATGCCTTTGTTGTCGAAGACCTCTACCATGCGCCCCCATTGATCAACATTTCCTTCTTCAACAATCTTCTTTGCATCTTTCAATGAGGACATAGGTGCCCCAACTCTTTCTTCAGTAGCAATAGATAAGGCTTGGAACAGAGTTCCAACCTCATCCTCAGCTTCAACATAAGAGAAACATGACAGGTGGCTAACCAACAATGCCTTCTCCCCGCCAACGATTACAAGCTTTCCACTCTTCATAAATTTGAGCTTCTGATGCAAAGTGGAGGTAACAGCTCCCGCCTCATGGATCCATGGCCTTCCCAACAAGCAGCTGTAAGCTGGGTGGATATCTATTACTTGAAAAGTAATTTGAAAATCACTCGGACCTATCTTAATTGGAAGGTCCACTTCACCAATAATTGTTTTGCGTGAACCTTCAAAAGCTTTGACGATTACACCGTTATACCTCATAGGCGCTCCTTGGTACGATAGCTTTGACAGAGTTAACTTTGGCAACACATTCAACGAAGACCCGGTGTCAAGTAGCACATTGGACAAAGCATCATCTTTGTAGTTCATGGAGATATGCAAAGCCAAGTTATGATTTATGCCCTCCTTAGGGAGTTCTTCATCACAAAAGCTGAGATTGTTGCAGGAAGTGATGTTAGCCACAATATGATCGAATTGATCCACTGTAACATCATGTTCTACAAACGCTTGCTCTAGAACTCTCTGCAATGCTTCTCTGTGCACTTCAGAATTCATGAGCAGAGACAACACTGAGATCTTTGAGGGGGTTTGGAGCAGCTGCACCACTATGTTAAACTCACTCCTCTTGATTAGACGAAGTACCTCATCATCATCATTAGCCTTCAAATCATTGGATTCACCAGACTTACCTTTTGAAGCACTAACTGGATCTATAGCAAGCACCTCTACCTTCTTACCAACAACTGACTCTTCTTTATCCTTTAGGAACACCGGCCCAAACACACGACCATTACGGGTCACCTTGGTAACATCAACAATGCTCACTACAGAGTTGGTCGTAGGCAACGGGATCTCTTGACCATCCTTCATAATTGTAGCATTATACTGATATGGAACAGCTTTATCAGATGAATATGGGACTGGGCCCGCTAACCGTATTACTAACGGTGATACTGATCTATTGCTGACATTGTTACTGTTGCTGTTGTCATACTGAATTACCAATCTCTCTTCCTGCTTGAAAATGGGTACTATGGCATTTACATTGTCATCTACATGACGGTATTGTGCAATCTGAATCATGCCTTCATCCATCAATCATTGGATGTCCCTTTTCACAACCTCGCAACCCCTTGAATTAATACTGCAAACAGCACAACCATCGTGGTCATGCTTACAATCACTCACCAAACAAATGTCCTTAGGCATCTACACTAAGGACCTCTGGATAAAGAGAACATCAAAATCCTTAAACTCGCCAGGACAACCATCCATCATATTCACAGAAGAATTCCCATGTGCGGGCAATTGATTTGCTTTCACATTCGGCGCTCGGTCCTCAAAGGACACCATTCCATTCTTCATCAGCTTCTGAACCTCATACTTGAGCAGATAACAATTCTCTATATCATGTTCGGGTGCCCCTTAATGAAAAGCATAACAGAGTTCAGGTTTGTACAACAAGGAAGGGGTTCTGGAATCTGCGGCAGGTTTCTTGGTTAAAGTAGGTTCTTGAGAACCAACGATGGGTACAGTTCTGCATAAGACATAGGAATCGGGTCGAAAGAGACCTTCTTCCTCTCAAACTTTTGTTGATGATGATTGTTGTTGGTATTGTTGTTGTGCTAAGTGTTTATTCGTTGTTGCGGTTGTTGTTGTTGACGTTGTTGTTGTTGAACTGGTGTTGATTGATTATTCGAGAATACTGGAATGACTGAAGATACTTGGTGATGATGTTGACAGGGTGGTTGACTCCTCCTGATCTGAGGCCTCCTCTACCTCCCACTGATTACTACATTAGCTTCGTTGTCCTTCTTCTTCCCAAAACTATTGTCGTACCTCTTACTTGACGATGATTCATCTTTTGACAATCGTCCTTCTCGGACTCCTTCCTCAAGCCTCATCCCCATGTTTACCATTTCGATAAAGTCACTGGGGGCACTAGAAATCATACGTTCATAATAAAATGAACTCAGGGTCTTTAGAAAGATCTTTGTCATCTCTTTTTCCTCCAATGGAGGAGTGATCTGAGCAGCCAATTCCCTCCATATATGTGCGTATTCTTTAATGTCTCCTTATCCTTCTGAGACATAGACCTTAATTGGTCTCTATCAGGCGCCATATCCATGTTATACTTATACTGCTTAACAAAAGCATCTCCCAAGTCATTGAAAGTGCGAATGCTTGCATTATCCAACCCCATATACCATCTGAGCACAGCACCGGTCAGACTGTCTTGGAAGTAGTGAATCAACAGTTGATCGTTATTAGTCTGGGTAGACATCTTGCGAGCATACATCACTAGATGACTGAGCGGACATGTGTTCCTTTTATACTTTTCAAAGTCAGGCACTTTGAACTTCACCGGGATCTTCACATTTGGCACTAAATACAACTTGGTAGCACTTTTCCCAAACAAATCCTTACCCCTTAGTGTCTTCAATTCCTTGCGCAACTCAAGAAGCTGATCCTTCATTTCATCCATTTTCTCGTAAACATCTGAACCCTCAGACGGTTCGGAATGATAAATGGTGTCCTCTACACGAGGTAAAGTGTGCACAATGGGAGGTGGCACAGACATGATCGGGCTAGATGCCTCCATGGAAGCAAAAGTAGGCGCAAAGCCTTCAGGCATAAAGTTCGGGGGCATTCCCCACGAGAATCCGGCAGACATAGCAGACGCGAAGTGAGCAGCAACAGCAGGCATGGTAGAGGTAGCCACCTCTGAAATAACTGTCCTCTGAGGAGGAGTTGTGGGTGTTGGAGAAGCATGGCTCTGAGCAGCCAACACTGACTCCATCATGGCAGTCAGTCGGGAAGTCTCATCCTTCAGTTCTCTGTTCTCTTGCTCCAAATGTTCCATGATTCTGATATGATTGGCGCGAGTATTGTACCGATGAGTCAGCTTGACTGAAGCACAGAAGAAACACCAATGAGACATCTGGATAAAAGAGAAACCTACTTATGCGAATGATGCATGAAATGCAATGCTTGTTTATTTATTTTTATTTTCAAGGAACTTACTATGTCATTTGAAAATATATATATCAACAATTGCAATAATTTTTATATGACCAAAAATCTCTTTTCATTTATATAATTGGAAGGATTACACTGACTACAATTTCAGAAACCAAATGAAAAATACAAGAGAAAAGGAGACTAGTCATCCTAAGGATCCCTATCAACAATGTCAGAAGACCTAGCTGAAGGCGCATACTTCCTCCGAATGCGATGAATCTCGGTCTCAAAAGAAGTCTTCATCTGAGTCTTCTCGAGGACAAGCTGATCAACAATCTTTTTCCAAGAAACAGAAGGCTAAGGCATGCTAGCAGATGAAACCTCTGGCTCTCTCTGTCTCTTTGTCACTCGGTTTTCAAGTAGCTCAATAAGTGCATCTTTGTCCTTAGACTCCAACTGCAATTCTTCATGCTTCTTGCTCAAAGCATGGAAACGCTTTTCCCACATATCCTTCTCTGGCTTCATCTTGGCGAGCGCGTCTTCCAACTCCTCTACATCTTGGTTAGGGAGATTTGATGGCTCAACCACAACCATGGACATAGGTCTTTCACAAGGATAAGGCATCTTCAACTCCAAAGCTCTCTTCTTCACCCAAAGAGTGTAAGCTTCCAAAGCTACACAATTGCACGAACCAAGCTCGAATCTTCCCTTCCTATGCACATTATGCCAAGCATGCACAATCTTCTGCTTCAAATGTTGGGGATCTTTACCCTCTTGATAGAAAAGACCTTCTAACAAAGTGTTATTAGGTTTGTCTCTCAAGGGGAACCCAAGTTGACGACGAGCCAAAGAAGGGTTGTAGTTAATTACTCCTTGTGTACCAATGAGAGGCACATTAGAGAATTCACCACAACAATCAATAATATCCAACTGCTCAAAGAGGGATCATACCAAACTATATCATCATTAGTGAGAGACATAAGTCTCTAAGACCACCGTAGACATTGTTTGTTCTCCACAAAAGCAGGTGTCTGAGGCAAGTGCAAAATAAACCACTTGTATAGAAGAGGAATGCAACAGACAATAGTTCCTCCACCCTTAGAATTACTTAGATGCAAATAGAAATACATATCACCCAACAAAGTAGGCGCAGGATTCCCAATCAAGAAAAGTCTAATGGCATTAATATCAACAAAACTGTCAATGTTAAGGAACAAAGCTAATCCATAAAATGAGTAACACAAAGATAGCTTCAAAAGCGTCCACACTATCGGCTTGAGCAAAAGCAGCAGCTTCCTTGATAAGGAAATCAGATGGGCACCCAAAAAATCCTCCTTTCTTCACCCAATGAGCCTTTATCTCAGACTTCTTCAAGTGAAGAGCTTCAGCAATAAGATGAGATCTGGGAATCTTTTCCAATGCACTAAAAGGTACCTTGCTAGAAACAGGTATTCCGAAGAGATGGGCATACTCCTCCAACGTAGGCACAAGCTGATAATTAGGAAAAGTGAAGCAACGGTAGAGAGGATCATAGAACTGCACCAACACACTCAAGAGTCCTTCAACCACATCAGTAGACAAGATATATAGAAGTTTCCCATGACGTTGTTCCCAAAGTCTTAATTCCATCTATCGAATATTACAGGTTAAGATGATTGACTCATCGACCCATAATATTTTCAAGAGAAACTCGTCTGAGTGTAGTATGGCGTAACAACTGTTATCAAGTCTACACTTGAACAGTCTCCGCACTACGTCCTAAATAGGCAAAGAGGGGGTAAATGTTTTACGGTCCTCAGCTTCTCGGACCCAAATTAGAGATAGTAATGCCTAACCACAAATATTTGTGTGACATTTCCAAATCCAAAAGAGTCTCCACTTAGCAGATAGGACTCAAACCAACTTGTTAAGGACTACTCCACATAAGTCTAACATGATTATACCATCCTCCTATCTAAATTGCACTCAAGTTCGGGTTAGAACTTATCTCACCACTCAGAGATCACCAAGCACAACAATCAGATTATATCATACAAACAAATATACAAACATCACATATATACAATTATATATACATAAAAAAGTAGGCTAAACCCACTGGAGACTACTACCCAACAGAGTCGCCACTTAATTTCTGTAATGGTAAATTCATGATCATCAAGCTATGGATAAGCTAGACATCAAATAACAAGAGTCGTCATCGCGCTTTTATTATTTCCAAGGGAAAGGGAAAAAGTACGAAGAAAACCCAAAAATAAGAAGTTTTCAAATCAAAACTAATAAAACGCCAGAGATTACAGGTAAGGGGGTTGGTTACATAGAGGGAAGGTGTTAGCACCCAAAGTGTCCTAGGTACTCCTAGGGAGCCCTTTTTTATGTGCATATGTGTTTTATACAAAAATGATGTTTACAAACAAATAGAGTGAAGGGATGAGAAAAGAAATCATTAATTATATTTTTATGTTTGACAAGACCTTCGGACTTGTGCCTACATACCAACATAAAAATGTGGGATCAAAACCTCGTTGTTCGTTATACAAATTTCAAAGTGGATGCATTACTTTTAACAAAATTAAGTTTTAAAGGCACAAAAGACTTGAAAATGGTTTGAATGAGTTATTTCTTTTTGGCTTTTGAAAGTTTAGGTCAAGTATAGTTAAGTCTATTTACAAGTTTGATTAAGAAAAGAAGTTTGAAAATGCAATGGCATAAGGCCAAAGTTTCTAGTTGGCAAAATGGTCAAAGTTTTAAAATAAAATAACAAGTTCAAACAAAGAAGTTTTTTTTAAAAGGAAGGAGATATTTTGAAATTAAAGAGATGGGGATGAGATGAAGAGACTAATCCTATGTACAAAATTAAAAGTTAAGAGTTGAAAAGATCTGACCGATGGGTAGAAATCCAATATCAAAGAATGCCATATAGAAACCTCAAATTCCCTTGGATATTTGAATCAAGCAACAAAAAATGCATACAATATTAACTTGAAGAGCAAGGCATCAAATAAAGATAGCCACATCCAATCTTTAGCCACTCCATGATCTTCTTCAAATTAGCTCATGTAGCAGATGAATTCCATAAGTCACAGGTTCAGAATAACAGCTTCACAATGATCATGTTGCAGATGAACTCAAAGGGATCTTGAATGATGTATCAGATGAAGTTTCAAATTGCAATCACTTAGTTCCACAAAAGTTGGCATTGGCCAAGTCCATTAGCATAGGGAGGTTGCCTAAATTCTAAGTCCAATTTGTCCAAGATCAAGTCAACAGTCCAGACAAAAGTTTTTTTAGGGTTCTTGTTCTTATTATGTACATTAATGGTCCAAGACCACACAAACAAACATAATATACACAAGCAAGATATATCACACAATATGGTCCAAATGGACAAAAGGGAAAATGACATTAACATAAACAATTAGAATGGTATGAATAATGACAAATGAATAGAACTTAAAAATTAAAGTGCATTAAAATAAAGGACTTGAAATTAAATGTTGGTTATTAATGAGTTAGAAGTTAGTATTGTTTTGCTTTTTCTTTTCATTTTAAGTCATTCTTTGGAGAACACTCAACCCACTTATCACAAGCATGGATCCTTGAACCAAGACATCTTCCAATGGAAGGAAAAAAGGCCAAGTTTCCACACAATACCAAGAAAGAGGGGAGACTTACAATCTCACTAACTAGAATGCTATGCCTTTTTGTGTCACAAATTTAGCTCTAAGCAATCATAATTGGACTTATTTAGAAGTCACAATTATTTGAGGCCAAGCAATAGAATTTTGGTGTTAATGCATGTTAGAGACACAGTATAATGGACTATGCTCATGAAACATACCACACAAAAAGGATATGCAAAAGAGGTGGCCTAATCTCATCCATACTTATGTTGATTTTGTAATCAACTAGCCTTAGGACTTAGAGACATCATAGGCCAAATGAGATTAATGCAGAAAGAATTGGAATGAGATGAAGAGGGAGGCGAATGAATCAAAACTCAAATTGGTCAAAGGAGGACTTTTACCAAATTAATATCATCCATTCATTTTGGGAGATGGAATTTATATTCCATCAATCCCCTAAATCCAATGATATTAACTTGACAAAGTCAAATCAACCTTGACCAAGACCCAACCACAATAGTCAAACTTATACAAGTCATCACAATAGGTCAACACAATTAATTGGCATTTATTCAAATTAAAAATACTAAAATAATACATTTAAATTAAATATGGTTTGTCAAATTCCTAAAACCTCATCAAAACACCAAAGAAATGGCCATGAGATTTATCATAGGTCAAACAAGGTCAAAGGACCTTGGAGAAAAAATTTCAGAATTTTTAAAGACTTAAAAGTATTTTTAAACAATTAAAAACAATCACAAAATCAATTAAATCATGAAAAATATTAATAATGATCCAAAAAACAATTTTAATTCTAAATATGAAAGAGAAAATCATTATAAAAGTTTTGGTGAAACTCTCATATATTTTGGATCAATATTAAAATTAATATGAATTAATGAAAATAAAAGGAATAAAAGAAAAATCAGAAAATATCAAAAAACACGGACCACTTGATCTGCCTCATTAATTGAGGTGGCAGATCAAGTGGATCATCCCGCGCGTTCCATGGTGCACTGCAGTCAATGAGGCATAGGCTTGGTATTTAAAAGCAACGCACGAGATTAAAACATTTCAAACTCATCTAATCGCTCGGAACACTTTCAGCTCATCGTCGGAGCCAAAGGCCGGTCACCTTCTCCGATGAACCTGGCCGGACTGGTTCAGTCATCACCATATCATAAATGACAAAAAAGGAATGATCTGAAAGATAAAATACTGTAGATCACGAATATCACCTCAATTTTAACTAACTCCACATATATTGAAACATATGAGGAGTTGAATTTTGAGGTATGTCAACTGAGTTGCTTCGATTTGACCTCTAAGCAACTCAATTTTCTTGCCTACATTGGTAGGACTTCAGACAACCAAAGATCCAAGAGAATTGATGAGAATTAAGTGAGAATCGAAGAGATGAAGTTTTCTGAAAATTACCTTCAATGTTGTGCAGAACTTGATTTGCTTGCTTCAAACATGATTTGGTCACACTTGAGAAGCTTGCAGGAAGTGATTAGCAAGGGTGCAAGGCTTTAGATCCTGGAGTTTTTGAATCTCCAACAGTTGAGATTCAAACTCAATTTTAGAATTGAAAATTCTCAGGTTTTCCTTTTGAATGAGAGGGTTTGAATTGGGGGGCAAAGTTGGCGTGCAAGGTGTGTTTGAATTGAGCACAAAGGTCATGTACTTATAGCATGAGGGAGTGATATATGCGCACTTGAAATTTTGACCAAATTTAGCAATGTGAATGGCACGAGTGCATGGGCATGTATAGGCCCATGAGGTAATTCATTAAGGTCCAAAATTAATCATGTTGAAGTCTGAATGAAGCTGGATTGGCAAGGCAATGTGAAATGAAGTTTGTACATTTGATTACCTCCAATGATGCAGCTCTGTTAAAGCCATACGTAGTCCTAGCAAACCTCGTCCAAAATGCATGAACTTAGGTTCTTTGGAAAGCTTGGATCAGGGGGAACAAGTTTGATGTTGAACACTTTTTCATTTGGATCTTGGATCATGGTGAATTTTGAGGTGGATATTTGGAAATTTCAACATGTTGAAAAATTTTCTAAGTGTCAAGCCATATATCTCAATATTCCACCTTACTTAACTTTTTCTGTGAGCTTCAAATGAGAAACATGTGTTTATCAAAGTTGTAGCTATTTCAAATACCTTCAAAATAGTCACCAATTTCATGTAATTTGGATTTAGAATGATAGAGTTATTCATTTTTGAAGTTTGGAAAAATCACTTGTTCAATGGTATAGGTCAAAAATGACCTATAATGTATCCTCATATCACATGCTCATACAAGTTGAATTTGCTTCCACTCCAAACATCAAAGTTGAATTAGACATATTGAATTTGATTATGAAACTTGGAAATCTTTCATCTCATAAAAATTGAGAAAGTTATGGCCATGGGAAGTGGGCTTTCAAATTAGGGTTTAGACAAAATGACCTATAATGTTTCAACATAGAAGATGATTTTCCAAGAAAAACTAACTCTTGGTCTCAACATGAAAATTGTTTGGAATGTCATTTAGAGTAACGTTTCTCTTGGAATCATTTTCATATGGTGAAAATTGTAGGAGATAGGGTCTAGGGAGACCCAGATTTGATTAGATGAATGCATCTGGCCAACCACCATCAACCAACTTGCTAACTTTCAATTCTATTGACTTTCTTGGCTCATGGTAGATCATATATGCATAAGATGATGAATTTTGTAGTGTCCCTTGAAAAATTTGATCAATTGGTGATATAGCTTGTTGGAGAAGTTACTCAAGATACCTAGTCAAACTAGGGTTTCCATGGCAAATCACCCTCAAACTCTTGAAGAAAACTTGATCAATATGACATGTAGAGATCAATGGAACTCATATATGATGATCATAACCATTCTTGGATAAATTCATGGTTGTGATCTTTGTCATGAGGGTCTCAAACCCTAGATATGAACTTGATAGATCAATGGTGATCATGCCCTGCCTACAAAAGAGTTAGGCAAATACAAAGACATATTTTTGGTATTTTGGTTAGTAAAATGATAAGATACAAGTATGATACAATCACATGGTGCTTGGTGATCTATTCCAAAACAAACCCAATGAAAGAGAGGTAAGGAGGATGCCAAGGCATGATCCCATTGCTAATGCATATGATGAAATTGCATGAGGGATCTTATGGTCAAAATTGGGGTCTTATAATACAGATCTCATAAAGTTATCAAAGGTAGTGTATTGGCTGACCATTTGGCTCACCAACCGATTGAAGATTATCAGTTAGTACAGTATGATTTTCCTAATGAAGAGATCTTGTACTTGAAAATGAAAGATTGTGATGAACCATTGCTTGAAGAAGGGCCAGAACCTTGTTCCCGTTGGGGAATGGTATTTGATGGAGTTGTTAATCAATACAGTAATGGCATTGGGGCAGTAATCATTACCCCTCAAGGCACGCATTTTCCGTTTACAGCTAGATTAACTTTCAAGTGTACAAATAATATGGCAGAGTATGAAGCTTGCATTATGGGGCTTGAATAAGCCATTGATCTCATAATTAAATATTTGGACGTCTATGGAGATTAGGCTTTGGTTGTGAATCAGATCAAAGGTGAATGGGAGACAAATCAAGTCAGTTTGATACCATATAGATATTATGAGAGGAGGATTTCAAATTTCTTTATAAATGTTGAGTTTCATCATATCCCACGAGATGAAAACCGGATGGCAGATGCTCTTACAATGTTAACTTCAATGATTGTAGTGAAGTATTGGAATGAGGTTCCCAATTTGACTGTGATGCATCTTGATAGGCCAGCTTATGTGTTTGTTGTTGAATAAATCAAAGACGAAAAGTCGTGGTATTTTGATATCAAAGATTTCCTCCAAAGTCAGATTTACCCGTCTGGGCATCTTTGAAAGATAAGAAGACTTTGAGAAGATTAGTCGGCAACTTCTACCTGAATGGTGATGTATTGTATAAGAGGAACTTCGATATGGTTCTGCTCAGATGCGTGGATAGACACGAAGCAAACCTGTTGATGACTGAAGTCCATGAAGGTTCCTTTGGTACTCATTCCAATGGATATGCAATGGCAAAGAAGATTTTGCGAGCAGGTTACTATTGGCTGACAATGGAATCTGACTGTTGCAAGTTTGTGAAGAAATGCTACAAGTGTCAAATTTATGCAGATAAGATTCATGTTCCTCCGACACTGTTGAACGTCATTTCCTCTCCATGGCCCTTCTCCATGTGGGGAATTGATATGATTGGCATGATTGAGCCCAAAGCTTCAAATAGACATCGTTTCATTTTAATGGCAATCGACTACTTCACAAAGTGGGTTGAAGCGGCATCGTATGTGAACGTAACCAAGCAAGTTATTGTAAGGTTTATCAAGAATCTAATTATATGCCGTTATGGTGTGCCAAGTAAGATCATTACTGATAATGGTTCGAACTTGAACAATAATATGGTGGAAGCTCTTTGCAAAGACTTCAAGATTGCACATCATAATTCTTCTCCCTACAGACCTAAGATGAATGGGGTTGTTGAAGCTGCAAATAAGAACATCAAAAAGATCATTCGGAAGATGGTTGTAACGTACAAAGATTGGCATGAGATGCTCCCATTTGCTTTGCACGGGTATCGTACATCCATCTGCACTTCAACATGGGCAACCCCTTTCTCTCTTGTATATGGTATGGAGGTTGTGCTCCCCATAGAGGTTGAGATCCCATCACTACGTGTTCTGATGGAAGCCAAGTTGACTAAGGCTGAATGGTGTCAGACCAGGTATGATCAGTTGAATTTAATTGAAGAGAAGAGGTTAACTGCCATGTGTCATGGACAGTTATATCAGCAGAGAATAAAGAAAGCCTTTGATAAGAAGGTCAGACCTCGCGTGTTTAGAGAAGGTGACCTTGTGCTCAAGAAGATCTTATCTTTCAAACTAGATTCTAGGGGCAAATGGACTCCTAATTATGAAGGCCCATATGTTGTTAAGATAGCCTTTTCAGGCGGTGCTTTGATTCTTACAACTATGGATCGTGAAGAGTTCACTCATCCTGTGAACGCAGGTGCAGTAAAGAAATACTTCGCCTAAAAAGTAAAAGAATAACTCGCTAAATTGAAAACTCGAAAGGGCGGCTTAGGCAAAAATGAGTGTCTCGGTGGATTGAAAACCTGAAAGGGCGATCCGGGTAAAAGTTAGAGACTTAAAATAGAAAAATTTATCCCGATAAATTAAGTACCCCACCTTGGGGAAATTTATGCAAAAATTAGAGATTATGGCAAGTAATTGCATCCTGTTGATCTTTAGTTTTGAAGACTTTCTTAAGCATATTGTCGAATTCTGATACCCAGTAGCAGTCAAGAGCACAGTGGATATCAAGAGGCGGTAGAAGGATTAGTGATCATTGTATTTAATGTAGCCCTTTTCCATCTAAATTACCATTTTTCAACTTTTGTAAAGATCTATGGAGTCTTGTCATTTACAGACTATCATTCTATCAAATAAAGTTGAGCTTTTATCCAATTGTTTCTACTCTTGTTTAATTCAGCCAAATAGATTTAAATTTTATTATGATCATTCTCTTGAAATTAAATTTTAATCAAAATCATATTACATATAAAAGCATTAATTTTAAGCAATCGATTTCATTAAAAGGAATATCAACAGCGGTTTGAAAAGCGGTAAGCCCTAAATGTGGAGCATTATTGGTTTCCCCAGAGCAGTTTGCATGTTTCCTGTTTTTCATCTCCAGCAGTGTTAGCACCCGGTGTTTGTTGATTTCCCCGGCCGATTAGTTCGTTGTTATTCCCAACTAAGTTTGTGTTTGTTCCCCAACTGAGTGTAGGCATTTCATGACAACAATTTTCATAGTGTCGGCAGAACTTTGTTTCCCCACTAGGCGCCTGTTAGCTGGAGATTTCGACCATTAGGTTGAAGTTCTTTGAAAATATTGTGTTTGGGAGAATAATATAAAAATGGCTTTGTCGAAGCTGTTTATTAAATCCTTTCCTTGGGAGAAAGGACCTTTTTTCCGAAGCTTAAGACTTAGAAGATTTTAGGTTCTCCGCATGTTCTCTTCGACATAGGCGTTTGGCAGATTCGAAACTTCGAGCGGGAAAGATTTGAAATTCAAACGAAGTAGTTTCGTCAGGCGAACACGTGGAAGCATCTGAGACATGCAGCACTTGAAAACGTCGAACGTGGCAATCATCTGTGTAGAGACCGTTAGGGTCAAATTGTTATAAATAGGAGTCTTAGTTTTTAGATTTCGTGTGTTTAAACTGATATACAAAAATTCACTAAAAATACTCAAAGTACCGGAGCGAGAGAAACGAGTCTTTGCTGAAAATGTATGTATGAAGAACACCATGATTACATTTCATGTTATCTTTTTAATGCAAGTTACATAAATTAAACCATTCACTGTCTTTATTTCTATTTAAGCCTTATGTCAAATTTCCTTTATCCTCAAAGTCTCTCATCATTTGCTTTTACCTTTGCATTTACATTTCGCCAAACCTTTATTTCCAGCATTTTTTCAAACTTAAAACCTTTTACTTCAAGTTATTCATCTTTACTTTTGCCAATTACCTTTGTTATCTTAAAAAAGCCCTCTTTACAAAATGACTGCCATTTGCCCTTTATCTTTAAAGTCATAAGCCTTTAGATTTCGTTTAGAGTTATTGTCAAAACACTCTTTACTTTGTACCATTAACGCTAGATAAAGAATCCTAATTACCATTCATAAACCAGAAACAAACTTAATCATGAATCAAATCACCATAACACTAGTTCTTGAGACATATGTCCTGGGATCAATCTAGTCGATCCTGTAAGTTACCAAGATTAATAATATTGGAGGACTAGCGGTTGTTTGTCAGAAATTACTGGTAAACAAATTGGCACGCCTAGTGGGACGGTGTCAAAAGAACTGTTAATTATAATAGTTTGCTTTACTTTTATTGTTGTTATTTTTTTTTGAGTCAAAAAATCATAGTGTTGAATGAACCCTAGAAGTGGTAAGATAGCCAACAATTCGCAACCTATAACCAAAAGAAAAAACACAAAAAAGATGGTTAATGCAACCAGTCAAGGGGAACAATTTCCTCCCCAGGGAACAGGCACAATTAGAACAAGTTCGATTGATGCATCCACTGAGATCCCTAGTACACAGGCCATACCAACATTTGGATCCATGGCCTTAAATAATTCGACAACAATTCCTATCATGTCAAGCATAGCAGACGTTTCTGCAAGTTCAATCCCTGGCCTGTTTTCAACAATTGTCGGAAACCAACCAACGCCTACTACCCCTAGGCCACCAGGATTTGAGAATTTTAGGCCTCTGAGAGAATACCCATATGGAATGCCATCTACTGCCATGGCAGGACTTCAAAATAATACTTCCATATATACTCAACCCCAGAATACGGTTATTTCGCCAATTCAAAATTTTGGTTCTGGCATGAACCATGTAGGTCGAAATACCCAATCACAAAGAGTATCCACTCTATTACCTACCCTTACAATGAATAACCAGGCAGCCTTTAGACAACAAATGGATGCTAGTAACCATGATATGGTAGGAGTTCTTGCCAGAGAAATGAATACCATTTTTTCTCCCCTAATACAGAATGTAAATAGGACTAACAATGATAATGCCCAAACATACCAACAATTGTCAGCGCAGATGGGCCGCATAGCAGATTTCCTAGGCGCCCCTCAGTCCTCTGTTCGACGTAGACCAAACCAAGTTATAATCCAGGAAGAGGAACCAACTATAAATCAGGTGCGACCACCTAGACAAGCGCCTGACGAAAGGGTCATGGGGGCAAGGTTAGAACAACAGCCAGTTCGACAGGAAGTCCCTGACGAACAACCTAGGAGAGTAATGATGGTTAATAGAGACCAGGATGCAGACGAAGTAATTCATAGGGTTAGGCAAGAAAACATGATGGAAAATAACATAACTACTATGATAGAGAGAATCATGGCCCAGAATGGTCTGAATACAGGACTTCGACGGCCAAATTATACCTCTCCTTTATCAGAATACGCCCTACAAACTGAATTACCAAGGGGTTGTAAAATCCCTAAGTTCACCAAATTCTTAGGGGACACTAGTGAATCCACGATAGAGCACATAGCCAGATACATGACTGAGGCAGGGGATTTGGCAAACAGTGAGAACCTAAGAATGAAATATTTCTCCAGTTCTTTAACAAATAATGCCTTCACGTGGTTTACAACTTTGCCACCAAATTCCATAGATACTTGGCCTCATTTGGAGAGATTGTTTCATGAACAATTCTACATGGGCCAAACTAAGATAAGTCTTAAGGAATTAGCCAGTATTAAAAGAAAATTCACTGAACCTATAGATGATTATCTGAATAGGTTCCATTTGTTGAAACCTAGATGCTTTACAGTAGTGCCTGAACATGAATTGGTCGAAATGGCCGCTAGAGGGTTAGACTATTCCATTAGGAAAAAGTTAGATACCCAGTATCTCAGAGATATGGCCCAATTAGCAGACAGGGTTCGACAGGTCGAACGTTTAAAAGTTGAAAAGGCCAGAGCAAATAAGAATTATAAGAAAGAAAGGGTTGCTTATGTCGAAGTCGAAGATGAGGAGTCTGAAATCTCTAATGACCCTTATGGTCTCAAGGAATTCGAAGTAGATTTGGCTGAATTAAAAGAAGCACCACCTTATGCTTGCAAATTACTTACACCTTCGAATAACACGAACCCTGTCGAAACTGAAAAGAATGATAGATTTCCTAAGAAGACTTACACATTTGATGTTATCAAATGTGATGAAATCTTCGATTTATTAGTAAAAGATGGCTAAATGATAGTGCCTCCCAATACCAAAATTCCTCCGTTAGAACAACGGAAGAAAAGAGGCTTCTGTAAATATCACAATTTTTTAGGCCATAAAACCTCACAATGCTTTCTTTTCAGGGATCTTATTCAGAATGCAATTAAGGATGGCCGCCTCAAGTTCGCTGACAAGGGGAGAAACCAGATGAAGGTTGACGCTGACCCCCTCAACATTGCTGACACAAATTATGCTGAACCTGTCGAAATCAACATGATTGACATGGTGGAAGTGGAGGCTGTGAAGGAAACAGGAACTGAAGGCTATGTGCCAGTTGGAAAGTAGGCTACTGATGGCCTAAATAATAATGTTCCCTTTGGAATTTCTGTCGAAGGTGAACAGGTTGTTGATGTCGAACCAAAGGCTACTAAAGGTCTTAATGGGAAGGCAACTGAGGCTACTGAGGGCCTAAGGAAGAAATTTGAGGAAATTTCAATCGCTGAGGGCGCCAATCTAGGTGTCAACATGGTGGATCTGAACCAACCCCCCCCCCCCAGAGATGGAGGAAGTGGAGAGATGTCTGAAGATAGAGCAAGAGGGGATGTAGTTTGGCTATCCCAAAGCCAATGAGAGCCTACATGAATACCTTTGGAGGTGTCACAAAAGAAATTCTGACATGTTGTTGTGCCCAAGGTGTAGCATCATGACCTGTCGAAGGGTGGCTGAAGACTATGAAAGACGGCAACGAACTAAGACTGAGAGAAATTGGAGAAAGGAAAGCCAACTACTGAAGGTGTATCCCAAGCCTGGAGAAAGCCTTCTTGGTTTTATTGTGTATTGCTACAAGTATGAAACATAATGCTTGATGTGTCCCAGATGTGGGGCAGTTTACAACAGGGAATTGGCTGAAGCGTTCGAGAGAATTCCATCTAACCAAGGTTGGGATGGACACGGAGGTAATCTGAATATGTACATATTCGACAAGAGGGGAGTTCCTAGGAGGCAAGACAGCCCTCACCCAAGGGCGAAAAGGGTTATGTTTAAACTTCTGGAAGAAGTCCCTGAAGACAAATGGACTCAGGCGGGGTCGAAGAGGGGAAAGTGGAAAAGTTTTGAGGATGGAGGAAGAACCTCTTGGGCTTATAGAAAACAGTTCCGTGCATCTAAGAGAGAGGCTATCAGACTGGAGAACTACAAAGGAAAGAATCCCATGTCAAGGTCCCAATGGAGAAGACATCAGAGGTTGAGGAAGGCTGAAAGAGAGATGACTTCAAGGGAGATTGGAGAATCCAGCAACATCAAGGTTCCCCCAAATGTCACAAATTCAACCAAACCACCTGTAGGAAGGAAGTTGTTTCCAGATGAAAACAAAAATCAGAAAGTTCAGGAGGAACAAATAAGAGAGGAAGAAATGCTCACTGACGACTTTGAGTCCGACGGAGTGTGATCTGTTAATATGAATTGCAATGTGGTATCAGTTTTGCCATATGAATATAATCAGGAGACAGAAATTGAAGACAATAAGGAAGCAGATGTTGTGGAGATGGCGAAGCATAAACCTGTGTGTTACTATGTTCTCAACAACGGCGTTGTCGAAGAGCAGAATGCTCTTTTCGAAAGGCCTCACCAAGGGATGCTGAACCATCTCAAGCCCCTATACATTAGAGCTAAAGTTGAACATGTGGGGGTGAACAAAGTTCTGGTGGACGGAGGAGCAGCAGTCAATCTGATGCCTCAGTTCATGTTAAAGAAGATAGGTATGTTCGACACTGATGTTAAACCTCATAACATGGTATTGTCGAACTATGAGGGTAAGATAGGACAGACTCTGGGTGTCATACAAGTAGATCTGACTGTTGGATCAATCACAAGACCAACAATGTTCATGGTAATACCTGCGAAGGCGAGTTACAACTTACTTCTAGGAAGGGAATGGATCCATGGAATAGGGGCAGTTCCTTCGACCATGCACCAGAGGGTATCCATCTGGAGAGAAGATGGTGTAGTAGAAAATGTTGAAGCTGACCAAAGTTACTTCATGGCGGAAGTGAACCATGTAGATAAGAAGAACTTCGACAGGAACCTGGCTCATATAGGACCATGCCACCCAGCTGAAGACATCTACTCACTAAATAAAAATGCTTTGTATTTCCTGACTCTACATCCCAATGGCTTTCAGTGGGATAGGGAAATTATGGGGGACCCAGAAGAAGGGGAATCATCTGAAATACGGCCAACAGGCTGGGATGAAGACCTGGATTATGCCTAAGTCTTCTTTTTCGAAAAGATTTCGGCCTGCATGGCTGAGAACAACAGAAAAGCGGCTCTCGAAGCCGAGATAACTAACATGGCTGACGCAGCCACATGTGGTGAAATTTATAATACAGGACATGGGGAGTACTTTAAACCAAAACCCCCCGACGAACAGGTACCTATGGAACTAACAGACCAGAGGTTACATTCCATCTATGATGAAGAGCCTTTGGGATTCAAAAACGATCCAGTGACGTCGAGTGCGAAGATGTTAGCGTAAGATCCCCTTGAAGAAATTGATCTTGGAGATGGGAGCACAAAAAGAATCACCTACATCAGCACTAAACTGGACCCCAAGTTGAAAGTAAGAGTAATTGGACTGCTAAGAGAAAACAAAGACTGCTTTGCTTGGGACTACGACAAGATGCCTGGTTTGAAGAGGGAACTGATCGAATTGAAGCTGCCTATCAAGGATGGCAAGTAGCCCATCAAGAAGACTCCAAGGAGATTCTCCCCAGAGATCCTCTCAAAGATCAAGAAAGAGGTCGAAAGACTTCTTCGATGCAATTTCATCATGACCATAAGGTATGTCGAATGGATTACAAATATAGTTCCTGTGACTAAGAAAAATGGCTCTTTAAGAGTATGTATAGATTTTCGTGATCTAAATGCAGCAACTCCTAAAGATGAGTATCCAATACCTGTGTCAGGGATGCTGGTTGACTCAGATGCAGGCCATGAATATCTTAGCATGCTTGATGGATATTCTGGCTATAACCAGATTTTCATTGATGACGGGGATGTTTCCAAAACAGCCTTTCGATGTCCAGGGGAAATAGGCACTTATGAGTGGATAGTTATGCCCTTTGGTTTAAAAAATGCTGGGGCAACATACCAGCGAGCAATGAATTCTATATTCCATGATTATATAGAGACATTTGTGCAAGTTTATATAGATGATATTGTGATAAAATCTATCTCAGACGAAAATCATCTAACCCATGTCAGCCAATCATTCGAAAGAATGAGAAAACATGGCTTAAAGATGAATCCTCTTAAATGTGCATTCTTTGTACAGGCTGGAGATTTTCTGGGCTTTATGGTCCATAAGAAGGGGATATAAATCAATCAGAATAAGACGAAGGCTATTATGGAGACCAAAGCACCGTTAACTAAGAAAGAGTTACAATCATTATTAGGAAAGATAAACTTCCTGAGAAGATTCATCTCAAACTTAAGTGGTCGAACTCAAGCCTTCTCTCCCCTCTTACGCCTGAAACAAGGGAAGTTCGAATGGAATGATGAACATCAAAAGGCATTCGACAAGATCAAGAATTATTTGATGAATCCTCCTATATTGTCACCACCATGTGGAAAGAAGCCTATGAGATTGTATATATCAGCTTCCGATACTACTATGGGTAGCATGTTAGCACAAGAGAATGAAGATGGCGTTGAAAGAGCCATTTATCATCTTAGTAGGGTTTTAAATGATGCAGAAACTAGATACACTTCAATAGAAAAGTTATGTCTTTGTTTGCATTTCTCTTGTACTAAACTCAAGTATTATATAAAACCTATTGATTTATACATAAATTCTAGTAACAGACTATCGATGTCACACTGGATGTTATGACATCCAATTCTGCGCAAACAGGTAATGTATGCAAAAAGTAAATGTAAAAAGCAGTAAATGACACAGAGAATTGTTTACCCAGTTCGGTGACAAACACACCTACATCTGGGGGCTACCAAGCCAGGGAGGAAATCCACTATAAGAGGTATTAATTCAGGACTTAAACCACCAGTTTAATCCTATCACTTAAGACCTACCTAATGCAATTTCAATCTAAACTAAGTCTTGAGTACCTACTCACTCCCCCTCAATCACAGCAGTGATTACAACCATTAAGAATTTTAAAGTCAGTGGTGAAGATATACTTCTAACAACTCTTGATTATGCTTAAAAGCTTTAATCAAGAAACACAGCACTCACACTTAAAAGCTTAGAGTGACACAACAATTACAACTCAATAAACACCCTAGTCCAATGCAATCATCTAGGTGATAATTGCTTGGCTCACAAGTAAAACCTAATACAAGACACAATGAAAGTACAGCAAGGATATATAATGATATATTTAATTCTTCACGCTTCAAATCCCTGATTTGCTGAAAGTAGGATTGCCATCCTTTTATAATGCAGTACTTGGGCCTTGTACTTGAATTTCCTAAAATTAAGGTTAAACAAGTTAACCTAATTTCCACACATTAGGGTGCTAACAAATATGCTATATGTTAGGTCTCTTAATTTTAGCACAGTTGTTAGTTTCTTGAATTTTAGCACAGTTGTTAGTTTCCTGAAAATCAGCCTGAGATAAATACTGAAACATAACAGAAAACTTAGCCTAAAAATTAGCCTATACTTTAGCATCTGCTGTCAGGGATGAATGTCACAACATTCAGTTTGACATCCAGAAAATGTTGTCATGAATGAATGTCATAACATTCAGTTTGACATCCAGTAAATCATGTATTAGCTAATCATGCAGCATACTACTTAAGCATGTCATGACATCAGTCAAGACATCTAAGTATAGTAAGTGTTTTAACATAAAATAGAGCCAATCAAAAACATCTACAAACTCCCTCTTTGGCAAATTTTTGGCTAAAACAACTTGGCATCACAACAGAGTTCACAGCATCGGAAAGCACACACCCAAGCAGAGAATCAAATTAGCTAATACACATAGAAGTTAAACTTCAAACAACAGCAGCACAAGAGAAGATCAAGCAGAGAGCAAACAGCAACATAACCTCTTGTTTAGAGGACCTTCAACTTCAAAGTCTGTTGTCCTGGGGTACAAGTACAGGTGTTACTCCCCCTTTTTGTCAAAAATGTTGCCAAATCAACACTTAATATTATAGACAAAAAAAATATACAAGCAATGTTCTAGTCATCTGACTCAGAGTCAACATCATCATTTGTGCCATCATCAGGACTGGCATCTGCTTCTCCCTCTTCACCTTGTCTTTCAGCTTCTTCTGCAACAGCAGCAGCTTCACCAAGTTCTCCACCATCAGCTAGCACATCAACTTCAGTCATCTCCAAAGAGCTAATCAATTTTTTCAAGTTCAACTTCCTTGCCTCTAATTCCCTGCAGGTTTTTTTGAGCATTACAATGACAGCAGCTTTACCTGGTTGATTGCTTACACATGATGTCTCACCTGATGTCATGATTATGTCAGGGACATGGGTACCTAGGAACAACTTATGATTGAAAGCCATAGGTCTGTCTCTTTTCTTCACAGAATCATTCTCAGTTAAGATGTTTGGAAATTGATTCAAAACAATACCACAGATGAAATAACTATTATTTGTTGACCAATCAGAGCACACTTTCAATTGTTTAATAATTTGAAATATTAAACAGTAAATTCCTAACATCCATAGTTGCTATAATTCCTCAGAAAGACATATTCCCAACTTGCCCCTTAAATTTTCAAATTGAGTAGCATCCAAAGCCTTAGTAAATATGTCAGCAAGTTGTAGTTCAGTTGCCACATGTTCCAAGGTAATCACTTTGTCTTCTACCAGATCTCTTATGAAGTGATGTCTAATGTCAATATGTTTGGTCCTGCTGTGTTGGATAGGATTCTTTGAAATGTTGACGGCACTGAGATTGTCATAGAACAATGTCATGACATTCTGAGTGACATTATACTCAGTCAGCATCTGTTTCATCCATACCAGTTGGGAACAACTGCTTCCAGCTGCTATGTACTCAGCTTCTGCAGTGGATAATGATACACAGTTCTGTTTCTTGCTAAACCAAGATATGAGATTCTTTCCCAAGAAGAAACATCCTCCTGATATGCTTTTTCTGTCATCAGCACTCCCAGCCCAATCAGCATCACAATACCCAGATAAGATAGGCTCAGAGCCATGAGAGTAGAGCATACCATAATCACAAGTCCCATTAATATACTTGACAATCCTCTTGACTTGATTTAAGTGACTCACTTTGGGTTCTGCTTGGTATCTAGCACACACACCAACTGCATTGGCAATATCAGGTCTACTAGCAGTTAGATATAGTAGGCTACCTATCATGCTTCTATACAAGCATTGATCAATACTAGTACCTCCTCCATCTTTAGCTAACTTTAAATGAGTAGGTGCAGGAGTTCTTTTGTGACTAGCATTATCCATACCAAACTTCTGAACTATGTTCTTGGCATATTTGCTTTGGGGGAGAAACATAGAATCTTCCATATGTTTAACTTGCAGTCCAAGAAAATAAGTCAATTCCCCAACCAAACTCATTTCAAATTCAGATTGCATCTGGTTAACAAAATGTTTCACCATTCTATCTAACATTCCACCAAAGACAATATCATCCACATATATTTGGGAAATCATGATTTTTCCATCTTCATCCTTCACAAGTAAAGTCTTATCTATCCCTCCTTTTTTGTACCCATTAGTAGTCAGAAATTCAGTCAGCCTCTCATACCAAGCTCTAGGAGCTTGCTTCAATCCATACAGAGTTTTCCTCAACTTGTACACATGTTTAGGTAGATTAGGATCACTAAACCCTTTAGGTTGTTCCACATAGACTTCTTCATTCAAGTAGCCATTTAAAAAGGCACTCTTCGCATCCATTTGGAACAATTTGAACTTCAGAATGCAGGCAACACCTAACAGCAATCTTATTGACTCAAGTCTTGCAACAGGTGCAAAAGTCTCATCAAAATCAACCCCTTCAACTTGGGTATACCCTTGTGCCACTAGTCTTGCTTTATTCCTAGTGATAACTCCTTTCTCATCAGACTTGTTCTTGTAAATCCACTTGGTACCAATGATGTTAGTCCCTTCAGGTCTTGGAACTAACTCTCATACTTCATTCCTTTTAAAATGCTCCAGTTCATCTTGCATAGCATTGATCCAATATTCATCAGTCAGAGCTTCTTTCACATTTTTAGGTTCAACCTTGGATACAAAGCAGGAATTTGAGCTATTCTCCCTTGATCTGGTAGTCACACCATTGTTGGGATCTCCTATGATAAGATCCTTAGGGTGGTCTTTCTAAATCCTGATAGAAGGCACCTTGTTGGATGCTTCTAACTCAAGTCCAGGAGGAGTATCATGTACATTTTCTGTTGGAGTCTCAAGGAATGTTCCAACATCCTCTATGACATTGGATTCTTCATCTTTATAATCAACAATAAGTCCATGAGGAGTATCCTGTACATTTTCTGTTAAAGTCTCAAGGAATGTTCCAACATCCTCTATGACATTGGATTCTTCATCTTTATCATCAACAATAACATTTATGGATTCCATCAGGACATTAGTTCTGGAGTTGAAAACTCTGTATGCTCTGTTGTTAGTAGAGTATCTCAGGAATATACCCTCATCACTTTTGGGGTCCATTTTTCTTCTCTGTTCACGATCTGTAAGAATGTAACATTTGCTTCCAAAGATATGAAAGTACTTCACAGTAGGTTTTCTGCCTTTCCATATTTCATACAGAGCGGAAGAGGTTCCCTTTCTCAAAGTAACTCTATTGTGAACATAGCAAGCTGTATTCATAGCTTCAGCCAAAAAGTGCATAGGAAGCTTCTTTGCATGAATCATAGCTCTAGCAAATTCTTGAATAGTTATGTTCTTCCTTTCAACTACTCCATTTTGCTGAGGAGTAATAGGTGAGGAAAACTCATGACTTATTCCTTCAGATGAGCAGAAATCATCAAACTTGGAATTTTTAAACTCCTTTCCATGGTCACTTCTTATTCTGATAACACTACTATCCTTTTCTCTTTGGAGTCTTATGCATAGATCTTTGAAGACATCAAATGCATCTGATTTTTCTCTGATGAAGCTTATCCATGTGTATCTGGAATGGTCATCAACAACCACATAAGCATATATCTTCCCACCAAGACTTTCAACCTGCATAGGTCCCATTAAGTCCATGTGCAAAAGTTCCAGAGTTTTGGATGTTGTAGGATGTCCAAGCTTAGGATGTCCAAGCTCCACAGACTTTTCCTTCATCAATAAGCAACTTTGGGATTCCTCTAACTACTTCCTTGGATATGATCTTCTTCATTCCTCTTAAATGAAGATGTCCAAGTCTTTTATGCCACAACTTCACTTTCTTTTCTTCCTTGGCTAAGAAGTACATTGAGGAGTCGTTTGAGACTTTAGGTTCCCATAGATAGCACAGCTGTTAGTTTCTTGAATTTTAGCACAGTTGTTAGGAACCTGAAAATCAGCCTGAGATAAATACTGAAACATAACAGAAAACTTAGCCTAAAAATTAGCCTATACTTTAGCATCTACTGTCAGGGATGAATGTCACAACATTCAGTTTGACATCCAGAAAATGTTGTCATGAATGAATGTCATAACATTCAGTTTGACATCCAGTAAATCCTGTATTAGCTAATCATGCAACATACTGTAGCGGTGTATTCGTCACTTTATGATTTATTGATTAAATCAAAAGCAAAGCATACAAAGAATCGAGTCGCCACCGCACTTTTATTTATCCAAAGGAATGGCTAAAAAGCGAACAAAAGCCTAAGAAGTTTTACACATAGAAAACTAATGAAAAGATCAGAGATCTGGGTAAGGGGTTAATTACGCAATGGGAAGGTGTTAGGCACCCAAAACGTCCTAGGTACTCCTAGGGAACCTGTTTTCACAACTTGTTGTATGACATGTTATTTGTTTATGAAATATTTATTGTGCAAACATGGATTGAAGGGATGAAAGAAGAATATACAAGTTATTATTTTTGTGTTTGAACGGATGAACCCGTTTCCTACGTACCTTTCCATGGAAGGTAAGGATCAAAACGCCGTAGTTCGGCTAAAAGATTTCCAAAAAGTATGGGTGAATTGATTTTAAAACGAAAGCCCTAAGGTCTTTCGTTATCCACGGGAGAAAACTCAACCTTATACAAACAACAAGTCCACCATGTGAGAATAACTTCAACTTGCTAGTGAGGGGTTAACCCTATAATAAGCAAGGAAGTCTTACAATTCAATCACTAAGGACAAAAGGTGAGATTAACATCAACCAACTAGGATAAATCAAACCTATGGCTAATGTATGAAAACTTATCAAGAAAGTGGACTTGAGCCACAAAACAATTGAATGAGTGAAATTAACTGGTTATGAGTGTTCACAAAATATGGTCAAAGTATGATTAAGATTTAATTCAAAAGAAGTGTTATGAAAATGAAGTTTGAAAAATCAGAGGCTTAAGGCCTAGGTTTCTAATTTGAAAATAACAAATGAAAATGTTTGCACAATAGTTTTTCAAGTTTGAGTTAACATGCAAATGGAGGTTTAAAGAAACAAAAAGTGGGAGGGTGAGGAAGTAAAACTTCTTAGATGTTCACCTCTTGAGATCATATGTAGATGATTCAAGTGATTCCTTTGGAAAAGGCAACAAGCAAATAACAGATGAACAAAGTAAATGGATACCGGATGCCAATCAATGGACTTATTCCAATCTCCTAAAACAAAGAGAAACATGGATACCAGATGCCAATCAATGGACTTATACTAGTCTCACAAAACAAAGAAACATGGATACCAGATGCCAATCAATGGACTTATACTAGTCTCCTACCATATCACAGGAAACAACTGCCAATTAATGGACTTATGCTTACTCCTCCATGGACCAAATAAAAGGTCACAAAGTGATGAACAATGTTTATGAAATGATATACAAGTAATGAAGATACATGCACAAAGGCACACTCAAGCAAACATGCACAGATGAATCAAGTAAGCAAACAAGCAAGTCAATTAGCACACACTATACACAATCAATTAGGCTCAAGCAAGGTTAAGCTTTACAGCCAACTGGGATGGGGTGTTTTGAGCTCTTAACCCTAACATTGAGAGTTAGGGTGAAGCAGATGAAATGGAGATGAGGGGTGTGCCTCATAGCTCTTATCCCTGGTCAGGGAGAGCTTTAAACAGTAGAAAGTGTGGGAGTTCAGAAAGTAGGAACTCTTCTCCACAAATGATTGACTCTATAAGATCTTGGGTTATTATTCACCATGCATCAACACATGGTGTGAGCAAGGTGAATGACACACTGAATAGCAGGAGATGGACTACACATCTCTTTTATCTGCCAATTGCCTTATGAGAGGACTTTACCTTCTTGGCACAAAATATAAACAAACAAAAACATGGCCTCTTAAGGAGGGCTTCAGACAGGTGCCTGCCAAAGTAACATGGCAGGTCTTCCAGACTACATGAAGATTAGAGATTATACCTAAGTGGTTAAGCAACCAAGCCAAGCAAAGTTCAAATGAACTTAAAGCAACTTAAGTACCTGAGGAAACAACTAAACAAATCAGTACAATGCTCAGACAAACAGACAACAGTCAATAAGCAACAGACAATCCCAATGTACAAAATGTGTAAGCCAAAAGCAAACTCAAGTGAGTTAGCATCAACCTACAAAACACACAAGTGTTAGTAATCAAAAGCAAACATCAATATTCACATGATGAAGCATCATCAACCATGGCATTTGGATGCTTAAACCTGAAATCAAAGCTCACATGTAAGCAACAAACCACTAGGTCAAAGCCTAGGGTCAAAGATGGAGAAACAATTCAAAACAGGAGCTGAAATTCAACACATTGCAACTTCAACCACATATTGACAAATCCTAAAAAGGCTCACATCAAAATCAATCACCGAAAGCATTTCATGATCAAGTGAAGTCAAAGGCAATTTCAAAGCTCATATGTGATCATCATGAATGAAAAATTCAAATCAAAACAGAAATGATTCAAATAAATCTGGAAAAATTCATTCACATTCAAGACATCTAACATGATCAACATACAAAAAATCAGAAGAATCAAAGATCATTTGGTATGGAAATTGAATGGTACAAGTTGGACATTCAAAGGTGTGACACAAATTGTCACACCAAGTTAACACAAGCATAAAACAGAAATGGTAATTGAGAAAAATGTCAAACCAAAACCAAAATGTCCAGCAATGTGTCTAGATTCATCATGCAAAATTTCACACTCATTGGATTAAAGACAAGCATTTCACAAGGAGATAAGCAAGGCAAGGTCAAAAAGGGATACATGCTCAATCAACCTAGCACCAAATAAAATCCAGCCGTGCACAATTTGCAAATTTATGATCATAAAAAACTAGACATCTCAAGGATCACTATGCAAAAAACCAGGTATTTTTTGGATCGATTTTCAAATTGTTATGCATTTTACAAGTTGGAAAAAAATTAAAAACAAGTGAATCACATAGTATGAAATAAGGAGGGAAAGGAGAAAAATGATGAAGCATTTGAAAAAGTGAGCCAGCCAGGACTCGAACTTGGTGGATTTTTGAATGAGCGCGCGCTTCACCAAAACGACACCGTTTTGGTCTAACCCTAAGCCTGGCAAATGATTTTCCAGAATTCGTAGCTAATCATGCATTTCGTAGCAAAATCGTGGCCAGTTCGTAGCTAATCTGGAAAACGTCTGATCTTCATCTTCTTCCTCATGAAGATGATGAACTTCATAGGTGAATTTCCAGAAAATTTCAGAAAACTCCAGAAATCAAAAACAAGCACAGTATTCGAATCCTCATTTCATGCACATCAAAGATCCATAACCAAATCATGCAAAAACATCATAACAAGTTCAGATCGAAGAAAATCAAAATCAACATCAAACTTTCAAACAAGCATAACTTCATGAATATTGCGCCATTTCACTCAAATTTTATACCAGCATGATCACCAATGAAAGATCTACACAATTATTATGATGAATTGCAAAATAATTGGACTCGAAACCTGACCTCTTTGAAGAACAGAAACTGGAATCGTGCTCTACAAAGCTCAGCAAGGCCTCAAATCTTCTCTACAATGCTTATTGAAGTGATTGATGATGAATTGAATGCTCTAGCACGCCTGAATCCAGCTCAATTTCCAAACTCCATTGAACCTTCAAGCTTTGAGTATGGTCCAAACTGGCACGATTTGCTCGAATTCCACGTTCAATCTTGCTCAACAATGCTTCCTGATCATGAATCCATCACTAGAAATGGCTCTTGTGTGAAGAATTTGGAAATATTGTTGAGAGAAAAATTTGGAGGATTTTTGAATCTAGATCTGAAAATGAATGTTAATGATGAAAGCAGTTATGTTTAACCTTATATATGCCATGCTAATCATGCTGACAACCTGTTTAAGCCAAATGCAATTAAGATTAACAACTTATGAGGTGTATGTGCAAAACTGGTATTTTCACCCCCATGCATGAAAAGCCACGTGAACAGTACCCAATTCTGATCCAAAATCACTTAAAACAAGCCCATGCAAGCTTTTGAATTGGTATTTTATGCTCATGACCAACCAAAATGATTTTAGAAATTTTCCTTCACAAAACTTCATGAGTGAGCACATGACCATGCAAGGGAATTTCATGTCATGTAATGAGATGTTTGGAAACTATAAGTCATGATGAACAAAATGCAAAAAGAACCACTCATTTTGGAGCTTTGGTTCAAAAGTTATGCCCATTTGAATTTTCAAGCACACTTTGCCATGATTGGATCATATCTCCTCAACCACACATTAGAAATTCATGATATTGGAGTTTTTGGAAATGGGAGAGAAAGATCTACAACTTTCATGTTCAACAAAATTTCATTTGAAGCTTTTTTTATGATGTAATATTGAGTTGAAGTTGGTCCAAAACCTTTCCATTTTTGGAAATTTCAAATTATGGGTCACTTGCTATTTTGGGAAAGTCTTGACTGGACCTTAAATTCTTCAATGTGAGTGTTTGAAATGTCAAATGAGACTCGTTTGAACATGAATGAAGTATTTTTAGTCACTTCCCACCTCCAAATCCACAGTTGACTTTGTAGTTGACTTTCTAGGTCTTCAGATGACTTGAAAATGTTCTGATGAAATTCAAGCCTCTACCACTTGGGATTTTGCTTCAAAATGACATCATAACTCATATAAACTCTTGTGAGTGATTGTGGGGCCCAAATATCAAGAATGACCACCATCTATTGCTCAATGAATGCCTTTGATTGCCTTGACCTGTTATTGCTTCATCTGCAAGACAAAGGTTAGATGACATATTTTTGTACTTTTTGGTTAGTGATAAAAACAGTGATATACAAATGCAAACATGCTTGGTGATCAAGAATCACTCTCAAAAAGATAACCCACCCACAGGGAAGGAAGCAAGGTGTCTAATGATCCTTGAGGTAATGCAATGTTATGATATGATGCCATGAGGGATCTTAGGGACAAAATTGGGGTCTTACAGATGCCCCTATTTAAGGTCATTCTAGCCGGAGAAGTGAAGGTTAAAATCTTCATCTCGACGCGGTAGAATGGGCTTAAATAACAGTAATGAGACAAATTTTGGTCCCTAAGAGACCTCATGATGCAAATGTATGCATGCAAAAGAAACAACCTCTGTGGGGGATACTGGTCCACAAAGAAAAGACGATCCATCGGAGTAATACACTCACCAGGAACAGAGACTCTAACAGGACTCTTATGGGGATAAGAAAAAGAAAATAATGTGTGAGCAGGACACGACTCTGAATTAGGGGAAACTGACGCGGCGTGAACAGGACACGACTGGACTAGAGACCTTACTAAGGAGTAAAGGACTCAAACCGGAGAAAGAAAAAGAAATTTCCAAAGGGAAAAAACCCATTGGAAAGACTCAAGCTGACTCAAACTATCCACGAAGGATACTTCGGATGAAAATTCGGGCTCGGACTGGGGAAAGATCCACACAGAATCTCCCTGCCGGGGAAAACTGCATATATTGGGGAAAACGCCAACACAGTAGAGGGTAAAATCACAACGGAAACTCCACTGGGGAATATCTAACAAAGATACTCTCCTGGAGAAAAAAAAACTGCAGGATGAGGTGTTACCGGCTACTGGGTAACAAACTCAAAGAGACATGTGATCTAAACACCGGTTACTGGGTGAAAGAACAACAAGCTCAGGAAGAATGAATATCTAAGACCGGTATAAGGGTGAGAGATATCAATCAATCAAACATCTGAGAAAGACCTGAAAAAGGTACATCAACTCAAGAAAATCTGACTACACAGGGGACCAAGGTCATAATAGGGAGCAGAAAGGAAGGAACACCAGGAATACCGGTTACTGGGTATATAATAGGTGACCGACCAAAGCGTGAATTGGTATATATGCCAAAACACTCATCATCCGAAAGGAGGGCTTGAAAAAGCAAATCGACTTACAGGATGGACATTCGATTCCGCAACGGGAAAACGAATCTTACTCAGCTGGGGAAAAAACCCAAAGAGCGCATGAGATATAATACCCATTACCATCAGAACATGGATAGTATACTCGCATGAGATATATTATCTATTACCGTCAGAACGTAGATAGTATACTCGCATGGAAGGAACACCAGGGATACCGGTTACTGGGTATATAATAGGTGACCGACCGAAAAAGAGAGACAATCGTTACCAACACCAACAGGGTAAACGAAAGATAACTCACAGGGGATAAATTGCAAGCATCCGGCAATTATCCAAGAGACATATCACCAGTTACTGGGAGATATGCTCAAAAAGGAGAACAAAGAATATTCGATTCCACAAAGGAATACGAATCTTACTCGACTGGGGAAACACAACAGGCTTCGACTGAAGAGTGCATGAGATATATTATCCATTACCGTCAGAACGTGGATAACATACTCGCATGGAAGATTATCCACAACCGGTTACTGGATTAATAAAGGATAAATCAACCGAAAAGAAAGGCATCGGGATACCAAAACCAGGTATATAAAGATGACCGATCAAAGGGAGCAACAATCATTACCGACAAAAGGGTAAATGAAAGAGAACTCACCGGGGATGCATTGATAAACATCAATGATCTAGGAAACGAATCACTGGCATACGGTGAAAGGAATCGCTGAGGATAAAATTGCTAGCATCCGGCAATTATCCACAAGGAAAGATCTGTTGGGGATACAACTGCTAGCATACGGCAATTACCCAGAAGAAAGGGGGAATATCAACATCGAATACTGGATGAAGATAACCACAAAGAGTAACCATCATCGGTTAGGATGAACAACAAGGTTAACTCTGCAAAGGGGAGAAATTAGGATTTACAACTACCGAATACGGGGTAGAAGACCGGAAACTCTGGCTGAGGATAGGGTGAAATAATTGCCGAATATTGAGCAATTATTCAACTATTCCACAAGAAAGCACAGACTCCGCTAGGGAGACACCAACAACATAGGATTTACAACTACCGAAAACTGGGTAGAAGACCACAAAATCCACCATCAACCAGAATGAACCACAACGGTTACCTCTGCTAGGGGATAAAAGTAGGATTTATAACTACCGAATACATGGTAGAAAACCAACAACTCTCCTGAGGAATAAAAGGTATATAACCACAAATTCCGCCAAGAGGGAAAAGGGAACATAGGACTTACAACTACCGGTTACTGGGTAGAGGCCCAAACTCCGCTGGGGATAAAAAGAACTATTGCCGGTTACTGGGCAAGTCATTCATTTATTCCGCAGGGAAGCACAAGAGACAGTTGAAAAATGCCAATTCAGGATCAAACCAAAAAGGCAAACTGAACAAAGACTCGTCCTAATGAGGATATAACTCAATAGGAAGATCCATCCCAATATATGTGTTGGGAGGAAACGGAAAAAACCGTCATCCACGAGGATATATCTCAGTGGGGAATTGCAGAAGGAAAGACAGACACTTTCTACTTCTGGGGCCGACTCTATATTGAGAGATTAGACACCTGACATCTGCTTGGAGAGATCTATTGGAGAGATCTATATCACCATTAGCAGGAGACAACAAACAAAAGATATATGGCAAAAAAATGCAACATGAATATCTGAATGTTGAAAGTATGCATGAATATGCGTAATTTATGTTTGATGAATGCTGAAGATCCAAGGAAAGCCAATCTGCTGGAGATCTGACTGCTAAAAAGCAAAGATCTGCTGGAAAAACAGAAGATCAGAGATATCAAAGAAATCACAAAATCTCTGAGTGATGGATCATCAATCAACCCAACTGGTGAACAGAAGTTCACAACAGGCAGCAACTGCCACAAAAGCAAATCCGTTGGGGAAATGGAGAAATCCCGAGATTTCTGCAGGGGATCCTCAGTATCAACTGGGAAATAAGAGTTCACTGCACAAGCAAGAACTGCTGAAGAGAACAGAACACACAAGTAGAATCTAGCCGCACAAGCAACTCTACTGCGGATACTGTCAGCCACTCTATTGGGGATAAACCCACTGAGAGGAAAAAGATCACACAAGTAGATTCTGCCACAAGCCGCTCTACTGGGGATCAAAAGCATCAGGAAATCAACCAAATCTAAGGATGATAGATCACCAACCAACCCAACTGGGGAACAGAAGTTTACAACAGGCAGAAACTGCCACAAAAGCAACTCTGTTGAGGATACTGCAGGGAAATCACGAAACTTGCAGGGAAACATCACAGATACAATCCACCATACCACAAATCTACTGGGGAATTACCTGAGGAAGAGAAGGAGAACTGGTGATCAACCACCAAATGCTGAACCTTCTAAGAGGAAACTACCAACTGCTGAGGAGGAAATAATCACTGCTCTGCTGAAGGGATAAGAGGTGAAAACCTCAACAAGCACTCTGATGGGGAGATATAGCACAGATGAAGTCCATCATACCAACAACTCCGATGGCGACTATACTGAGGAGAGTGACGAAGTACCGGGGTGTTAACCCACCAACTACCGAATCTTCCAAAAGGAAAGCACCCATGCTGGGGAGAGAATATTGTTGGAGGGGATTGTGAAGTTCTCAACAAACACTCTGCTTAGGGAACCAAATCTCAACAGAAGCTCTGCTTAGGGAACAACCCCAACAATAAATCTGGATAAAGAGGATACAACCAAGCCAGGAATATGAACAAATGTCTTACCCTGTTGGAAATCATGCCACCCTTGGGAGAGCACTGAGAAATTCTTAAGTATCCTTTCCTCATTGTGAATGTTCACTTTGTTTAAAACAACAATTTGAAAAAATTTATTTGTTTAAACAATGACATTTTGTCAATTAAAACATGCAAAACATTTATTGAATTGAAACAAATAAGAGTGCAAATAATTCGATAAAAGCTCAAATTGATTTGATGGAATGGTAGCCTGCAAATGGCAAGACTCTATAGATCTGTACAAATTTGAAATCGGTGATATATATTGGAAGAGGGCTACATTTAACATAATGACCATTTCTCTACCAATTTGAATTTCGATGTATTCGAAGCTTCAGTTGACGACGAATCGAGAGTTTCTGACGAAAAGACGGCTGTGAAACAGAAAGTCTTGTTAGGATGCAGTTACTTGCCATATCCCTGATTTTTGCCTAGATTTCCCCAGGGTGAGGTACTCAATCTAGCGGGATGCAAATATTCTCTTTTTTATCATGTCTCTAACTTTTGCCTGGATCACCCTTTCGGGTTTTCCACCGAGACGCTCATTTTTGCCTAAGCCGCCCTTTCAGGTTTTCAACTTAGCGAGCTATTCTGTTTTTCTTTTGCTCTCTTTTTTTTTTGGCAAAGTATTTCTTGACTGCATCTAAATTCACAGGACGAGTGAAATCCTCCCCATCCATTGTTGTAAGCATCAAAGCACCGCCTGAAAAGGCTCTCTTAACAACATATGGACCTTCATAGTTTGGAGTCCACTTGCCCCTGGAATCGGGCGCGAAAGACAAGACTTTCTTGGCACGAGGTCACCTTCTCGGAACACACGAGGTTTGACCTTCTTATCAAATGCTTTCTTCATCCTCTGCTGATATAACTGACCATGGCACATGGCAGTCAATCGCTTCTCTTCAATCAAATTCAACTGGTCATAACGACTCTAAATCCATTCAGCATCAGTCAACTTGGCTTCCATCAAGACTCTAATTGATGGGATCTCCACCTCTACTGGGAGAACAGCCTCCATGCCGTAAACAAGAGAGAAAGGGGTTGCCCCTGTTGAAGTGCGGACAGATGTACGGTATCCATGCAAAGCAAATGGCAGCATCTCATGCCAATCTTTGTACGTAACAACCATCTTCTGGATAATCTTCTTGATATTCTTGTTAGCAGCTTCAACAGCCCCATTCATCTTTGGTCTGTAAGGAGAGGAATTATGGTGTGCAATCTTGAACTCAGCGCACAACTCTTCCATCATCTTATTGTTTAAGTTAGATCCATTATCAGTAATGATCTTATCTGGCACACCATAACGGCAAATAAGCTGATTCTTGATAAACTTCACGACCACCTGCCTGGTCACATTCGCATACGAAGCGGCTTCAACCCATTTGGTGAAGTAGTCAATTGCTACGAGAATAAACCGGTGTCCGTTGGACGCTTTTGGTTCAATCATGCCGATCATGTCGATTCCCCATATAGAGAAAGGCCATGGTGATGAAATCACATTCAGAAGTGTCGGAGGAATATGAATCTTATCCGCATAAATCTGACACTTGTGGCATTTCTTCACATATTTGCAGCAGTCAGACTCCATTGTCAGCCAATAGTAGCCTGCTCTCAACATCTTTCTAGCCATGGCATGTCCATTGGAATGAGTACCAAATGAACTCTCGTGGACTTCATTCATCAACAGGTTTGCTTCGTGTCTATCCACGCATCTGAGCAGAACCATGTCAAAATTTCTCTTATACAGCACTTCACCACTGAAGTAGAAACTGCCTGACAACCTTCTCAAAGTTTTCCTATCTTTCACAGATGCCCCAGGCGGGTAGACCTGGTTCTGGAGGAAATTCTTGATATCAAAATACCAAGGCTTATCATCATTCACTTCTTCAACTGCAAACACGTGAGCTGGTCTATCCAAGCGCATCAAGGTGATATTGGGAACTTCATTCCAATACCTCACCACAATCATCGAAGCAAGCGTAGCAAGAGTATCTGTCATCCGATTATCTTCTCGCGGAATATGATGAAAGTCAACTTCTATAAAGAATGTTGAAATCCTCCTCGCATAATCTCTGTATGGAATGAGACCAGGTTGATTCGTCTCCCACTCTCCCTTGATCTGATTGACAACCAAGGCCGAATCACCATACACATCAAGATGCTTGATCCTTAGATCAATGCACTCTTCTAATCCCATAATACAGGCTTCGTACTCAGCCATGTTATTCGTGCATTTGAAAGTTAGCCTTGCTGTAAAAGGAATATGTGTGCCATGAGGAGTAATGATTACTGCCCCAATACCATTTCCGTACTGATTTACAGCGCCGTCAAACACCATCGTCCATCTGGAACCAGGTTCCGGACCTTCATCAAGTGTAGGCTCGTCACAAACTTTCATTTTCAAATACAGAATCTCCTCATCTGGGAAGTCGTACTGAACAGACTGATGATCTTCAATCGGCTGGTGTGCCAAATGGTCAGCCAAGATACTACCTTCGATAGCTTTCTGAGCTCGATACTCGATATCATACTCAGACAACAACATCTGCCAACGGGCAATCCTCCCAGTTAAAGCAGGCTTCTCGAAAATATACTTGATTGGATCCATTCGGGATATCAACCAAGTTGTATGATTTATCATGTACTGGCGTAAACGCTTAGCAGCCCAAGCCAAAGCACAGAACGTCTTTTAAAGCATAGAGTATCGAGACTCACAATTAGTGAACTTCTTACTGAGGTAGTAGATAGCAGATTCTTTCTTCCCTGATTCATCTTGCTGACCGAGTACACAACCCATTGAGTCTTCAAGAACAGTCAGATACATGATCAGAGGTCTTCCTTCTACAGGCGGAGACAAGATCGGAGGTTCAGACAGATACTCCTTGATACTGTCGAAAGCTTTCTGGCAATCCTCGGTCCAATCAAGAGACTGATCTTTCCGAAGAAGCTTGAATATCGGCGCACATGTGGCAGTCATGTGGGATATAAACCTGGAAATATAGTTCAAGCGGCCAAGAAAACCTCGGACTTGCTTCTCAGTTTTGGGTGCAGGCATCTCTTGTATTGCTTTGACCTTCGCAGGATCAACCTCAATACCTCTCTCGCTGACAACAAAACCCAACAAATTGCCAGAACGGACTCCAAATGTACATTTGTTCGGATTCAGACGAAGCTTGTACTTTCTCAAACGCTGAAAAAGCTTCAACAAATGTTCAACATGTTCAACTTCTGTTCTAGACTTAGCAATCATATCATCGACATAGACCTCTATCTCCTTGTGCATCATATCATGAAACAAGGTAGTCATATCACGTTGATACGTGGCTCCAGCGTTCTTCAAACCGAAGGGCATCACTCGATAACAGAATGTTCCCCAAGGTGTGATGAATGTTGTCTTCTCCATATCCTCGGGTGCCATCTTGATTTGATTATATCCGGAAAATCCGTCCATAAACGAAAAGACTTTGAATTTGGCTGTATTGTCTACCAACATATCAATGTGTGGTAAAGGGAAATCATATTTTGGACTAGCTTTATTCAAATCTCTGTAATCAACACACATACGGAATTTTCCGTCCTTCTTAGGCACAGGCACAATATTGGCCATCCATTGAGGATATGTAGAAGTCACCAGAAACCCTGCATCAATTTGCTTCTGAACTTCCTGTTTGATCTTCACTTCCATATCTGGATGAGTTCTTCTGAGCTTCTGCTTCACAAGCACGCACTCAGGCTTCAAAGGTAGGAAATGTTTCACAATATATGTATCTAGACCTGGCATGTCTTCATATGACCAAGCAAAGATATCGGAATATTCTTGTAGCAAACTGATCAACCCCTTCTTAACAGACTCTTCAAGAAGTTCCCCAATCTTCACCATACGAACACAATCTTCAGACCCCAAGTTGACTGTTTCCAGATTCTCGAGATGCGGCTGAATGATCTTCTTCTCGTGCTCAAGGAGACGGGTAATCTCGTCAGGAATCCCTTCAACATCATCTTCCTCTACTTCGAATACAGGGAATTCAAAATTGGGAGATGGCGTTGGATCATTATGTTCAATGGGTTTTAGAATCAACCTGCATAATGATTTTGGATAATAAAACTTTAGAATTTAAACAAGCAAATCATTATGTAGATGAAAAGATTGCTTTTATTCTTGTTTTTAGGGTTTTTTGTGATCACCGATTTCATGCAAAAGCAAAAAGTGAAAACAAATGGAAAAACAAATGTTTAACATGCATTAATTGAATGAAATATCATTGTATATATGATGCCGACAATGTCATCACTTCTCCTTTTGGCGTGGGAGAAGGGTTTTGAACAAAGTGAACAAATTACGCTGACTTATGAATGACCGTAGGAACATCCACAGCGACCCAATTGTGGCAGACACCACCAGGGATGACGAAGTTGCTCAAATCCTATGCATCCTCTTCCAGAATAGCAGCAGTTTCTTCAGCTTGATCAACATGGATGAAACCTCCACTCTTGAACAGCCCTTTCTCATTGAATGCCCCAGAAGAATAGCCAATGCCAGCCCGGGACTTGTTGTCTTCAAGCTCAATCATCTTCCCTAAACCAGCAACTGCACCATATTCAATGGCCAGTTTCGCATCACGATAGGAAGCAAATGAAGGAGACTTCTTCTCAATCGGCTCAGCAATAGACAAAGCTTGGAAAGGCGTTCCAACTTCATCTTCAGCATCAATATATGAGAAAGAAGACAAGTGGCTAACCAGGAGAGCCTTTTCTCCCCCTACCACAACCAGTTTCTTATTCTTGACGAATTTCAGCTTCTGGTGTAGGGTGGATGTCATGGCGCCAGCCTCGTGAATCCATGGTCTACCAAGGAGACAGCTATAAGATGGGTGGATATCTATAACCTGAAAGGTGATCTGGAAATCACTTGGTCCAATCTTGATTGGGAGATCAACTTCCCCAATCACGGTCTTACGCGACCCATCGAAAGCTTTCACAACAACACCACTCTGCCTCATGGGAGGCCCCTGATATGACAATCTCGAAAGAGTGGTCTTCGGCAATACATTTAGAGATGACCCAGTGTCCACCAGCACGTTGGACATGGAATCAGTCTTGCAATTCATAGATGAAGGTGAGAAAAACAAGAAAGGGGGGGGGTTTGAATTGTTTGAAAAATAAGCGCTTTTGCAAAATGAAATCACACAAAGATTTTATACTGGTTCGCTTATAACACAAAGCTACTCCAGTCCACCCGGCCAAGGTGATTTCGCCTTCAACAAGGACTTAATCCACTAATCTTGAAAGATTACAAACAACCCCTAAGAGAAAAGAAAATCTCTTAGTCCTCTCAAGTCTACAGACTACAAAGAGTCACTTGAGGAAATCAAATAAAAATAGATACAAGATGTGTAATCTAGAGTGCTTCTAAGAAAGCAAATATTACAAATTTAAGAACAAATTTTTCACTTGATAAGCAAAAGCTTAGTGAAAATCTTTGAAGAACAAAGATGTTTGAGCGTGATATGATTTCAGTATAGTTTTGGCTAGTGATTTCTTCGTGTATACTGAATGAGATTTCTTCTCTATTTATAGGAGTTGAAGTAGAGTTGAAGTAGCGTTGAATCTGTTGGATATTGAGATGTAATTACGCCATTCCATTAATAGCTTCTGCAGTAGACTTTTTCACTTAGAAGTGACTACTTACCACAATTAGTATCTTCTTTCTTGGAAGTGGAGATTAACGTCTCTTTCTAATTGAGGAAATCCATTTGCAGAACTTTAACTTGACTTAAACGTTACTTCATCATGATTAACAATTCTGATTAGAGTCTTTGTGTATCTGGAGAAATTGGCTTCTGATGTTATTTCTTGAATGTTCAGATGGCGCTGATAACTTCAGAGTTTGCAGAAGACATTTGTTCAGAGTCAGAGCTTCTAGACTTTACTTCATGTTCAGATGCTTCTGATATTTTGTAGTTTTGTCCAGAGTCAGAGCTTCTTGAAACGAGATTTCACTTTAGATGCTTCTGATACTTGAGATTTTGCATCTGATCTTGTTTTGCATCTGATGACATCATCAGATTTGTTTCTTCTTTCTTTAGAACCCTGCACACTTAGAAACTTTTCGTTAGGGTACCACTTTTGGTTTCATCCTTTGTTATCATCAAAATCATGGAATCTATTGTAGAACTATTTTTGTTCTTACAATCTCCCCCTTTTTGATGATGACAAAACAAATAAAATTATCAGATGAAACATGAAAAATATTAGATCAGATAGACAAAAGCTCCCCCTGAGTTAGCGCTAGGGAGTTCAGAAGTTCTTACCAGAGCTTTTCCAAGTAATTAGGTTTCTGAAAACTTTCTGCAAATGCTTAACTTTAAAGTTAGAGTTATTTAATCAGAGCTATTATTTAATCAGAGCTTATTTATATCAGAACTATTTCTATAATTGTTGCAGAATGCTTAAGTTTTTAGACATAGTTTTCATCAGAGCTATTTAATAATTTCTCCCCCTTTTTGGCATAATCAAAAAGGCATAAAACATAAAAAAATAATAGAGAGAAAAACACTTCATTAAACAGCACAAAGGCAAACAGCAGTCAAAAACAACAGATTCAAAGAAATATCAGAGCTAGAAAAAGAAAAGAAAAGAAGCAAAACACTAGGCAACCAAAATAAATCCTAAGTGCCTAAGGGTTTGGAGGAGGAGGAAGTCTCTGTAGTAGCATGGCAAACATATTCTGGAGGTTTTCATTCAGAGCGTCTTGCTTGTCCATCCTTGCCCGGAGCTCACTCTGATCTTGCTTGATCTCTTTCTGATCTTGCTTGATCTCCTTCAGAGTGTTAAGAATCAGAGGGATCGCAGAGGAAGACTCCCCCTGAATCAGAGCCTGCTGAGTTTCAGCTTCAGCAGCAGCTTGGGCTTCTGCATCTGCCTTAGCCTTGGCTTCAGCTTCCTGAATTCTCAGAAGTTCTGCTTCCTTTGCCAGGCGTTCTTCTTCCAATCTCTTAGCTTCTTCTTCAGCTTCCTTAGCCAATCTTTCTTCTTCTAATCTCTTGGCCTCAGCTTCCCTAGCCAGTCTCTCTTCCTCTAATCTTTTGGCCTCAGCTTCTCTAGCCAATCTCTCTTGGAGTCTTTCCTCAGAGTCTCTGATGTAGCCATTTCTGACTTGTTCAGAGATGCTCTTCAGCCTATAAGACTCAGAGGTCATCCAACTAATAACTCTGTTCCAGTGTGTCCTAACAGATTTAGGATCATCACTGACTTCAGAATTTTTAGCCAGAGACTTGATCTTCTGGACTGAGGATTCTGCAACCTGTATAATGGCCTCCTCAAGGGTAGGTATGATAATTTTAGGTTCAGGTTCAGGTGAATGAGGTGGAGAGTTTTGAGGGCTGAGATTTAGAGGTTGAGGTTCAGTTTCTGGTTCTGGCTGGGGTTCAGATTCTGCTTCTGGTTGAAGTTCAGAATCTGGGTCTGGTTGAAGACTGGGGGATGAAGCATAGAGTGGGTTTACATCTAATGGGTCAGAGTCTGGGCTAGGTACAGCGGGAATTAATGGTGGAGTGATATAAGGTTCAGATGGGCGAATTACAAATGGTTGAGTTTCAGAGGGTGTGGTGGTTGTTTGTTGTGGAATAGAAGTTCGGAGGGGAGAGGTTACTTCAGTTTGTGTTTGAGTTTGTGGGGCGAAATTTTTTGCATAAATTTCAGCTATTGTTGGGGAGTTTGGGTCAGAGTGTTCTTGATCAGAGGACTCATGATCAGAGAACTCTTGGTCAGAAGAAGGTGAAAGGTAAGGGGGTGACTCATACTCAGAGGATGATGAAGAACTGTGGTGATATAGTTGATTAGGGTCAGAGGTTGTTGTAAAAGTACGGGCAATTTTTAGAACAGGTGGAGGTTGAGAGGTTCTAATGGTAGAAGGTGGTATTTCAGCGGTGGTATATATTGGTTGAGAGGAGAGAGGGTTAGAGGAAGCCATTACAGATTCAGAAGAGACAGGAGGAATGGACTTACCAGAGGAGACATTCAGAGGTGCTGAAGCTTTGGTGCCAGAGGTTTCTCCAATTCTGGCTTTCTTTGCCTTCCTTGCTTCCTCAGCTATCTTCTTCTCAGAAAGGCCTCTTTTGTATCTGACCAGATCTTCTACAGAGTCCAGACAGTCTTCTAGGCGAAAATCAGAGATATCAATGCCTTCATCCAGACGATCCTGAAGGTAGATAGCAATGGCATCTCTGGGTTCGTTCTTGAAGAACCTTTCAAGGCCATGAGGCATCTTCCTCTGATCCTTCAGAGCTTCCCAGGTCACATTCATAGTGGGCTTGACTCTGATGTCCTTGATGATTCCCATACTCCTCAGATTTCTGGCATTCAGAGGCTTTCCAACGTCAATTGCCAGATCATCCATGCATCTGGTCTTCTCCAGAGCATCTACCAGCCCATGCTCAATGAAGATGTCAGAGAGCAATCTTCCCAGAGGAATGTAGGATCTGGGCTTCATATTGTTCCTTGTTTCTCTGACTGAATCCCTCAGATATCTGAAGAGAAGAACAGGGAGGTAGATTGGAATACCCTTCTGAATACAGTAGAGGATGCACTTCTGATCAGCATTTATATAATCTGAAGAGTTGGAGGCTGGACGATGATGGATTGTTCCCAGAATAATCTTCAGCCAAACTCGGAGGTTCTGATGAAGCTCCTTGTTCTTAGATGGGTTTCCTTCAACGTTTGCTTTGAAGATAGTAGGGTTAATGACTTCTGTGATGCGCTTGGACCTTGGAGGAATGTTGTAGATCCTTTTACCTCCAGCCTTTTCCATATTCAGCAAAGAAGCAATAGACGCTTCAGTGATAATGATCTTCACACCCAGAACAAAAGAAACGATGAACTCATCATCAGCATCTGCACATCTCCAGAACTCCTTCACCAGAAGAGGATAGATTGGACCATACAATCTGTTGAAGTAGTTTTCCCAACCTTGCTTGCGAAGATCTTCAGTTAAATCAACGCCATTTCTTCTCAAATTTTCAAAATCTACCAGCGATTCACATAGAACATCCAAACCTTCAAAGGGAGTTGAAAGGTTTATGTGTTGTTCGCGTTCCAAAATGTGAGGTTCTTTGTAAACTGGGGTCGTGGTGACATCTACAACCATGGGTGTTTGAGTGTTTGAGGTTTGGGGGTTAGAAGCAGCTTCCATTTGTTGGGAGAAGTTAAAAACTGCTTGTTCTTGAGGATTCATGATGAAGATGATGAAGAACTGAGAAGGTTGCAGAGAAAACTTCGAGAGAGGGTTTAGGGTTTAAGAGTGAGTGAGAGTGATAAGTGTGTGAAATGTGAGAAAAGTGTTTATATACTAAGGGTAAAAACACATGCAAAACGACACATTTAATTGCGTTGGAACAGAACACAAGATTTGCACGCTAGGGGAGGAAAAAATGATTATAGCTAATAAATGAATGTCTAATCCCAACAGTAAGCACACTGCTCGAGGAGATTTCAAGCGTTCTGACCTTTGATTTCTCTTGACAGCTGTCTAGAAGTTCTAAGGTTTAGACGCATGTTCCCCACGTGTTGATGTATCTGATCTTCAGGAATACCAAAGGATTTCTGAAGATTTCTAACTCAGATATCTTCTTAACTTGGTAGAAGTATCAGAGTCAGAGGCAGAAGTATATTTGTTTTTATCAGAGTCTCATTTTACATGTTCAGAGCCAAATTTTACTCAGGACAATTTTTAATGTTCAGATTTTCTAAGATGAAATGAAATCTATCTTCAACTAGAGGCTTAGTAAAGATATCTGCCCATTGATGTTCTGTATCAATGAACTTCAGCGTTACTATCCCTTTCTGAACATAGTCTCTAATAAAATGATGTTTTATTTCTATGTGTTTGGCTCTGGAATGTAGAATGGGATTCTTACTTAAACAAATAGCAGCAGTATTATCACAAAGGATAGGAATGTTACTCTCAAAGATTTGTAGATCTTCTAGCTGATGTTTCATCCAGAGCATCTGAGTTGTGCACAGTGATGCTGAGATATATTCTGCTTCTGCAGTTGATAGAGCGATAGTTGACTGTCTTTTGCTAGCCCAGGAGATTAGATTGTTTCCCAGAAGCTGGCAATTTCCAGATGTACTTTTTCGTTCTATTCTATCTCCTGCATAATCTGCATCACAATAACCAGAAAGCCTATACTCTGATGTTTTCTCATACATCAGGCCCAGGTTAGGAGTTCCTTTCAGATACTTAAGAATTCTCTTAACAGCTGTTAAATGAGATTCTCTAGGATCTGATTGGAATCTGGCACAAAGACAGACGCTGAAGAGAATATCAGGACGAGTAGCAGTCAGATAGAGAAGAGAGCCTATCATACCTCGATAGAGCTTCTGACAAACCTTGTTGCTTACCTCTTCCTTCTCCAGAATGCAAGTTGGATGCATGGGAGTCTTTGCAGAATTGCATTCAGACATATCAAACTTCTTTAGAACGTCTTTAATGTACTTGCTTTGATGAATGTACGTGACTTCTGGAGTTTGATTGATTTGAATTCCCAGAAAGAACTTTAGTTCTTGCATTAGACTCATTTCAAATTCTGCCTGCATTAACTTAGAAAATTCTTGGCAAACAGAGATATTAGCAGAACCAAAAATAATGTCATCAACATAAATTTGGCATATCATGAGATCATTTTTATGATTTTTACAGAAGAGTGTAGAATCAACTTTCCCTCTGATAAAATTTTGTTCCAGAAGAAAATTACTTAGGCGTTCATACCAAGCTCTGGGAGCTTGCTTAAGTCCATATAAGGATTTCTTAAGTTTGAAAACATGTTCTGGAAAATTTGAGTTTTCAAAACCAGGAGGTTGATTTACATACACTTCTTCTGAAATATAACCATTTAGAAATGCACTCTTGACATCCATTTGGTATAATTTTATAGAGTGATTAATAGCGAATGATACAAGAAGACGAATAGACTCTAACCTTGCGACTGGAGCAAAAGTTTCATTATAATCAATACCTTCTTGTTGACTATAACCTTGAGCTACCAGTCGTGCTTTGTTTCTGACAACTTCTCCTTTCTCGTTCAGTTTGTTTCTGAAAACCCATCTGGTTCCAATGACATGAGTGCCTCTGGGTTTAGGAACAAGATCCCAGACATCATTCTTGGAGAATTGATCTAACTCTTCTTGCATAGCTGCCACCCAATCGTTATCTTGAAGAGCTTCATCACAGGACGTAGGCTCAATCAGAGACACTAGTCCCAGAGGAATATCTTCAGAAGTTCTGAAGGTAGATCTGGTTCTAACAGGTTCATCTTTGTTTCCCAGAATCAAATCTTCAGATATGTTGCTACGACTCTTGACTTTCCTTGGAATTTCTGGAGATTTAATTTCTTCAGAGTCTGGAGTGACAGGTGCTTCTGGAGTTTTCTCAGATTCTACCAGAGTGATCTCTAAATCTGCAAACTTTTCAACTAGCTTTGACTTTTCAGGGTCAAGCTTATCATCAAATCTAACATGAATTGATTCCTCCACAATTTTGGTTTCTGTGTTGTATACTCTGTAGCCTTTAGAGCGTTCTGAGTATCCTAACATAATACCTTTCTGTGCTTTGGAATCAAACTTGTTCAGATGTTCTTTAGTATTTAATATAAAGCAAAGGCATCCAAAAGGATGAAAATATGAAATGTTGGGTTTTCTTCCCTTACACAGTTCATAGGGAGTCTTATCCAGAATAGGTCTAATAGAGATTCTATTCTGAATGTAACACGTTGTATTTACAGCTTCTGCCCAAAAGTGCTTTGCTACATTTGTTTCATTGATCATGGTTCTGGCCATTTCTTGGAGTGTCCTATTCTTCCTCTCTACAACTCCATTTTGTTGTGGAGTTCTAGGGCAGGAGAAATCATGGGATATTCCATTTGAATCAAATAGTTCTTCAAAATCTTTATTTTCAAATTCTCCACCATGATCACTTCTGACTCTAATAATTTTGGAGTCAAATTCTTTTTGCACTTTAGAACAGAAACTGGTGAATACAGAGTGAGACTCACTCTTGTGCTTTAGGAATTTTACCCATGTCCAGCGGCTGTAATCATCAACGATTACTAGTCCATACTTCTTTCCATTGACTGATGCTGTTTTCACAGGACCAAATAAGTCAATGTGAAGAAGCTCCAGAGGCTTGGAGGTAGAAACAACATTTTTCTTTTTAAAAGATGTTTTTGAAAACTTTCCTTTCTGACAAGCTTCACACAGAGCATCTGAAGAAAACTTCAGTTTAGGTAAGCCTCTGACTAACTCAAGTTTAGTTAGCTGAGAAAGTTTCCTCATGCTAATGTGGCCTAAGCGTCTATGCCATACCCATTGCTCTTCGTGAACTGACATTAAACATTTAACATTTTGATCTTTTAAATCAGAAAGATTTATTTTATAAATGTTGTTTTTCCTCTTGCCTGTGAAAAGGACAGAGCCATCGTTCTGATTAATGGCTTTACACGTTTTTTGATTAAAGATTACATCATAACCGTTATCACTTAATTGACTTATGGATAACAAGTTATGCATTAATCCTTCTACATAAAGAACATCAGATATAGAGGGAAGAGTACCATTACCAATAGTTCCGGAGCCTCTGATCCTTCCTTTCTGATCTCCTCCGAAGCCTACAAAGCCAGCGTCTTTAAGTTCCAGGCTTTGGAACATAGACTTTCTTCCCGTCATATGTCGCGAGCATCCAGAGTCCAGGTACCATGACTGGTGTCTGAACTTTGCTGCATAGGATATCTGCAACATAGATAATCTTATCTTTCGGTACCCAGAATCTCTTGGGTCCTTTTAGATTAGTTTTCCCAGAGTTTCTTACAACTTTGGGTCTTCTAGCATTTTTAAATTTGTGTTCTTGTGTGTGTGTATAGTGGTATGAAAAAGGTGATTTAATTTGGTTACTGGTAGAAGTTTTATCAGAATCAGAATCATACCCAATTCCCCTTTTATTATTCTGACCTACTCCATAAATCATGGATGCCATAATACTCCTATTTATCCCATTCTTCAGAAATTGTTGAAAGGCTTCTTCATATTTATAAATAATTTCATTTGAAGTTTGTGGTGCTTGAGACAACACTTCTTCTAATTTTAAGCTTTTTGTTTTAGCTCCATCTCTTTCTAACGTTAAAGATTTGATTGTATCTTCATGTGCTAGAATTGTTGTCTCAAGTTCACTACATTCTTCAGATTTTGCTTTAAGAAGGCCTTTAATGCTTTTAACTTTTTGTTTTAATTTCTGAAGAGAGGTAAGAGTTTCTGATAAACATGATTCTAAGTCAGATCTAGAAAGTTCAGAAAATACCTCTTCAGATTCTTCATCTGAGCTGCTGGATGTGGTGGCCATAAATGCTACGTTGGCTTGTTCATCAGAGTCAGATTCTGATGATCCTGATTCACTTTCGTCCCAGGTCGCCATTAATCCCTTCTTTGTTCTGAAGGCATTTTTCTTGAAGCTTTCTTTCTTAGAGTTATCTTTCTTCAGCTTGGGGCATTCATTTCTATAATGACCTGTTTCTTTACATTCAAAACAGGTAATATCTTTATTAGGTTTACCTTTTGAAGTTGACTCTGATCTATCCCCTCTGGGTCTTGATCTTCTGAAGTTGTTGTTGTTCCTTCTTTTCCAGAGTTGCTTAACTCTTCTGGTTAGTAAGGACAGTTCTTCTTCATCATCAGAGTCTTCAGGTTCAGAGTCGTCAGTATCTGCAGTTTCTGCCTGGAGAGCTTTGGTTCTGTCTGACTTCCGTCTTTCAGGTCTGGACTTCAGCGCCACTGACTTGTTCCTTTTCTGAGGCTCATCCTCCTCTAGTTCTATCTCATGACTTCTGAGAGAGCTAACAAGTTCTTCAAGGCTGATGTTGTTCAGATCCTTTGATAGCTTCAGAGCAGTAACCATTGGTCTCCATTTCTTTGGTAGACTTCTGACAATCTTCTTAACATGATCTGCAGTCGTATATCCCTTGTCTAGCACTTTAAGACCTGCAATAAGAGTTTGGAATCTGGAAAACATAGCTTCTATAGCTTCGTCATCTTCCATCTTGAAGGCTTCATATTTCTGGATCAATGCCAGAGCCTTCGTCTCCTTGACTTGGGAGTTTCCTTCATGGGTCATCTTCAGAGAGTCAAGTATATCTTTAGCCGTCTCTCTGTTGGTGATCTTTTCGTATTCGTTGTAAGATATAGCATTTAGAAGTATTGTTCTGGCCTTGTGATGATTTTTGAACTCACGTTTCTGATCTTCTGACATTTTGCTTCTGGGAACTTCAGCTCCATTTAAGGTTGGAGGTTTGTATCCATCTGTGACAATGTCCCAGAGGTCAGCATCATAACCCAGAAAGAAACTTTCGATTCTATCTTTCCAGTAATCAAACTTTTCTCCATCAAAAACAGGAGGCTTGGCATTGTAAGAATCTTTCTCATTTGAGTGGGCCATTTGTTTTTCTCGCACTGGATCTCTCTACACGGTTAAGTGTTTGATTTGAAAATCAATAACAGAGCCGGAGCTCTGATACCAATTGAAGGTGAGAAAAACAAGAAAGGGGGGGGTTGAATTGTTTGAAAAATAAGCGCTTTTGCAAAATGAAATCACACAAAGATTTTATACTGGTTCGCTTATAACACAAAGCTACTCCAGTCCACCCGGCCAAGGTGATTTCGCCTTCAACAAGGACTTAATCCACTAATCTTGAAAGATTACAAACAACCCCTAAGAGAAAAGAAAATCTCTTAGTCCTCTCAAGTCTACAGACTACAAAGAGTCACTTGAGGAAATCAAATAAAAATAGATACAAGATGTGTAATCTAGAGTGCTTCTAAGAAAGCAAATATTACAAATTTAAGAACAAATTTTTCACTTGATAAGCAAAAGCTTAGTGAAAATCTTTGAAGAACAAAGATGTTTGAGCGTGATATGATTTCAGTATAGTTTTGGCTAGTGATTTCTTCGTGTATACTGAATGAGATTTCTTCTCTATTTATAGGAGTTGAAGTAGAGTTGAAGTAGCGTTGAATCTGTTGGATATTGAGATGTAATTACGCCATTCCATTAATAGCTTCTGCAGTAGACTTTTTCACTTAGAAGTGACTACTTACCACAATTAGTATCTTCTTTCTTGGAAGTGGAGATTAACGTCTCTTTCTAATTGAGGAAATCCATTTGCAGAACTTTAACTTGACTTAAACGTTACTTCATCATGATTAACAATTCTGATTAGAGTCTTTGTGTATCTGGAGAAATTGGCTTCTGATGTTATTTCTTGAATGTTCAGATGGCGCTGATAACTTCAGAGTTTGCAGAAGACATTTGTTCAGAGTCAGAGCTTCTAGACTTTACTTCATGTTCAGATGCTTCTGATATTTTGTAGTTTTGTCCAGAGTCAGAGCTTCTTGAAACGAGATTTCACTTTAGATGCTTCTGATACTTGAGATTTTGCATCTGATCTTGTTTTGCATCTGATGACATCATCAGATTTGTTTCTTCTTTCTTTAGAACCCTGCACACTTAGAAACTTTTCGTTAGGGTACCACTTTTGGTTTCATCCTTTGTTATCATCAAAATCATGGAATCTATTGTAGAACTATTTTTGTTCTTACAATAGAAATATGTAAAGCCATGTTGTGGTCTCTTCCCTCCTCAGGGAGATCAGCGTCATAGAAACTCAAAGTGTTGCAAGCAGTGATGTTTGCAACTATACTGTCAAACTGTTCAATCGTGACGTCGTGATCGACATAAGCCAGATCCAACACTTTCTGCAGAGCCTCCCTATGGGGTTCTGAATTCAGAAGCAAAGATAGCACGGAGATCTGGGACGGTGTTTGTAGAAGTTGGTCTACAACATTGTACTCACTCTTCTTGATGAGCCTCAGCATCTCATCACAGTCTTCATTCACAATTCCACTCGGGCCAACAGAAGAAGTAGGAGTCTTTTGTACAGAGGAGGATTTGGCAACAGGTGCCGGATTCGGAACATTCACTACAGTCCCAACCGGACGCTCAGCAGAATCAGAAACAACATGAGTCTTCGGGGGTGCAGAAAACACACGACCACTACGGGTCAACCCGCTCATATCAGCAATGTTTACCACAGAGGTTGAAGGCAACGGCACTTCTTTCCCATCTTCAGCAGCAACTGGATTATAGCGGAAGGGAATTGCTCTATCTGAAGCATAAGGCACAGGGCCTGCAGGTTTGATTACCAAAGAAGGAGAGACCTTCGGCTTGCTACCATCATAACGGATGACAACAGGCTCAGGAATCTTGAACACAGGAGAAATCACATTTACTTCTGGTTCATCTTCATCAACATTTCTGTTTTGAAGAATCTCAATAGTCCCCTCATCCAACATCTCTTGAAGCTCTCTGTGCACTTGGCGGAAACCCAATCTATTGACGGAGCAGATACGGCATTTGTCATGGTCGTGCTCCATATGACTGTAATCACATAGCAGACGATGCAACTCAACCAATAATTGTCGAATATGGCTTACATATTTGACCTTATATTTGCCAGGGCAACCCTGGACCATATTAACTGATTTCCCATGCTCGGGCAATGGCTTCTTCGTAACATTGGGGCCTGAGTCCTCAAAGCTCAGAATGCCGCATCTCACAAGGTCTTGAACCTTAGTCTTCAAGGGATATCAGTTTTCTATATTGTGACCCGGAGCACCGGAATGATAAACACAATGCTGGTCGGGCTTGTACCACCACTGCGGGTTAGTAGGTACAACTGGAGGATCCCTCGGGGTAATCAGTTTCCGCTCTAATAAAGAGGGATATAGCTCAGCGTATGACATAGGAATAGGATCGAAAGTGATCTTCTTCCTCTCATAATTCAGATTAGCCTGATTATTGTTGCCACGAGGCTGGTAAGGCTGTTGTTGTGGGCGATGCTGCTGTTGATACTGAGGTTGTTGCTGATTATGCTGATTGTTGTTGTCTCTGAAGATAGGTGCTATGTGAGCCACCTGATGCTGATTGCTGGCATGACGCACAGGCTTCCTCTTGGCAGAGGGTCTTCTTGGTTTAGCATGGGATTGCACAGCATGTGCCTCCCCATCTTTCTTCTTAAACGCCCCATATCGTTTAGAAGAGCTTTCATCTTTAGTCAAACGTCCTTCCCGGACTCCCTCCTCCAATCGCATCCCCATGTTCACCATCTCGGTGAAATCAGAGGGAGCACTAGCGACCATCCGCTCATAATAAAATGAACTAAGAGTTTTCAGAAAGATCTTAGTTATCTCCTTCTCTTCCAGTGGAGGAGTAATCTGAGCTGCCAGCTCTCGCCACCTTTGGGCGTACTCCTTAAATGTCTCTTTGTCCTTCTGGGACATATCTCTGAGTTGATCACGGTCAGGAGCCATATCCACATTATATTTGTATTGCTTGACGAAGGCTTCGCCAAGATCGTTGAAGGAACGGATGTTTGCACTATCAAGGCTCATATACCAACGAAGAGCTGCACCGGACAAACTATCCTGAAAATAATGAATCAGCAGTTGATCATTATCCGTCTGAGTAGACATTTTCCTGGCATACATAACCAGGTGGCTGAGCGGGCAGGTGTTCCCCTTATACTTCTCAAAGTCAGGGACTTTGAATTTGACGGGTATCTTCACACCGGGAACCAAACATAACTCAGCAGCAGATTTGCCGAACAAATCTTTCCCTCGGAGGGTCTTCAATTCCTTGCGGAGTTCAAGGAATTGATCATTCATCGCATCCATCTTCTCATTAACATCTGGGCCCTCAGACGGCTCAGAATGATAGATGGTGTCGTCTACCCTAGAAGTGGTATGCACGACAGGAGGAGGCATTGCAAGGACCGGGCTAGATGCCGGCATGGAAGCAAATGTAGGAGCTGGAATATCAGGCATAAAACCAGGAGGCATACCCCACGGAAACCCGGCTGGCATGGCTGGCACAAAGTGGGCACTGGCAGCTGGCACAGTCGAGGAAACAATCTCTGATATAACAGTCCTCTGGGGAGGAGTTGCAGGAGGTGGAGACGGTTGATTCTGAGCAGCCAAGAATTGCTCCATCAGAGCGCTCAATCTAGCGACCTCTTCCTTCAGCTCACGGTTCTCTTGTTCTAGTTGATCCATCACTCTTGCAGAATTAGCTCGGGTGTAGTACCGATGAGTCAGCTTGTCTTTAAAATAAATGAAGATCACAGAGTTAGGCCACAGACAAGAAGACCAGAACAACACCTGCTTATGCGAGATGATGCATGCAATGCTCGTGCATATGCTTTGTTTTTTTTTTCAAAGAACCTTTAGGGTATCATTTGCAATTTTGAAATTTAAAGCATTTAATCGCATATGGAAAATATCTCATCAAATATATGTTCGAGACAAAGAAGTACAGCATTGTTGATTATATTACAAGGGAAAAGGAAAATAAACATCCTATGGATCCCTAGAAGCTCGAGATGCTGGAAGACGAGATGCACAAAGCCTCTTGATCTCTCTCTCATATGCTGCTTCTATATCCGCTTTCTCCTTAGCAAGTCGATCATACTTCCTTTTCCAGAATTTGGAAGACTGAGGAAGCAGAGAAGTCCGGGCACCATTCGGATCATCTATCACCTGATGCTCGAGGAATTCGATCAGAGCGTCCTTCTCTTTAAGTTGTTGGAGTAACTCTTCTTTTTCACGGATCCAGGCACGTGAAAGGTCTTCTTCTCTCAACTCCTCTACGCCTTGGTTAGGGAGGGTTGAAGGCCCAGCCACATCCAAAGGTGTAGGTCTCGGATAATCATATGGCATAAGATACTCTGATGCTCTCTGCCTGACCCAAGAAGTATACGGCTCCAAAGCAATGCAATTCTTCGGACCCAACTCATTTCTACCCTTCTTGTGAATCTTGCGCCAAGCGCGGACCATCCTGGCTTTCAGGCCTTGGGGATCTTTACCCTCCTGAAAGAACATACCTTCTAACAGAATGTTATGAGGTTTATCCTTTAGGGGGAACCCAAGCTGACGACGTGCTAAGATAGGGTTGTAGCTAATCCCACCGCATGTACCAAGAAGAGGCACATTAGGGAATTCACCACAATAATCAATGATCTGAACTGTATCATACACGCGACCATACCAAGAGATATCATCATTAGTGAGAGACATAAGTCTCGTAGACCACCATAGACATCCCTTGTTCTCCTTGAAGGCAACCGTCTGAGGTAAGTGAGAAATAAACCACTTATACAACAGAGGCAAACAGCACACAATAGCTCCTCCGCCCTTTGCATTCCTCAGGTGCAAAGAGAAATAGGTATCACCCAACAGAGTAGGAACGGGATTAAGAACAGAAAAGATCCTAATAGCGTTCACATCCACAAATTTGTCGATGTTGGGGAACAATACCAATCCATAGATGAGCAGCACGAATATGGCCTCAAAGGCATCCTCACTCATGGCCTTCCCATAAACGGTAGCTTGAGCGATGAGGAAATCAGAAGGAAGACCCTGAATTCCACCTTTGGTGGTCATATGCGCTTCAATCAAGGATTCATCTATGTGCAACAAGTCTGCAATCTCTCGAGAAGTCGGAATACTCTCTAAGCCACTGAACGGCACCTGATCCAGAATAGGAATACCCACAAGATGAGCATATTCCTCGAGCGTCGGCAACAACTGAAAGTCCGGAAAAGAGAAGCAATGATACAGAGGATCATAGAACTGCGCCAAAGTACTCATCAACCCTTCATCAACCTGAGTAGTCAACAGAGGCAGAAGCTTCCCATAACGAGCTTTGAAACCCAAGGGATCCAATACATACGATGTCAGATTCCTTAACTCTTTCAGATCGGGCTGTCTAAAGCTGTACTTCTTTGTATGCCTTTTTGGTCTTTCCATGTCCGCAAATTTTGCAAATAAACCCTTTAAGTTCCTTGAAAATTTTCTGATTTTACTGATGACATGAATGCAGATGAATGTATGAATGCATGAATACAGTAATCACACTCAAGGATCAAGCAAATCACACCAGACAAAGGTCACAGGAAAGCTCATAGTATCCTTAATATCAATCATCCATTTTGGTGGATTATGGTTTTCACCTTATCGACACCCAAGTTCCATTGATATTAACGATACATGAACCGGCTCAATCATCTTTAATATCAATCATCCATTTTGGTGGATTATGGTTTTCACCTTATCGACACCCAAGTTCCATTGATATTAAGGATGTCTGAACGACTCAACCATGAATCACGAGTTTGCTGAGAGTCACGAGCATGGAGTCTCGGTTAAGAACCACCCAAAGGGAGTGTACTAGGGTTTAAACCTGCCGAACATGTTCTACCAGAGGTTCCCATAGTCATCATCCCATCTTTCGAATATTATCGGAGGAACGAATACTCGTATTCCAAAAATATTCTCAAGAGAGACTCTTATGAGTGTAGTATCGCGTAACAATCGCATCAGATCTTACATCTGAACGACTTTCGCACTACGTCCTAAAAATAGGCCAAGATGGGCTTGGTAAACTAAGGTCCTTGGCTTCTAAGGCACATGATTGAAAGAATAATGCCTAACCACAAATAACTTGTGTGACATTATTAATCCAACATGACCTCCACCAAGTGAATGGACTCGCAAGTCAACTTGCTAAGGAATACTCCACACAAGTCGACGAGACTATGCCATTCTCCTATCCTAAGGTGCACTCGAGTTCGGGTATAGAACTCATCTCACAGAGATCACCAAGCAAACAGCAATTGTATATCAAGCAATTCAAGCATTACAATCAATACAATAATCCCGAATTGTACAAAAATATGTCATATAACAAATAAACAATATCATACAACAAGGGTGAAAAGTAGGCAAAACCACCAAGGAGATCTTCCCCAGCAAAGTCGCCACTTTTCTGTAGCGGTGTATTCGTCACTTTATGATTTATTGATTAAATCAAAAGCAAAGCATACAAAGAATCGAGTCCCCACCGCACTTTTATTTATCCAAAGGAATGGCTAAAAAGCGAACAAAAGCCTAAGAAGTTTTACACATAGAAAACTAATGAAAAGATCAGAGATCTGGGTAAGGGGTTAATTACGCAATGGGAAGGTGTTAGGCACCCAAAACGTCCTAGGTACTCCTAGGGAACCTGTTTTCACAACTTCTTGTATGAAATGTTATTTGTTTATGAAATATTTATTGTGCAAACATGGATTGAAGGGATGAGAGAAGAATATACAAGTTATTGTTTTTGTGTTTGAACGGATGAACCCGTTGCCTACGTACCTTTCCATGGAAGGTAAGGATCAAAACGCCGTAGTTCGGCTAAAAGATTTCCAAAAAGTATGGTCGAATTGATTTTAAAACAAAAGCCCTAAGGTCTTTCGTTATCCACGGGAGAAAACTCAACCTTATACAAACAACAAGTCCACCATGTGAGAATAGCTTCAACTTGCTAGTGAGGGGTTAACCCTATAATAAGCAAGGAAGTCTTACAATTCAATCACTAAGGTCAAAAGGTGAGATTAACATCAACCAACTAGGATAAATCAAACCTATGGCTAATGTATGAAAACTTATCAAGAAAGTGGACTTGAGCCACAAAATAATTGAATGAGTGAAATTAACTGGTTATGAGTGTTCACAAAATATGGTCAAAGTATGATTAAGATTTAATTCAAAAGAAGTATTATGAAAATGAAGTTTGAAAAATCAGAGGCTTAAGGCCTAGGTTTCTAATTTGAAAACAACAAATGAAAATGTTTGCACAATAGTTTTTCAAGTTTGAGTTAACATGCAAATGGAGGTTTAAAGAAACAAAAAGTGGGAGGGTGAGGAAGTAAAACTTCTTAGATGTTCACCTCTTGAGATCATATGTAGATGATTCAAGTGATTCCTTTGGAAAAGGCAACAAGCAAATAACAGATGAACAAAGTAAATGGATACCGGATGCCAATCAATGGACTTATTCCAATCTCACAAAACAAAATGGATACCGGAGGCCAATCAATGGACTTATACCAATCTCCTAAAACAAAGAGAAACATGGATACCAGATGCCAATCAATGGACTTATACTAGTCTCACAAAACAAAGAAACATGGATACCAGATGCCAATCAATGGACTTATACTAGTCTCCTACCATATCACAGGAAACAACTGCCAATTAATGGACTTATGCTTGCTCCTCCATGGACCAAATAAAAGGTCACAAAGTGATGAACAATGTTTATGAAATGATATACAAGTAATGAAGATACATGCACAAAGGCACACTCAAGCAAACATGCACAGATGAATCAAGTAAGCAAACAAGCAAGTCAATTAGCACACACTATACACAATCAATTAGGCTCAAGCAAGGTTAAGCTTTACAGCCAACTGGGATGGGGTGTTTTGAGCTCTTAACCCTAACATTGAGAGTTAGGGTGAAGCAGATGAAATGGAGATGAGGGGTGTGCCTCATAGCTCTTATCCCTGGTCAGGGAAAGCTTTAAACAGTAGAAAGTGTGGGAGTTCAGAAAGTAGGAACTCTTCTCCACAAATGATTGACTCTATAAGATCTTGGGTTATTATTCACCATGCATCAACACATGGTGTGAGCAAGGTGAATGACACACTGAATAGCAGGAGATGGACTACACATCTCTTTTATCTGCCAATTGCCTTATGAGAGGACTTTACCTGCTTGGCACAAAATATAAACAAACAAAAACATGGCCTCTTAAGGAGGGCTTCAGACAGGTGCCTGCCAAAGTAACATGGCAGGTCTTCCAGACTACATGAAGATTAGAGATTATACCTAAGTGGTTAAGCAACCAAGCCAAGCAAAGTTCAAATGAACTTAAAGCAACTTAAGTACCTGTGGAAACAACTAAACAAATCAGTACAATGCTCAGACAAACAGACAACAGTCAATAAGCAACAGACAATCCCAATGTACAAAATGTGTAAGCCAAAAGCAAACTCAAGTGAGTTAGCATCAACCTACAAAACACACAAGTGTTAGTAATCAAAAGCAAACATCAATATTCACATGATGAAGCATCATCAACCATGGCATTTGGATGCTTAAACCTGAAATCAAAGCTCACATGTAAGCAACAAACCACTAGGTCAAAGCCTAGGGTCAAAGATGGAGAAACAATTCAAAACAGGAGCTGAAATTCAACACATTGCAACTTCAACCACATATTGACAAATCCTAAAAAGGCTCACATCAAAATCAATCACCAAAAGCATTTCATGATCAAGTGAAGTCAAAGGCAATTTCAAAGCTCATATGTGATCATCATGAATGAAAAATTCAAATCAAAACAGAAATGATTCAAATAAATCTGGAAAAATTCATGCACATTCAAGACATCTAACATGATCAACATACAAAAAATCAGAAGAATCAAAGATCATTTGATATGGAAATTGAATGGTACAAGTTGGACATTCAAAGGTGTGACACAAATTGTCACACCAAGTTAACACAAGCATAAAACAGAAATGGTAATTGAGAAAAATGTCAAACCAAAACCAAAATGTCCAGCAATGTGTCTAGATTCATCATGCAAAATTTCACACTCATTGGATTAAAGACAAGCATTTCACAAGGAGATAAGCAAGGCAAGGTCAAAAAGATATACATGCTCAATCAACCTAGCACCAAATAAAATCCAGCCGTGCACAATTTGCAAATTTATGATCATAAAAAACTAGACATCTCAAGGATCACTATGCAAAAAACCAGGTATTTTTTGGATCGATTTTCAAATTGTTATGCATTTTACAAGTTGGAAAAAAATTAAAAACAAGTGAATCACATAGTATGAAATAAGGAGGGAAAGGAGAAAAATGATGAAGCATTTGAAAAAGTGAGCCAGCCAGGACTCGAACTTGGTGGATTTTTGAATGAGCGCGCACTTCACCAAAACGACACCGTTTTGGTCTAACCCTAAGCCTGGCAAATGATTTTCCAGAATTCGTAGCTAATCATGCATTTCGTAGCAAAATCGTGGCCAGTTCGTAGCTAATCTGGAAAACGTATGATCTTCATCTTCTTCCTCATGAAGATGATGAACTTCATAGGTGAATTTCCAGAAAATTTCAGAAAACTCCAGAAATCAAAAACAAGCACAGTATTCGAATCCTCATTTCATGCACATCAAAGATCCATAACCAAATCATGCAAAAACATCATAACAAGTTCAGATCGAAGAAAATCAAAATCAACATCAAACTTTCAAACAAGCATAACTTCATGAATATTGCGCCATTTCACTCAAATTTTATACCAGCATGATCACCAATGAAAGATCTACACAGTTATCATGATGAATTGCAAAATAATTGGACTCGAAACCTGACCTCTTTGAAGAACAGAAACTGGAATCGTGCTCTACAAAGCTCAGCAAGGCCTCAAATCTTCTCTATAATGCTTATTGAAGTGATTGATGATGAATTGAATGCTCCAGCACGCCTGAATCCAGCTCAATTTCCAAACTCCATTGAACCTTTAAGCTTTGAGTATGGTCCAAACTGGCACGATTTGCTCGAATTCCACGTTCAATCTTGCTCAACAATGCTTCCTGATCATGAATCCATCACTAGAAATGGCTCTTGTGTGAAGAATTTGGAAATATTTTTGAGAGAAAAATTTGGAGGATTTTTGAATCTAGATCTGAAAATGAATGTTAATGATGAAAGCAGTTATGTTTAACCTTATATATGCCATGCTAATCATGCTGAAAACCTGTTTAAGCCAAATGCAATTAAGATTAACAACTTATGAGGTGTATGTGCAAAAATGGTATTTTCACCCCCATGCATGAAAAGCCACGTGAACAGTACCCAATTCTGATCCAAAATCACTTAAAACAAGCCCATGCAAGCTTTTGAATTGGTATTTTATGCTCATGATCAACCAAAATGATTTTAGAAATTTTCCTTCACAAAACTTCATGAGTGAGCACATGACCATGCAAGGTAATTTCATGTCATGTAATGAGATGTTTGGAAACTACAAGTCATGATGAACAAAATGCAAAAAGAACCACTCATTTTGGAGCTTTGGTTCAAAAGTTATGCCCATTTGAATTTTCAAGCACACTTTGCCATGATTGGATCATATCTCCTCAACCACACGTTATAAATTCATGATCTTGGACTTTTTGGAAATGGGAGAGAAAGATCTACAACTTTCATGTTCAACAAAATTTCAGTTGAAGCTTTTTTGATGATTTAATATTGAGTTGAAGTTGGTCTAAAACCTTTCCATTTTTGGAAATTTCAAATTATGGGTCACTTGCTATTTTGGGAAAGTCTTGACTGGACCTCAAATTCTTCAATGTGAGTGTTTGAAATGTCAAATGAGACTTGTTTGAACATGAATGAAGTATTTCTAGTCACTTCCCACCTCCAAATCCACTGTTGACTTTGCAGTTGACTTTCTAGGTCTTTAGATGACTTGAAAATGTTCTGATGAAATTCAAGCCTCTACCACTTGGGATTTTGCTTCAAAATGACATCATAACTCATATAAACTCTTGTGAGTGACTGTGGGGCCCAAATCTCAAGAATGACCACCATCTATTGCTCAATGAATGTCTTTGATTGCCTTGACCTATTATTGCTTCATCTGCAAGACAAAGGTTAGATGACATAATTTTGTACTTTTTGGTTAGTGATAAAAACAGTGATATACAAATGCAAACATGCTTGGTGATCAAGAATCACTCTCAAAAAGATAACCCACCCACAGGGAAGGAAGCAAGGTGTCCAATGATCCTTGAGGCAATGCAATGTTATGATATGATGCCATGAGGGATCTTAGGGACAAAATTGGGGTCTTACACATACTACTTAAGCATGTCATGACATCAGTCAAGACATCTAAGTATAGTAAGTGTTTTAACATAAAATACAGCCAATCAAAAACATATACAAACTCCCCCTTTGGCAAATTTTTGGCTAAAACAACTTGGCATCACAACAGAGTTCACAGCAGCGGAAAGCACACATCCAAGTAGAGAATCAAATTAGCTAATACACATAGAAGTTAAACTTCAAACAACAGCAGCACAAGAGAAGATCAAGCAGAGAGCAAACAACAACATAACCTCTTGTTTAGAGGACCTTCAACTTCAAAGTCTGTTGTCCTGGGGTACAGGTACAGGTGTTACTCCCCCTTTTTGTCAAAAATGTTGTCAAATCAACACTTAATATTACAGACAAAAAAAATATACAAGCAATGTTCTAGTCATCTGACTCAGAGTCAACATCATCATTTGTGCCATCATCAGGACTGGCATCTGCTTCTCCCTCTTCACCTTGTCTTTCAGCTTCTTCTGCAACAGCAGCAGCTTCACCAAGTTCTCCACCATCAGCTAGCACATCACCTTCAGTCATCTCCAAAGAGCTAATCAATTTTTTCAAGTTCAGCTTCCTTGCCTCTAATTCCCTGCAGGTTTTTTTGAGCATTGCAATGACAGCAGCTTTACCTGGTTGATTGCTTACACATGATGTCTCACCTGATGTCATGACAATGTCAGGGACATGGGTACCTAGGAACAGCTTATGATTGAAAGCCATAGGTCTGTCTCTTTTCTTCACAGAATCATTCTCAGTTAAGATGTTTGGAAACTGATTCAGAATAATACCACAGATGAAATAACTATTATCTGTTGACCAATCAGAGCACACTTTCAATTGTTTAATAATTTGAAATATTAAACAGTAAATTCCTAACATCCTTAGTTGCTATAATTCCTCAGAAAGACATATTCCCAACTTGCCCCTTAAATTTTCAAATTGAGTAGCATCCAAAGCCTTAGTAAATATGTCAGCAAGTTGTAGTTCAGTTGCCACATGTTCCAAGGTAATCACTTTGTCTTCTACCAGATCTCTTATGAAGTGATGTCTAATGTCAATATGTTTGGTCCTGCTGTGTTGGATAGGATTCTTTGAAATGTTGACGGCACTGAGATTGTCACAGAACAATGTCATGACATTCTGAGTGACATTATACTCAGTCAGCATCTGTTTCATCCATACCAGTTGGGAACAACTGCTTCCAGCTGCTATGTACTCAGCTTCTGCAGTGGATAATGATACACAGTTCTGTTTCTTGCTGAACCAAGATATGAGATTGTTTCCCAAGAAGAAACATCCACCTGATGTGCTTTTTCTGTCATCAGCACTCCCAGCCCAATCAGCATCACAATACCCAGATAACATAGGCTCAGAGCCATGAGAGTAGAGCATACCATAATCACAAGTCCCATTAATATACTTGAGAATCCTCTTGACTTGATTTAAGTGACTCACTTTGGGTTCTGCTTGGTATCTAGCACACACACCAACTGCATAGGCAATATCATGTCTACTAGCAGTTAGATATAGTAGGCTACCTATCATGCTTCTATACAAGCATTGATCAATACTAGTACCTCCTCCATCTATAGTTAACTTTAAATGAGTAGGTGCAGGAGTTCTTTTGTGACTAGCATTATCCATACCAAACTTCTTAACTATGTTCTTGGCATATTTGCTTTGGGAGAGAAACATAGAATCTTCCATATGTTTAACTTGCAGTCCAAGAAAATAAGTCAATTCCCCAACCAAACTCATTTCAAATTCAGATTGCATCTGGTTAACAAAATGTTTCACCATTCTATCTGACATTCCACCAAAGACAATATCATCCACATATATTTGGGCAATCATGATTTTTCCATCTTCATCCTTCACAAATAAAGTCTTATCTATCCCTCCTTTTTTGTACCCATTAGTAGTCAGAAATTCAGTCAGCCTCTCATACCAAGCTCTAGGAGCTTGCTTCAATCCATACAGAGCTTTCCTCAACTTGTACACATGTTTAGGTAGATTAGGATCACTAAACCCTTTAGGTTGTTCCACATAGACTTCTTCATTCAAGTAGCCATTTAAAAAGGCACTCTTCGCATCCATTTGGAACAATTTGAAGTTCAAAATGCAGGCAACACCTAACAGCAACCTTATTGACTCAAGTCTTGCAACAGGTGCAAAAGTCTCATCAAAATCAACCCCTTCAACTTGAGTATACCCTTGTGCCACTAGTCTTGCTTTATTCCTAGTGATAACTCCTTTCTCATCAGACTCGTTCTTGTAAATCCACTTGGTACCAATGATGTTAGTCCCTTCAGGTCTTGGAACTAACTCCCATACTTCATTCCTTTTAAAATGCTCCAGTTCATCTTGCATAGCATTGATCCAATATTCTTCAGTCAGAGCTTCTTTCACATTTTTAGGTTCAACCTTGGATACAAAGCAGAAATTTGAGCTATTCTCCCTTGATCTGGTAGTCACACCATTGTTGGGATCTCCTATGATAAGATCCTTAGGGTGGTCTTTCTGAATCCTGATAGAAGGCACCTTGTTGGATGCTTCTAACTCAAGTCCAGGAGGAGTATCCTGTACATTTTCTGTTGGAGTCTCAAGGAATGTTCCAACATCCTCTATGACATTGGATTCTTCATCTTTATAATCAACAATAAGTCCAGGAGGAGTATCCAGTACATTTTCTGTTAAAGTCTCAAGGAACGTTCCAACATCCTCTATGACATTGGATTCTTCATCTTTATCATCAACAATAACATTTATGGATTCCATCAGGACATTAGTTCTGGAGTTGAAAACTCTGTATGCTCTGCTGTTAGTAGAGTATCTCAGGAATATACCCTCATCACTTTTGGGGTCCATTTTTCTTCTCTGTTCACGATCTGTAAGAATGTAACATTTGCTTCCAAAGATATGAAAGTACTTCACAGTAGGTTTTATGCCTTTCCATATTTCATACAGAGCGGAAGAGGTTCCCTTTCTCAAGGTAACTCTATTGTGAACATAGCAAGCTGTATTCATAGATTCAGCCCAAAAGTGCATAGGAAGCTTCTTTGCATGAATCATAGCTCTAGCAGATTCTTGAATAGTTCTGTTCTTCCTTTCAACTACTCCATTTTGCTGAGGAGTAATAGGTGAGGAAAACTCATGACTTATTCCTTCAGATGAGCAGAAATCATCAAACTTGGAATTTTTAAACTCCTTTCCATGGTCACTTCTTATTCTGATAACACTACTATCCTTTTCTCTTTGGAGTCTTATGCATAGATCTTTGAAGACATCAAATGCATCTGATTTTTCTCTAATGAAGCTTATCCATGTGTATCTGGAATGGTCATCAACAACCACATAAGCATATCTCTTCCCACCAAGACTTTCAACCTGCATAGCTCCCATTAAGTCCATGTGCAAAAGTTCCAGAGTTTTGGATGTTGTAGGATGTCCAAGTTTAGGATGTGACATCTTGGTTTGCTTGCCAACCTGACATTCTCCACAGACTTTTCCTTCATCAATAAGCAGCTTTGGGATTCCTCTAACTACTTCCTTGGATATGATCTTCTTCATTCCTCTTAAATGAAGATGTCCAAGTCTTCTATGCCACAGCTTCACTTTCTTTTCTTCCTTGGCTAAGAAGCACATTGAGGAGTCGTTTGAGACTTTAGGTTCCCATAGATAGCAGTTATCTTTGGATCTGGATCCTCTCATAACTTCCTTATTTTCTCCATTTGTCACAACACATTCTTCCTTAGTGAACTGTACATTGAAGCCTTGATCACATAGTTGGCTTATGCTGATGAGATTAGCAGTTAGTCCTTTTACTAACAACACATTATTCAGTTATGGAACTCCAGGACTGTCCAGCTTACCAACACCTTTGATTTTTCCTTTAGCTCCATCACCAAAGGTCACATAACTGGTAGTATGAGGTTGTATATCTACCAATAAGTTATTCATCCCAGTCATATGTCTTGAGCAACCACTATCAAAATACTAGTCTTCTTTGGTAGATGCCCTTAGAGATGTGTGAGCTATTCTAGCAACCCATTGTTGTTTCTTGATAGGGGCATTCTGCTTAGGTCTGACTTGAGGGGTCTGGTTAGGATAACCATGCAACCTGTAACAGAAGGGTTTTATTGTTGGTGTAAGCCCTAGAGGCCAATACTTTTGGTACTTGTATAGAATTATTTAAAGGCATTTTCTTTATTATGGTTGATTAATAAAGTCCCTGGAATAGATAGTCCATTTAATGTATTAAGTGTGACTTAATCATGAGAACACATTAAACATAAGGACACTATTCTTAAAGTATCCGTAGTCGAGCTTTAGTGTGAAGTGGGATAACATTAAAGCATTAAGACTATTATGTTTGTAGACTGATGATCACATCTCATGGATCATGGATAAGGAGTTATCAAGTCTTAAACATAGGTATGAATATTAGGAGTAATATTTATACCGGATTGACCCGCTATGAGAATACTATATAGAAAGTTATGCAAAGTGTCATAAGTTATTCTCATGGTGATAATAGTGTATACCACTCTTCGACCTGAAACCACTATGGACCCTAGACGTAGAGTCGAGTGCTTTATTGCTGATCCAACGTTGTCCATAACTGGATAACCATAAAGACAGTTGATGGGTACTCCACGAAGCATGCTGAGGGACATGAGTGTCCTAGATGGAATTTTCCAATCCTGCGTAACAGGATAAATGTCTATGGGCCCAATATTGAACTGGACAAGGGTGACACGGTCTATACCTTGTGTTCAATATAGACATAAGGGCAAAGGGGTAATTATACACATAATTATTATCACAGGAGGTTTTGTCAGATCACATGACATTTTCGTGACTTGGGTAGCAGTGATTTGTTGCTAGATACCGCTCACTGTTTATTATGTTAAATGCGTGATTTAATATAATTGCCAACGCCGCGAAAACCTATAGGGTCATACACAAAGGACGGATTGATGAGAGATAGAGTAACTAAGGAACACCGTAAGGTACGGTTCACTTAAGTGGGAGACGAAATATGGTAAGGTACCAAATACTTAAGTGATTTTGGGCATATTATAAGATATGGGCCAAAATACACTTAAGTGGGCTTTTTAGCTTGAAGCCCACACAAGTGGTTCTATAAATAGAACCCCTTGGGTAGAAGCATTGTCACTCCAATCCACTCAGACAGAAATTCAAGTAGAGACTTGGAATTTTGTTTCCCTCTTTCTCTCACTCAAAGCCTTCATTCATAACAGCTAGCACTGCGATTGAAGGAATCCGTTCGTGTGGACTGAGTAGAGACGTTGTCATCGTTCAACGTTCGTGATCGCCCCGTGGATCTGTATCAAAGGTTTTGATCATTATCAGAGATCTGCACCAAAGGTTTGAATCGCCACAAGAGGTAACGATTCTATCACTGATCATGCCCATTCGTAAGGATCACTAAATGGAGAAATTTTTAAATTCCGCTGCCCCTTGGATGGCAATTCTCCAACATTTATGTGACCAAATCTTCCACAGTAGTGGCATCTCCATCTTTGAAATTTCTTCTTTTGATGGTTAATCCTCCTGTTCCCATGATGTTGTGACATTGGTTGTGACTTCTGCTTGATTTTCTGAACTTCAGCCTTTGAGCTTTTGAATTCAGATGAGGATTCCTTAACAAAGCCTACACCAGACATGGATCCTGATTTCTGTCCCACCTTTAGAATTTCTTCCAAAGTGTCAGTTCCTTTATTCAGCATTCTGATGGATTTTTTCATTTGATCTAGCTTAGACGTCAACAAGGTTATCTCACCATTTAGATCATCTATGACTGTCAGATGCTTCTTCTTCTCAGCTTCCAGCTCCTTGATAAGTTTCTTCTGCTTTTCTCCTTGTAGACACACTTCTGCACTTTTGACACATAACTCTTTATATGAAGCAGTAAGTTCATCAAATGTAAGTTCATCTCCACTTGAGTCATCATCAGAGGCACAGACACTAGTTAGTGCAGTGACATGTTTTGCAGATTCTCCTTCTGATTCACTCTCAGAGTCTCCCTCAGACCAGGTGACAGATAGTCCCTTCTTTTGCATCTTGAGGAAGGTAGGACATTCAGCTCTAATGTGTCCAAAACCATCACATCCATGACACTGGATTCCCTTGCCTTGGTTGGACTTTTCTTCAGATTTTGATCTTCTACTGATGTCAGATGAAGTGTTCTTAACATTTGGTCTACCTTTTTGATCAATCTTCTTTATGAACTTGTTGAACTGTCTTCCAAGCATGGCTATAGCTTCTGATATACTTTCATCACCTCCAATATTTCCTTCTTCTGAATTCTCTTCAGTATTTGATACAAAAGTTATGCTTTTGTTTTTATTTTCAACATTCTCACACAAGCCCATTTCAAAAGTTTGGAGAGAACCAATAAGCTCATCAACCTTCATATTGCAGATATCTTGAGCCTCTTCTATAGCAGTAACCTTCATGACAAATCTCTTGGGAAATGATCTGAGAATCTTTCTTACAAGTTTTTCTTCAGACATTTTCTCTCCTAAGCCTCCAGAAGTGTTGGAAATTTCAAGAATGTTCATGTGGAAGTCATGAATAGTCTCATCCTCTTTCATCCTTAGATTTTCAAACTTAGTAGTCAGCATCTGGAGTTTAGACATCCTTACCTTGGAGCTACCTTCATGAGTTATTTTGAGAGTATCCCAAACTTCTTCAGCCAGTTCACAGTGATGCACCAGTCTGCAAATGTTCTTATTTATCCCATTGAACAGTGCATTCAAAGCCTTAGAGTTTCCAAGGGCTAATGCCTCTTGCTCTTTGTCCCACTCTTCTTCAGGAATTTGCATAATGATTCCATCTTTACCTGTCTTCGTTGGATGTATCCCATCCTTTGTTGACAGCTCTCCAGACCTTGCTATCCAGAGACCTCAAGAAGGCTATCATACGAGGTTTCCAGTCATCATAGTTAGAACCATCCAGCATGGGTGGTCTATTTGAGAATCCTACATCCTTGTCCATGGTACTAGAAAGTAACGTCCCTAGATCTCACCCAGAAATTAACAGGCAGGGTGCCTGCTCTGATGCCAATTCAAATTCTAGTAACAGACTATCGATGTCACACTGGATGTTATGACATCCAATTCTGCGCAAATAGGTAATGTATGCAAAAAGTAAATGTAAAAAGCAGTAAATGACACAGATAATTGTTTACCCAGTTCGGTGACAAACACACCTACATCTGGGGGCTACCAAGCTAGGGAGGAAATCCACTATAAGAGGTATTAATTCAGGACTTAAACCACCAGTTTAATCCTATCACTTAAGACCTACCCAATGCAATTTCAATCTAAACTAAGACCTGAGTACCTACTCACTCCCCCTCAATCACAACAGTGATTACAACCATTAAGAATTTTAAAGTCAGTGGTGAAGATATACTTCAAACAACTCTTGATTGAGCTTAAAAGCTTTAATAAAGAAACACAACACTCACACTTAAAAGCTTAGAGTGACATAACAATTACAACTCGATAAACACCATAGTCCAATGCAATCATCTAGGTGATAATTGCTTGGCTCACAAGTAAAACCTAATACAAGACACAATGAAAGTACAACAAGGATATATAATGATATATTTAATTCTTCACGCTTCAAATCCCTGAGTTGTTGAAAGTAGGATTGCCATCGTTTTATAATGCAGTACTTGGGCCTTGTACTTGAATTTCCTAAAATTAAGGTTAAGCAAGTTAACCTAATTTCCACACATTAGGGTGCTAAGAAATAGGCTATATGTTAGGTCTCTTAATTTTAGCACAGCTGTTAGTTTCCTGAATTTTAGCACAGCTGTTAGTTTCCTGAAAATCAGCCTGAGATAAATACTGAAACATAACAGAAAACTTAGCCTAAAAATTAGCCTATACTTTAGCATCTGCTGTCAGGGATGAATGTCATAACATTCAGTTTGACATCCAGAAAATGTTGTCATGAATGAATGTCATAATATTCAGTTTGACATCCAGTAAATCGTGTATTAGCTAATCCTGCAGAATACTACTTAAGCATGTCATGACATCAGTCAAGATATCTAAGTACAGTAAGTGTTTTAACATAAAATGCAGCCAATCAAAAACATCTACATATACGTCTCTTCACACTTTGATGTCATTAAGTATATGTTATCGAAGCCAATAATACACAGTCGAATTGGCAAATGGGCATTAGCCCTCATTGAATACTCTTTAGCCTTTATGCCTTTAAGAGCAATGAAGGGACAAATAGTATCAAACTTTATTGTAGACCATGCAGTGGTCGAAAGTCCTCAACTTCAAGTTGAGTTAAAACCTTGGAGATTATTCTTCGACGGTTCCACTCATAAGGATGGAAGTGGAGTTGGGATCATGATAATTTCTCCTGATGGAATTCCAACAAAACTCAAATATAGAATCGAAGGTCCCCTTTATTCTAACAACGAAGTAGAATATGAAGCCCTTATTGCAGGACTTGAGGCTTTGTTGGAATTGGGGGCAGCTAGGGTCGAAATTAAAGGAGACTCAGAATTAGTAATTAAGCAACTAACGAAAGAGTACAAATGTATAAAAGAGAATTTGATTACGTACTTCATCATTGCAAATAGGTTGCTCAAAAAATTTTGAATATATAGACATAAAACATGTTCCTAGAATAAAAAACCAAGAAGCTAATGACTTAGCACAAATAGCTTCAGGGTATAGAATTTCAAAAGAGAAGCTAGAGGAACTTGTCGAAGTAAGAGGAAAAGCAATGGCTTCCAGATTATCTCCGACCGATTTGGGAAGCACTCAGTTAGGATGTGCTAACAAGGAAGAATTTGAAGTACTGGCCATTGATACCTTAATGGATACAGATTGGAGGAATCCCATTATTAATTATCTCAAGGACCCTTCGATAGATACATAAAGAAAAAACAAGTACAGGGCTTTATCTTATGTTTTGATGGGAAATGAATTATTCAAGAAAACCCCTGAAGGGATCCTGTTGAAATGTTTAGGAGAAAACGAGGCGTACTTAGCATTATCTAGTGTACATAGTGGAGCCTGTGGAGCACACCAGGAAGGCTATAAGATGAAATGGTTGCTTTTCAGATATGGAATGTATTGGCCCACCATGTTAAAAGATTGTATAGAATTTGCTAAGGGTTGCCAAGAATGTCAAGTACATGCAGGAATTCAACATGCTCCTGCAAGTGAGCTTCATGCAATTATCAAGCCTTTGCCTTTCAGAGGTTGGGCATTAGATCTGATTGAGGAAATTCGACCTACTTCATCCAAAGGTCAAAAGTACATCCTTGTGGGAATTGACTATTTCACTAAATGGGTCGAAGCAGTACCTTTAGTAAATATGGATCAAGAAACTGTCATTGAATTCATTCAAAGGCAAATATTATATAGATTTGGGATCCCAGAAAGTATAACAACAGATCAAGGATCAGTTTTTATTGGTCGAAAGATGCAAGAATTTGCAAAGGAAATGGGTTTCAAATTATTAACATCCACACCCTATTATGCTCAAGCCAATGGGCAAGTCGAAGCAGCCAATAAAGTAATAATTGGTTTAATCAAAAAGCATGTAGGGAAGAAGCCAAAAAATTGGCACAAAACTTTAGATCAAACACTTTGGGCTTGTAGAACCTCCCCTAAAGAAGCTACTAATACCACACCTTTCCAACTTACATTTGGACATGATGCAGTATTACCTGTCGAAATCTACTTGCTATCAATGAGAATCCAAAGACAAGGAGAAATTCCATCTGACCTATATTGGGAAATGATGATGAATGAACTGGTTGATTTGGACGAAGAAAGGTTACATGCATTAGAAGTATTAAGAAGACAGAAGGAAAGGGTAGCAAAAGCATACAATAAGAGGGTCAAAGGTAAAACTTTCATTATGAATGATTTAAGTTGGAAAGTTATATTACCTATGGATCAAAAGAACAAAACATTAGGAAAATGGTATCCACATTGGGAAGGACCTTTTCGAATTTTAAAAGCATTTTCAAATAATGCATACGAAATAAAAGAACTAGTAGAGGATCGAAGAATCCTAAAAGTAAATGGGAAATACTTAAAGAAGTATAAACCATTTGTGCATGAAGTTAAAATCATAACAATGTAGTAAACAAAGAACTATCTGCAATTCTGCAATGTGAGATTCTCAGAGTCGTATCGAAGCAGTATAAGTGTCGAATTCTGCTTGGGCTGATTTTTTGGAAGTAGCTAACTCCTCAGAGGCTTTTGAAGTTCGAAGAGCGTTATCAAATTCAGTAGCTTGAGCTTGTTCAGTTGATTGAAGCTTTGCTTTGGCATTCACCTCCCTACGGTATTCAGCACAAACTTGGTCAATGAGGTTCTGGATGTCGATAAGGGCTTCACCTATATCAGTGGGGCAAGCAGTGATGTTGATCTTGCTTATCAACTTCTTTATGCCAAACCTTGCTCCCACATACTTCTTCAATTCCTCAAAGAGATCTACATCAAAAACAGCCTTCTTCACCTGCTTAAGGAGTTCGTCATGTGATGCTTCGTTTGCACTGGCACCAGAGTGGGTCGAAGCTCCAGAAATGCTTTTTTTTGAAGAAGATTCTCTTTGAGCCATCATCAATCTTACATACTTGAGGGGATCATTTTGTTTCAAAGCATTTTTCTCCTCCTCAATAAGTGATATAGGCGAAGTATGGATTGTTGATGGTCGAACATTAGTTGGATTTGGGACTATTTCAACAATAGTATCACTAGTTCCAGTCTGATTTCCTTCAGGATCAACTTCTCCCTCACTCATGTCTTCATCTTGCGGAAAGTACCCCTCAATCTCATCAGAATCCTGATCATCTTCGTCAGCGTAATCTGAAGGGAACGTAACTCTTGGAGGAGAGTTACTGGGAGTATCCTCAGAATCTTCTTTCTCTTCTGAATCCTTCTCTTCAGCTTGCTTCGAATCTTTTTTACCATCTTCACCAGGAGAAGAGGTTTCTTGTTCGTTCTGGACATTATCTGCTTCGAGATTTTGGGCTCCAGTTGAAGATCCTTTGTTTTGAGTAGCACCGCTGATTGTTGGAGGAGGAGATGGATTCATACCACTCGAAGGATCACTCTGATTGGCAGTAGAGATGAAGGGAGTGGTAGGTTTTTCCTGAAAACAAAGTGTTAGAATAAAAAATAAGTTTATCGAAAGATAACCGACTCAGGATAGAAGTTCACCTGTTAAGCATCAAGGTCGGAAGCATTACTTCCAATGCGCTCCAGCATTGCGCCACCAGAGGGCTGAGATTGAGTTTCCTTTGAAGGAGGAGGGAGAATCTTGATTTCGACCCCTTGTTGTTTGGTTGTTTGGTAAGGGGCAACTGTTGCCTTATTCTTTTTCTGTTTCTTCTTAAGTGGAGTTGGAGGAGTTTCTTCTTCATCTTCTTCGACAATAATTGTACTTTCAGTTGGGAATTTTCTTTTCTTTGGCGTTAAAGGAGGCTTGCCACTACCCTGAAAGAAGGAAAATTATAAACAATTAGAAAAATACTAAAGGGACAGAGAAGTTATTTGATGTAATACCTTTGAACTCTTCTTTGTTTTTTTTGGAGCAGCATCCTTGGCAGAAGGGGCTCCCTGGCTCGAAGAGGTAGTTGGCTTATAAGCAGTATTCGAACTAGCTTTCGCCACAGGCTTCTCTTTCTTCACCAACCCCCTTACCCCGATCTCTGACATTTTTACTAGTTTTTGATTCGATAAAACTTTTAGGTTTTTGTTCGCTTTCTAACCATTCCTTTGGATAAATAGAAGTGCGGTGGCGACTCGACTTGTATGGTTTACCTTAGATTTAGTCAATATCTCTAATGGTAACGAATACCCCGCTACAGGAAAGTGGCGACTCTGCTGGGGACCATTTGCCTAGTGGGTTTTGCCTACTTTTCATATTTTTGTTGTATTGTTGTGTATATTGTTTTGTGACATATTTTTGTGCAAATTGGGATTACTGTATTGTATGTAATGATTGAATTGCTTGAATATTAATTCCTTGTATGCTTGGTGATCTTTGTGAAATGAGTTCTATACCCGAACTCGAGTGCACTTAGGATAGGAGAATGGCATAGTCTTGTTGACTTGTATGGAGTTATTCCTTAGTAAGTTGACTTGCAAGCCCATTCACTTGGTGGAGGTCATGTTGGGATCAATAATGTCACACAAGTAGTTGTGGTTAGACATTACTCTTTCCAATATAGACCTTAGAAGCCAGGGACCTTAGTTTACCAAGCCCATCTTGGCGTATTCTTAGGATGTAGTGCGAAAGTCGTTCAAGTGTAAGATTTAATACGATTGTTACGCGATACTACACTCATAAGAGTCTCTCTTGAGAATGTTTCTGGAATACGAGTAGTCGTTTATCCGATAATATCCGAAAGATGGGATGATGACTATGGGAACCTCTTGTAGAACGTGTTTGGCAGGTTTAAACCCTAGTACCCTCCCTTTGGGTGGTTCTTAACCGAGACTCCATGCTCGTGACTTGCAACAAACCCTTGATTCATGGTTGATCCATTCTTGTATCCTTAATATCAATGGAACTTGGGTGTTGATAAGGTGTAAACCATAATCCACCAAAATGGATGAATGATATTAAGGATGACATGATCTATCTCATGACCTTTGTTTGGTGTGCTTTGCTTGATCCTTGAGTGTGTTTGATGCATTCATGCATTCATGCACCCATTTGCATCCATATCATCAATAATGAGAAAATTTTCAGGGAACTTAAGAGGTCTATTTGCAAATTTTCAGACATGGAAAGACAAAGAAGGAATACGAAGAAGTACAGTTTTAGACAACCCGACTTGAAAGAGCAAAGGAATTTGACATCCTATGTATTAGATCCCTTGGGTTTCAAGGCTCGTTTTGGGAAGCTTCTGTCTATTCTGACTACTCAAGTGGACGAAGGATTGATGAGTGTATTGGTGCAGTTTTATGATCCCTTGTACCGTTGCTTCACATTTCCGGATTTTCAGCTTTTGCCCACACTTGAGGAGTATGCCTACCTTGTGGGTATACCTATTCTAGACCAGTTTCCATTCAGTGGCTTAGAGAATGTTCCTACTTCTCAAGAGATAGCTGCTATGTTGCATATGGATGAATCTATGGTTGGTGCGCATATGACTACCAAAGGTGGAATTCAAGGTCTCCCTTCTGAGTTCCTCATTGCTCAAGCTACTATGTATGGGAAGGCCATGAGTGAGGACGCCTTTGAAGCCATATTTGTACTTCTCATCTATGGGCTAGTGTTATTCCCCAACATCGACAAGTTTGTGGATGTGAACGCTATTAGGATTTTCTCTACTCTTAATCCCATTCCGACTCTGTTGGGTGACACTTACTTTTCTTTGCATATGAGGAATGCAAAGGTTGGTGGTACCATTGTGTGATGTTTGCCTCTGTTGTACAAGTGGTTTATTTCGCACTTGCCACAGACGGTCGCCTTCAAGGAGAACAAAGGATGTCTACGGTGGTCCACGAGACTTATGTCTCTCTCCATGCAATGTTTAAAAGATTAGCAAAAGACGAAAAGGAGTTGTAAAACCAAGAAATCCACACATTCCACACCTTCACATGTCGGAGAGGTAATTCTCACTGCATCCAAGTCAAAGTGAAGGAAGCCTTTGAAACTGTCTAAGGTATGTTTGGTTGCAACTACTCTTTTAGCAGGTTTTTGTTGGTCATTTTTCAGTTCATTAAAAATGTTCCCACATTTGAACCAATCTGGGTAAGGGGGAAAAATGATAAAGCAAAGTCTGCACTGGGTAAATTTGGAAATTTGGGTGGTTCGCACTCAAAGGCCAAATCATATTTAAATTCAGGTTTTACAGCTTTGGGAATTTTCTTTTTGGCAATTCGTTTTTCAAATTTCTCTTTTAAAATTGGCACTGCGTAATAGACGGTTTGAACAAGTTCCATTGGGTTATAGATAGTTTCAAAGTACTTTTGGAATGCTTGGATTTCTTCATAATGTGTAAGCTTACCCTTGTAGACATTTTCCTGCAAAGATGAAAAGGCCTTCGTTAGATGTTCCTTGATTTCAGCAGTAGTAAACATGTTCTTGGAATAGAAATCTGTCCACCAAGTGGCGAACCCATTGGTAGAGTGGAATGACGGTTGGTATGTTATTAATTGAAATTCAACAAAGTTTGCATGGAATTCTTTGTGGGTTGCAATGTCTCGAGCGCTCCAATCAGTCCCTACACAGCATATCTCGCGCTTTCGATTGAATAAAGTGACAGGAATGAGTTGACACAACCCAAATTATCGAGAGACAAAATTAGGTTGGTAAGCCAACAAGTAAACATGGCTCTTTACTGGCAAGATCCTTGAAACAAGCAGCCTTGGGAAAAGAAATGCACGCCATATATCTTCGATCTCTGTATTGGCGTCCTTAACAGCATCTTCAAGCGAAGCACTGAACTAGGAAGGACTGATTGGGAAAATAGCAAGTGTACTATTTTTACCGATGTAGTAATGAAAAGGAATTATCCTGAGTATCGATCTCGAGGACTGCGTAGGAACTATCAGTGTTGGTAATGATTCAATTGAACAAAAGAACCTGTGTTTGGTAAGTGAAGAGTAAATTCGCTCTGTAAAATATAACGGAAAAATAGAGAATTTTTAATGCAGAAAAGTTAAGCATGCTAGGTCCGGGGTGTATGAATTGCTCTGAAATAAACTTAATCCTTATTTTATGACATCTATGTTAGAATGATTCAATATGATTCTCAAGAGTAGTTTCCCCTAATTCCTTAGCCAGAAACCATTAACATTCAATTTTAAATCCCAATTCCTTAGCCATTCAAAAGAATATTAATCCCATGTATGAATATCAAGAATTTCCCATCATCACTATTAGATCCTCATTCCTAAGAGAAATTAGCGATGCTATTATACACATAGTGATAAAGGGATTTGTCAGACCTCCTTTACCTCCAATTCAATACCTAATTTTCCAATACGGCAAGCATTACACTCGTGTTATAATAAATTGATTTCATAAAAACATAAACATTCATAAAATTGTAGGAAAAAGGTTCATTACAAAAGCAATTCAGGGACACCCCCCTAGCATCGGGGGGTTTAGCTCATCATAATATTCAAAGAAAGTACAAATGCAAGGTTAAACATTACAAGAGATTGGATAGCTTCGATCTTCAATTGCTTCCGCGCTTGATGATCTCCGTTCTCCAAAAACCTTGATTGCTCTTCTTTTCTTCGTCGTCTCCCTCTTTTCTTCTCTTCTTAGGTCTAAATAGTACAGTACACATTACAGCCAAGCCAAAAAGTCAAAAATGCCCTTCGGGATCACTTCATGAGTGAAAATAGGAAATCGGAAAAATTCAGCGCGCCAGCCAACACGGGTCGTGCCAAGCAACACGGCCGGCCGTGTTGGCTCTCTGGTTTTTGTATGGGAAGAGGCTGAGCTTGCAGCACGGGCCGTGTCAGGAGACACGGGCCGTGTTTGGCTCCAGGATTTTTATTATATTTTTTTATTTTTTTCTTTAACTCTTCCATTGTTGCCTTGGTACTTCCGACTCTTCAACTACTTCTGAAACATGCACAATACCATGGAAACGACATCAAACGCATCTAAAAACTTCAATTAACACCAAAAGCAAAATAAGCATACAACTACTCAAATATGAAATACTTAAAACTCAAACACTAAAACTCAAAATAAAGGGTTACCACATTGATGAATTTTGGCCGAGAACATGATGAAAATCAAGTAAAATGGTGACCGATCAAGGACCATGGGTTCGACTGGCAAAAGGAGTCATCGAAGGAGAGAAATTGTGACGCTTCGAGAACATCAGGGTATATTTGGTGAGGGAAGTTTGCAGATTGTCCACATCATCAACTGGAGTCAACTAAAGGAGTCTGGTGCCTTCAATGCTTCGATTTACTATCTATGGGGCATTTTCATCAACATTTCCATGTGTTGGCAAAAAGGATTCGAAGGTGTCATTGAGCCACAATTGAAGAAGCCAATAAGGCCCAGATAGTAATAAGTTTTTACCAGCTTTATACTCCTTTAACTTGGCACTAGCAGACCCTAGACTTTCATACAAACTAGCCAATATAAGTTCACTTAAACACACCTTTCGACCAGCGTGCAATTGATTAGCAAGTGTTAGAAATCTCTTTGCAACTTGCATAGATTTACAGCAGAAGAAAAACTTGGATAACCACATACCCAAGAATGCTATATGTTCTACGTCGGAAACTTTTTCCCCATTAGCATGATATAAACTAATATAAGTGCTGAACGAAGCATTTTTGACGTTAAAGTCAATTAAGTTTTCGTAGTCTTGATAGGGGTCGAAGGTTTCTCATGTCGGAGGGAGTCTAGAAATAGCAGCTACGTCGAAGAGCATAGGAGTTATCATTCCACATGGGAGATGAAAAGTATTATACGTACTATCCCAGAAATACAGACTAGATAGTAACAGAGGTTGGCAGTAGCTAAACCCTAGCTTCGACATCTGAATCAGGTCGAAAATACCCAATTCTTTCCAAAATGGAGCTTTCTTTTTCTCAACTTTCGTCAACCAAGCTAAATAAGATTTGTCTAAAGTTGGACAAGAACGAAAGGGTCTGAAACTATCAGTAATATAATCTAGTTGAAAAGCCTCTCTTTGGACTAAATCTTCAGCATTTCTAGAGGAAACAATTTTGTTTGTTATGGGTTTTTGTAGTGTGATAACAAGGAAAAAACTTTACACATTTCTCTAAATGTCCTTCAGGAACTAATGGAAGTGCGGTGGCGACTCGACTTGTATGGTTTACCTTAGATTTAGTCAATCTCTAATGGTAATAAATACCCCGCTACAGGGTTTTTAAGGTTTTGAAAGATTAGGGTTTCGAAGAAGAAGAAATGTTTCAGAGAAGTTTGGAGATGAACTCAGGTTGAAGATGAAGATTTTTGTAAAAAAGGGAAAAGGGAGTGACAATGGGTTTTTATAGTATTAACCTACGAGTGGGTTGGTTACACCTTGTAAAGGTAGTGGGCCACGTGGTGGTTTTTCTGTGAAGAAGGTGCAGGGATTACTGTTCATTTTTCTTGGAAGTTGAAATTCATGATGTTAATAACTTCACGCACGTCTTGATGATACGCTTTGAAAAAGTAAGTCATGATTAACTGACAGTTATGGACTTTTAGGTCTATGAAAGGTCTCTGGTCGAAATCTGGTGATTACAAGAAATGCCCATTTCTGCATTAATTCGAAATAGACATTTATTGGGGGCAATTTGTCAGCTGGAGATTTCGACCATTAGGTTGAAGTTCTTTGAAAATATTATGTTTGGGAGAATAATATAAAAATGGCTTTGTCGAAGCTGTTTATTAAATCCTTTTCTTGGGAGAAAGGACCTTTTTGTCGAAGCTTAAGACTTAGAAGATTTTAGGATCTCCACAAGTTCTCTTCGACATAGGCGTTTGGCAGATTCAAAACTTCGAGCGGGAAAGATTTGATATTCAAACGAAGTAGTTTCGTCAGGCGAACGCGTGGAAGCATCTGAGACACGCAGCGCTTGAAAACGTCGAACGTGGTAATCATCTGTGTAGAGACCGTTAGGGTCGAATTGTTATAAATAGGAGTCTTAGTTTTTAGATTTCGTGTGTTCAAACTGATATACAAAAATTCACTAAAAATACTCAAAGTACCGGAGCGAGAGAAATGAGTCTTTGCTGAAAATGTATGTATGAAGAACACCATGATTACATTTCATGTTATCTTTTTAATGCAAGTTACATAAATTAAACCATTTACTGTCTTTATTTCTATTTAAGCCTTCTGTCAAATTGCCTTTATCCTCAAAGTCTCTCGTCATTTGCTTTTACCTTTGCATTTACATTTCGCCAAACCTTTATTTCCAGCATTTTTTCAAACTTAAAACCTTTTACTTCAAGTTATTCATCTTTACTTTTGCCAATTACCTTTGTTATCTTAAAAAAGCCCTTTTTACAGAATTACCGCCATTTGTCCTTTATCTTTAAAGTCATAAGCCTTTAGATTTCGTTTAGAGTTATTGTCGAAACACTCTTTACTTTGTACCATTAACGATAGATAAAGAATCCTAATTACCATTCATAAACCAGAAACAAACTTAATCATGAATCAAATCACCATAACACTAGTTCTTGAGACACATGTCCTAGGATCAATCTAGTCGATCCTGTAAGTTACCAAGATTAATAATATTGGAGGACTAGCGGTTGTTTGTCAAAAATTACTAGTAAACAGCGCCATCAGATTTGCTCCTAGTCAGAGTTTCCACCTGGTTTCCGAGCATCTATTTGTGTTTATCCCCTGCAGGGTTGTCTCCCATTTGATATGGTATCGGCCTAAAATTCCCTGCTAAGTTGGTAGTAGTTTCCTCAGCAGATCTCCTCCTTCCTTCCCCAGCTAGGGTTGAGCCTTTGAGATGTTTGGTCTTTTCTCCAGCAGTTGTTTCCCTTTTTTGTGGATTGGCCTAGAATTGTATCGATGATTCAAATCAGCGACATTTTTTTGTATCCTTTGTGATCATTTTGTTAGCATAATCATTACATATACATATACATATACACTCATACAACTTCATTATTGCATCATTGCACCTGGTGATTCATTCTTGTGATATTTTATCCCCTGCTATGGTGGTATTTTATCCCCATACAAGTTCAGTGTGTCTGTCCTCCTTCAATTATAGAGTGTCAGCCCCCTAAGTAGAAAAACTTTAACCTTTCTCCTCTCCCCGTTGAGTTATTTTCTCGTGGATGATTATTATTTTAGCTTCCTCCCCAATTGATTATCTAGATGGAACCACTCCCCTTGAGTTATATCCTCATTGGGTTGAGTCTTGATTGACCATTTCTTTCTAGATCTTACCTAGATAGATGCTTTTGGTCCCCTGAGAGTTTATTACCCAGTAAGTGGTAGTATTCTTCTTAGTCTGCAGTTTGCTACTTGCCCAATACCCAAAAAAGTAACCCCTTTTATCCCCCATCAGATTCATTTTCACGTTTCCCAGGAAGAATATCCTTGATATGTTCATCCTAACCGATGACGGATATCTTTCTTCCCCTGCATTGAGTATATCCTTGATATGTTCATCCTAACCGATGACGAATATTCTCTTCTTGGTATTCTACCCAGTAAAAAGGTAGTTGTAATCCCTATTGTTATTTCTCAGAGAGTTAATCCTTGATATGTTCATCTTAACCGATGACAGGTTTCCTTCTCTTTGCGGTCTTCTGCCCAGTAACCGGTAGTTGCAAATCCTGTTTTTCTCCCCTTCGTAGAGTTTATCCTTTATATTTTTATCCTAATCGGTGACGGATATCCTCCTTAGCATCCCCAGGCAAGTCTATCCTTGATATGTTCACTTTAACCACTGACGGATATTCTCTCCTTTTGGTCTTCTGCCCAGTAAGTGGTAGTTGTAAATCCTATTTTCAGCTTTTCCCCAGTAAGTTTATTCTTACCCAGTAGCCGGTAATGAATACACCTCCTGGTGGCCCTCAGCGAGTCATCCTTGATATGTTTACCCTAACCGGTAACGGATGTCCTCCCTGTCAGATTTTGTTATCTCTGTACCCAATAATCGGTAGTGGATAATATATTTCTGCTCCTCCTGTGTTGAAGATCTTTTCTTCCCCAATCGAGTTTGAGTGCGTATTTCCTTAGTGGAATCGTTGTTCCTGCTTGGTTCGAGTATTTCAGTTTTGCTCTGATCTACCCGTGTCCCCTTGCAAATGATCTTTGTACCTCCCCGGCTGAGTCTTTCCATTGTTTTTCATGGAAACCCCTCGTGCCCCCCAACAGTTTTTAAGTTGTAGCCTGGCCTACGTATAACCTTTTATCCCCCTAGAGTCTTTGTCTCCCCCAGTGAGCTTTCATTACAGAATACATTACGCTCTTGTGAACTTTCAGTCTCTCTGTATTCTTTTCCTTTGTGGCAATATTTCCCCACAGAGATTTATTTTAACATTCATAACATATGCATCATGAGGTTTCTTAGGGACAAAAATTTGTTTCTATATGTTGTTATTTAAGCACATTCTACTGAGTCGATACAAAGATTTTAGCATTCATCTCCTCAATCAGAACGTCCTTAAATAGGGGAGGCTGTAAGACCCCAATTTTGACCCTAAGATCACTCATGCTACTTCATCCTATGCATTAGCATTGGGATCATACCTTGGCATCCTCCTTGCCCCTTATTGATTGGGTTTGTATTGGGAGAGATCACCAAGCACCATGTGATTGTATCATACCTTGTACTTTATCATTTCCTAACCAAATTACCAAAAATATGTCTTTGCATTTTTCTAACTCTTTTGTAGGAAGGGCACATGATCACCTTTGATCTATCAAGTTTTTATCTAGGGTTTAAGACCTTCATTACTAAGAGCACACTCAAGATTGGTCTACAATGGCTTTAGACATCATATATGAGCCCCTATGATCTTTACATGTTATTTGGGTCAAGAAAGCATCAAGAGTTTGGAATTGATTTTCCTTGGAAACCCTAGTTCATCTGGGTATCTTGTGTAACTTCTTCACCAAGCTTCTTCAACATTTGATCAAATACTTCAAAGGATACTTCAAATTTCATCATCTTATGCATGTATGATCTCCTATGAGTCCCAAAAGTCAAGAGAATTGCAAGCTAGCAAGTTGGTTGATGGTGGTTGACTAGAGGATTTCATCTTATCAAAACTGGGGTCCCCTAGACCCTATTCCTACAATTTTTATCATATGGAAATTATTCCAAGAGAAAAGTTACTCTAGATGACATTCCAAACAACTTTCATGTTGAGGTCTAGATCTAGTTTTTCTTGGAAAGTCATTTTGTTATGTTGAAAGATTATAGGTCATTTTGTCTAAACCCTAATTTGAAGGTCAACTTCCGAAGGCCATAACTTGCTCAATTTTTATGAGACGAAATATTTCCAAGTTGCACAATCAAATTCAAGGTGTCTAATTCAACTTTTGTGTTTGGAGTAAGATCTAATTCAACTTTTATGAGCATGTGATATGAGGATACATTATAGGTCATTTTGGACCAATACCATTGAACAAGTGATTTTCCTCAACTTCAAAAATGCATAACTCATTCATATTAGATCCAAATGAGGTCAAATTTGTGACCATTTTTAAGGACATTGAAAGGGTTACAACTTTTATGAAGACACGTTTCTCATTTGAAGCTCACTCAAAAGTTATCCAAGATGGAATAAGTGAACATATGGCTTGACACTTAGAAAAAAAATTGATATGTTAAAATTTCCAAACTTCCACCTCAAAATTCACCATGATACAAGCTTCAAATCGAAAAGTGTTCAACATAAGAGTTGTTCCTCATGATCTAACCTTTGAAAAAAGTCCAATTTCATCCATTTTGGACAAGATTTAAATGGTCTGCGCATGGCTTGAACATGGCATCATCATTTGGCAAAATCAAAACTTCAAACAGCTGTGTACAATTGCCTTGCATTCCAAGTTGATTTCAGACTCATTCACACTTGATTATGGACCTAAAGGAGTGACTTCATGGGTTTGTACACGCCCACACAAGCATGCATCATCCATTGCAAAAATTGGAAATTCAATTTGAAGGTGAAAATAACATGTGATTCAGCTATAAATAGAAGCCTCTAGGTTCAGAATTGAGGACCCATGCGTGCCAGCTTTGATCTAAAACCTCAAACCCTTCCATTTGAAAGGATAATCCTGAGAATTTTCTTTGAAAATTGAGTTTGAGTCTCACTGTTTTGAGATTCAAAACTCTAGGGATCCAAAGCCTTTGTATGGTTCTAATCTACTTCTGCAAGCTTCCTGAGTGAGATCAAGCACGAATCAAAGTAAGAGCAAGCAAATTTTGACCTACATTGAAGGTATTTTCCATAAATTTTCATCTCTTCGATTCTCACTCAATTCTCCATAATTCTCTTGGTTACTTGGTTGTCTGAAGTCCTACCAATGTAGGCAAGAAGATTGAGTTGCATTGAGGTCAAATCGAAGCAACTCAGATCACGCACCTCAAATTTCAACTCCATGTATCTCTCAATATACTTTGAGTTAGGATAAATTGAGGTCAGATTCGTGCTCAGTGCCATTTTTACTTTAAAATCATGTCCTTCATTTTTATTTTAGTGATGGTTATGATTGGACCAGTCCGGCGAGGCTCGCCTAAGAAGGTGACCGGAGATTTGCTCTCGTGGTGAGTTGGCAAGGTCTAAAGTCACGTGATCTATTCAATTTGTTTTAATCACGAGCGTTAGTTTTGATTACTTGTTTATGATGCGCTTACTCAAGTCCACCATGGAACACGCGCATGTGGCCACTTGATCTGCCACCTCAATTAATGAGGGAGATCAAGTGGTCCACGTTTTTTCTGTTTATTTGAATTTCATTTTAATTGTGTTATTGTCATTAATTCATATTAATTTTAATATTAATCCAAAAAATATGAGAGTTTCACCAAAAAAAATTTTAATAAAATCCTCTTTCATTTTCTGAATTAAAAATATTTTTTGGATCATTATTAATATTTTTCATGATTTAATTGATTTTGTGAATATTTTTAATTGTTAAAAAATAATTTTAAGTTTCCAAAAATTATGAAATTTTTTCTCCAAGGTCCTTTGACCTTGTTTGACCTATGATAAATCTCACGGCCATTTCTTTGGTGTTTTGATGAGGTTTTAGGAAATTGACCAACCATAATTTAATTTAATGCATATTTTAATTATTTTTAATTGTTTAAATGCGAAATAAATTGTGTAGAGCCATTTTAATTGACTTGTTGAGTTTGACCTGCGTTGTTGGGCCTTGGTCAAGGTTGATTTGACTTTGTTAGGTTAAGATCATTGGATTTAGGGGATTGATGAAATGTACATTTCATCTCCCAAAATGAATGAATGATCTTAATTTGGTAAAAGTCCTCCTTTGACCAATTTGTGTTAATTCCTTTCCCCCTTCCCTCTTCATCTCATTCCCCTTCTTTATTCATTCATGTCATGGACCTATGATATCTCTATATCCTAAGGCTAGTTGATTGCAAAATAAACATGAGTATGGATGAGATTAGGTCCACCATTTTGCATATTCTTTTGTAAGTGGTATGTTTCATGAGCATAGTCCATTATACTATGTCTCTAACATGCATTAACACCAAAATCTATTGCCCAACCTCAAATAGTTGTGACTTCTACATAAGTCCAATTACGATTGCTTAACATAACGCTAAATTTGTGACACAAAAAGGCATAACATTCTAGTAAGTGAGATTGTAAGTCTCCCTTCTTTCATGGTATTGTGTGGAAACTTGGCCTTTTTTCCTTCCTTTGGAAGATGTCCGGGTTCAAGGATCCATGCTTGTGATAAGTGGGTTGAGTGTTCATCAAAGAATGACTTAAATAAAACAAAGCAAAACCAATACTAACTTCTAATCAACTAACAACTAACATTTAATTTCAAATCATTTACTTTTATGCACTTTAAATTTTAAGCTTTTATTTCATTTTCCATTATTCATACCATTCAATTTGTTTACTTTAATGTCATTTTCACTTTGCCCACTTGGGCTACATTTTGTGATATTGTGTTTGTATATACTTGTCTGTGTTTTGTGGTCTTTTGACCTTAATGTACATAATAACAACAAAAACCCATAAAAGACATTTTGTGTGGACTGTTGGTTTGATCTAAGACTTTGGACTTAGAATTAGGCAACACTCTCTATGCAAAAGGATTTGGCCAATGCCAACTTTCATGGAACCAAGTGCTTGTGAAGTAAACATTCATCTGATACAATATTGAAGATTCATTTGAGTTCATCTGCAATATAACCATGTTGAAGCTGTTATTTTGAACCTGTGTCTAATGTCATCTTTGAAGTCATCTGATGCATGGGAAATTTTGAAGAAGATCATGGAGTTGCTAAGGTTGGATGTGGCTATCTTTATTTGATTCCTTACTCTTCATCTTGCTATTTGTGTATTGATATTGCTTGATTCTAAAGTCCAAGGGAAATTTGGGTTTCTATATGACATTCTTGTCTATTAGATTGCAACCTATTGGTCAGATCTTTTCAACTCTCAACTTTTAAATTTGTGCTTAGGATTAGTTAAAGGAGAAGGGTGATCCAAAACGCAGCGGAATTTAAAATTTCTCCTTTAGTGATCCTTACGAATGGGCATAATCAGTGATAGAATTGTTACCTCTTGTGGCGATTGTAACCTTTGATGCAGATCTACGAAGCGATCACGAACGTTGAATGATGACAACGCCTCTACTCAGTCCACACGAACGGATTCCTTCAATCTCAGTGCTAGCTGCTATGAATGAAGGCTTTGAGTGAGAGAGAGAGAGAGAGAAATGAAATTGCAACTGCACAAATGCTTCTACACAAGGGTTCTATTTATAGAACCACTTGTGTGGGCTGCAAGCTAAAAAGCCCACTCAAGTGTATGTGGCCCATATCTTTTAATATTCCAAAATCACTTAAGCGCGTGGTACCTTACCATATTTCGTATTCTACTTAAGTACACCGTACCTTACGATGTTCTACAATTCAATTAAGGGCACCGTACATTACGGTATTCCTTAGTTACTTTATCTCTCATCAATCCGTCATTTTGTGTGTGACCCTGTAGGTTTTTGCGGCATTGACAATTATATTAAATCACGTATTTAACATAATAAACAGTGAGCGGTATCTAGCAACACATCACTGCTACCCAAAATATGAAAATATCATGTGATCTGACAAATCCTTTTGTGATAATACTTATATGTACAATTACCCTTTTGCCCTTATGTCTATATTGAACACAAGGCATAGACCGTGTCATCCTTGTCCAGTTCAATATTGGGCCCATAGACATTTATCCTGTTATGCAGGATGGGCAAATTCCATCTAGGTCACTCATGTCCCTTAGCACGCTTCGTGGAGTACCCATCAACTGTCTTTATGGTCATCCATTTACGGACAATGTTTAATCAGCAATAAGGCACTCGACTCTACATCTAGGGTCCATAGTGGTTTCAGGTCGAAGGGTGGTATACACCATTATCACCATGAGAATAACTTATGACACTTTGCATAACTATCTATATAGTATTCTCATAGCGGGTTAATCCAGTATAAATATTACTCTTAACATTCATACCTATGTTTAAGACTTGATAACTCCTTATCCATGATCCATGAGATGTGATCATCAGTCTATATACATAATAGTCTTAATGCTTTAATGTTATCCCACTTCACAATAAAGCTCGACTATGGATACTTTAAGAATAACGTCCTTATGTTTAATGTGATCTCATGATTAAGTCACACTTGATACATTAAACGGACTATCTATTCTAGGGACTTTATTAGACAAACATAATAAAGAAAAAGCCTTTTATTATTAATAAATAATTCGATACAAGTACCAAAAAGTATTGGCCTCTAGGGCTTACACCAACATTGGTCTCTTCATCTCTTCCCCACTTCTTTAATTTCAAAAATACCTCCCTCCTTTTAAAAATCTTCTTTGTTTGTGATTTCTAAACTTTGACCATATTGCAAATTAGAAACTTTGGCCTTATGCCATTGCATTTTCAAACTCTTTTCTTAATCAAATTTATAAATGAACATAACTATACTTGACTAAAAATTTCAAAAGCCAAAAAGAACTAACACTCATTCAAACCTTTTTAGGCCTTTTGTGCCTTTGTTTAACTTAAACTTTTATTAAAAGCAATGCATCCACTTTGAAATTATCACCACGAACTACGAGGTTTTGATCCCTCATTTTTTATGTTGGTACGTAGGCACAAGTACGAAGGTCTTGTCAAACACAAAAATATAACTAATGAATTCTTTTCTCATCCCTTCACTCTATTTATTGCAAACATCTTTTGTGCAAAAATACACATGCACACAAAAAAGGGCTCCCTAGGAGTACCTAGGACACCTTGGGTGCTAACACCTTCCCTCTGTGTAACCAACCCCCTTACCTGTAATCTCTGGCATTTTATTAGTTTTGATTTGAAAACTTATTATCTTTTGGGTTTTGTTCGTACTTTTCCCTTTTCCCTTAGAAATAATAAAAGCGCGGTGGTGACTCTAGTTTTATTGACGTCTAGCTTATCCATAGCTTGATGGTCATGAATTTACCGTTACACACCGGACTGGTCCACCATCAACCTTCACTAAAATGAAAAATAAGGATATGGATCCAAAGGAAAAATGCTCAGAAGCTCGAATTTGGCCTTAATTTTCTCCAATTCCAAGTATATTCAAAGATACAGGGATTTTAATTTTGAGGATCATGAACTGAGTTGCTTAGATTTGACCTCAAAGCAACTCAATCTTCTTGCCTACATTGGTAGAACTTCAACCAACCAAAAATCAAAGAGAATGGTGAAGAATTGAGAGAGAATCGAAGAGAGAAAGTTTCTGAAAAATCACCTTCGATGAGCTTGAATATTGCTTGATCTTGCTTTCAATTGGCCTTGGCTTGACTTCAGAAGCTTGTAGGAAGTGAATTAGATCAAAGAATGGCTTGCATTCTTAGAGTTTCAACTTCAAAACAGAAGTGAAATTGAAACTCGATTTTCAATTTAAAACCTTCGAGTTTATCCTCTAATGGTGAAGGGAAGGTTGCAGGATCAAAGCTTGGGCAAGGTGTCCCTAATTCTGAGCATGAGGCAATGAATTTATAGACTAGGCAATTGATTTCCACACTCTTCCATTCAAATGCCAAAAATAGCAATTCTCACTTGCATGGATGCATGGGTGTATGATAGGCCCATAAAGTGATGTCAAAAGGTCCAAAGATGATCATTAATGATTCTGAAAGTGTGACATGAAGCCATGCATATGGAATTGAAAAGTGGTAATGGGATTTATCCAAATGAAACCTTGAAGAAAATCCATGCGTAAGTCATTCAATCCTCGGCCAAATGAAGTGATTTTGGACTTTTTGGAAATGTGAGATCAAGGGGAACAATTTTCATGTTGAAGACATTTCAATTTAAAGCTTGGATCATGATGAATTTTGAGGTGGAAGTTTGGGAAATCAAACATAATTGAAAATTTTCTAAGTACCAAGTCAAATGTTCACTTCTTCCACCTTGAATAACTTTAGTTATGGGCTTCAAATGGAAAACGTTCCTTCATAAAAGTTGTAGCTATTTCAAACCTCTTAAATTTGGTAACAAATTTGACCTCATTTGGATTTGGCATGAAGGAGTTATGCATTTTATAAGTTGAGGAAAATTGCTTGTTCAATGGTAATGACCCAAAATGACCTATAATGTTTCCTCTTGGCACATGCCCTTGCAAGTTGAATTTGAAGTTTATAAAAGAATAAAAGTTTGAGAATACATATTGAATTTGATCATTTAACTTGGATGGACTTCATCTCATAAAAGTGGAGCAAGTTATGGTCCTTGTAATTTGACCTCCTAACTAGGGCACTGACAAAATGACCTATAATGTCTCATCATAAAAAGTGACTTTCCAAGAAAAACTAGCTTTTGTCCTCAACATGAAAGTTGTTTGGAATGTCATACGAAGTAACTTTTCTCTTGGAATCATTTTCATATGACAAATATTATACGAGATAGGGTCTAGGGAACCCCAGTTTTGACTAGTTAACTTTCTCTGATCAACCACCTTGAACCATCTCGCAAACTTGAAGTTTTCTTGATCTTTTGGACTCATGGAGAATAATATATTCATAATATAATGTAATATGAAGTATACCTTGAAATATTTGATCAAATGTTGAAGAAACTTTATGAGGAAGTCACACAAGATACCTAGATGAATTAGGGTTTCCAAGGCAAACAAGCTTCAAACTTTTGATGGATTCTTGATCAAAATGATAAATGAAGATCATGGGGATCAATATATGATGTCTAGAATCAATGTGACCCATCTTTTGATTGATCTCCTTGCATTGAGGGTCTCAAACCCTATATATGAGCTTGATGGGGTATTGGTGGATGCACACACTACCTACAAAAGAAGTAAAACTATGCATAGACATACTTTTAGCATTTTGGTTAGTAAGTAATGAAAACAAAGCATGATGCAATCAAATGTGCTTGGTGATCTCTCCCAATGCAAACCCAATGAATGAGGGGTAAGGAGGATGCCAAGGTGTGATCCCAAAGCCAATGCATATAATGAGATAGCATGAGGGATCTTAGGGTCAAAATTGGGGTCTTACAGATCCTAAAGGATAAAAGTATAAGGGTAAAAAATTCCCTCCACACATCACTCGATTGCGCTGCAGCTTGAGGGGAGACACCTGGGAAAGGATTCTTAAACCACTTCGAGTCAAATCTTTGGTCCACGAATGGAACCATACTTGGAGCAAAGGAGTCGACCTTGATAAACATGTTGAGGTACTTCATGAAAAGATGTTTCTTTGGGGTTTATTGGCATGTCATCAGGGCAAGTCTTGCTCCTTCGAATGGTCGATCCTCACTTAAACACATTATACGCTCCCACACCGGATAACCCAACTGATATTCAAAAGTGGCATTCAACCAGTGTTGCAAAAGCCACATAGGACTTGAAAAGTTCAAGGTGTTGGTAGTAGAATGGAGGTATTTTAATTTTAGGGTTGCGAGCCCTAGGGAGTGGTATAAAGAAGCTAGCAAAAGCTTACCTAGAGAGACCTGTCGACCTTCGTGGATTTGGATCTCTAGACTTAAGTAACTTTTGGCTATCTGTAAAGAGCCAGGACATAAAACATAGTATGAAAGCCATAAGGTTAGAAAAGAAATATGTTCTTCGTCAGAGACTTCGACAGAATCCTTGTTGTGGTGGTTTTCGATATAGTTTTGGAGGCTAGCGCGATTGAATGAAAAAGTGGTCTCTGTCGGAAGCGTGGGGTCAAAAGTTTCGCCCAATTGCGATAAGCCTGTGATAGCCTCCACGTAGAAGAGAGTTAGCGTCAACATGCCACATGGAAGATGGAAAGTATTGGTCGAACCTTCCTAGAAATACATCGAAGCCAACAACATGCAGGGGTTGATTCGGTGAGCATGCCTTGAAATATGGATAGCGTCGAAGATCCCCACGCTTCTCCACTTGTCTTGGCGTTTTCATTGGACTTTGTTAAGCCAAGCTACATACTATTTGTTTCCTGGAGTAGGCATTGACCTGGAGACTTTTGCCTTTGGGTCCATGAATCTAATGTCGATGGTTCCATCCTTTTCGAAAGTTGGAGGGGCAGCAAGAGTGTAACTAGGAAAATGGCCTTGAACTATTTTTGGTTTAGTTTTGGTGTCTATGTAAGGTCCGTGAAATGCAACAAGTTTGTCGTCAACGACAAATGGAATGAGCATCTGGCGTTGCCATATTTTACAACTGCTTCATCAGTAGAAATGGGTTGAGGAATAGGTTTCATACTTTCCGTTTCAGTAAGTCGAAATGCAACAGGGTTGTTACCAGTGTTGAAGGTGATGGCGTTTTTGGTGCGAGGAGAGGAAGCCATTGCAATAAAATATGAAGGAAAAATTGGTAAGAATAAGGTTATTGTGAGAAATTGCAGAGAGAATGCGCAGATGAAGAAATAGGAAGAGAATGTTGAATGTAAAAAGGGATTATTTATAGGCAAACCAAATGGAAATCAAGCGTCAGTCGATTGACAGCTATTTGACTAAGAGGTAATGGGAAAGTTAGTAGCATTAGTTGAGATCCCACTACTTAGAAAGTAGCTCATAATAATGATAATTTTTTTGGGAAATCACAACGCAAGAAAATCATCATTGCATAAAACATCATTAACGATTAGACGTCCAGCCGAAATTTGAAAAGTCAAAAAGTCAAGTTTCTCGATCGAAGCGCCTCAGTCGAAACTGGACTTTTAGGTGGGAAATTTGTTAGCTGGAAAATTTCGACCTTTATAGCACGAAGCCAGGTCGACCAATATGAGGTCGAAAGTAGAATCAACGGAGGGGGAGACCAAGAGAGTTGGGTCGACGAAGGAGGTGAGTCTGTCGAAGTCGAAGGTAATTTTACCATAATGGGAATTAATCGTGGGAAGCAGAAAGTGGAAATTTACCAGCAACGTGGGTGACAGGCTCCGGCACGTGGCACATCGTGAATGGATCATAACCTCCTAGCAGTTATTTCGTATTACTATTTAAGTAGATGTAATTTTCATTTCAATAGGAGACATTTGTAACATTCCAAGATGAAAACACTTGAAGTATCAAACATTTGAGAGAAACAAGTTAACTTCCTGCCAAAATATACTTCTGTTTCCACCTTTATTTTTAAACCATTTAACTTGTCAAGTTATTTTCATTTGCTTTGTTAATTTACATCTTTATCTTGTTTTTTATCCTTTCTTACTGTTATTGCATTTCTCTATTTTGCAAACATTTCACTTATTGTTCTAGTATTCCAAACACTTTACCAACAAAACCACCATATGCTTAACACATATCAGTCTAGGACTTTGTAGCTAGTCCTAGGGATGGCAATTTGACTCATCCCCAATTGGCACCCACAAATTTATCCATAACGGGTAGGGTAAAAACCCGTAAAAATGGGTACGGGCATGGGCTCGGGTAATTACCAATAAAAATAAGCGGGTACTGATACGAGTATGGGCACCTTGGTACCCACCCCGCCTCATACCCGCACACTATATATTTATGTATTTTTATTTATAATTATATATTTTAGTTTATATTATTATATAAAAATGTATCTATATCAATTATAAAACGTATATAAATGTTACCATTATGTATTTAATATAAGTGTTCATTTATTTTAACAATAAATTGTTCGAAAACTTAAAATTATATGATATTTTATAATTGATCTATTTATTTTTAATAGGAATGCGGGGCGCGGATACGGGTATGGATACTTATATACCCACAGGGCACGGGTACATGTGCTAACTTTGACACCCAAGCGGATTTGAGCTCGGGTACGAGGATTTTTTCAAATCACGGGCATGGGGATGGGTACTATAGTACCCTGCCCAAACCCTGTCCATTGTCATCCCTAGCCGGTCCTACTAGTAAACCTCGATAGGAAGGCTAGAGATTGCTGCGTAAACAGGTTTGCACGATTTTAAAGTTAAAAATCATTTGAAATACAAGAGAAAAAATATGCGATTTAATTTGATTCGATTGAATTTTAAAAATAAAATCGAATCAAACTAAAATAATTAATGCTCGGTTTTTTAAATTAATATTTATAAATTATGCTAAATAAAATATTTTGAATAATATAGTTAAAAACATAATCATGTTCACAACTAAAGATAATATAAATCAATATTGTAATAAATAATATTATTTAATTCAATTGTAATTTAAAAAGAAGATAATATGAATAAAATAATTACTATAATTTTGAACGGTAGTATTCAAAAATATGTTAAGTTAGTTTTTTTTTATAGAAATGATAATAACAATTAATTTCAAATTCTTTGAGTATGATATGATATAGATAATACTAATTAACTTCAAATTCTTGTGTTGATTATTTTGTTGTGTCTCTTTCATATCATATCATTTATACTATATTATACTCTTTCCGTTTCAAAATAAGGGTCATATTTGACACTTTGACACAAACTAAAAAAATGTAATAAATAAAAAACAGAGAAAAATGATTTTAACAAATTATCCTTATTAATTATTAGTGTATTCGAATTAGTATTAATATAAAGTTAAAAAATAATAAATTAAGAGTATTAATTAGATGGTACAATTGTAAGATAGAAATTAAAATTGCATTGATGAGCTAAATAGGTATTTTGTGACAAATAAATTTCTAAATGCAACATTTATTTTGAGACGGATGGAGTCATCTTAAGGTATCTCTCTAAAAATAGTTGACAATAAAATAATTTGAAGTGCATTGCTAAATAGTGGGAGTCTCAAGGTATCATTGTTACTCCTTTGGTTCGGGCCATCACTCCTCATGTTGGTCGTAGCATATCTACTATTGTTTGAATCTCCTCGCTCTCCCCTGATCAAGGGTCATCCTTCTTGTGTGGTTGTGGTTGTTGTTGTTGTTAAGGATTGGGATCGACCCCCTTCCCTTAATAATAAAAGGGGTTGAAACCAGGATCAGAGTCCTCCCTCGGAGGGAGATCTAGCTAAACGAACCTGGTTGTTTATGGATGTGGCTTCTAGGCCACCCACTCCTCTCCTCAAGTTGATAACAATCTTTCCATCCCGGATTCTCTGCACTTCTTATGAGGCCCTTGTTGCAATATCTGAAGAGGACTTTGCTTACCTTTAGAATATTCCTAAAGTAGAGAAGATGAAACACTTCTTAGAAGTCACTTTCTACACTTATCGAACTTCACTTCTATTCTCCCTGGCTGCTGTTGGGCGAGTGATGTTTTGGTCATGGGTAATCCTTCTAAGGAAAGAGATACTTGGAAATGGAAATGTGATGCGGATGTACAAGAGAGATATAACCTTCAATAGGAAGTGTTGTCCCTTCAAAAGAAGGCTAGCCGTGTATAGTCGCTTCAGGAGGAGGCGAAAGGTCATGGGTATCCTTCCTCTCTAGCTACCAGGATTGTTAAACTTGAATCCTCTCGAAATGGAGAAGAAGTCTCAAAAGAAGGATACCCTTATTAGGAGATGAAGTCTCATAATGATGATGAGGCTTTGAAGACCTTGGACAAGAGAAGATATCTTAAGATAAGGATCACAATACCTATGAGACATGGGTGGTTGACTTAGGAATGAGGTAAATGAGTCCCTCCAACAAACTCTTAAGAGGGTGTACAAAGCCTTTGACCAAGCAGCTGATTAGGTGGAAGCACTTCGTCTGGATATCCATATTTCCCATTCTCAACTTAACATGTTCAAGATAATTCGGGACAGGGCCTTGGTGGAGGATTACAGTATAACGTCTCAAAACGGAGATGCTTGAGTTAATTTTAATCTTAATGTAAATATGGTGTTATACCTTTGTGTTTTCCCACTACTTGTATGAACACCAATATTTGTTTATTTACCTTTTTCATTTGACGTACTCTCAATGGTTTCACTACTTTAGTATTTAAGTCATTCCCGAATCGGTCTCTTTCGAACCAACTTGTGTCTCTTTCCCTGGTTGAATTTGATTATTTTAGTAGGTGGAAGCTTGCACTGTTAGTATTGTCCCCTTTAGGGTCCTTTCTTAACCGGGAAGATCTTTGAAGCTTGTTCTCACCTGTCTCTTTTGTGGGATTCAATTTATATCCTAAATTTTGTTGTCCTGATCAGTGAGAGTTAGAAAAACTACCAAACTTAATTTTTACGTGTCCTAATCGACGAGAGCTAGTGCACCTTCTCTATTTATCACTACCCGTCTCAGTCGAGGGGAGTTGGTGCAAGTCTTCAGCGTCACTAGGAACCATTCTCGGACAAAGGTGGGGTTCTTATCCTTGCTCCTAATTTTTATCTTGGTTTGAGGTGTACGTCTCCACAGCTCCACCGACTATGCTCTTGGAATGTCTTATTCCTAAGACAGAGTACGCCAGTTGCGTGTTCCGCCTAGTGGGATCCTATTTCATAAACAAAATATATGCCATATTTCCAATGTTTAAAATGGAACTTGTGTGTACAATATATTTTTAGGCAAAAGATTTATTTATTCAAATTTAGAAGAATTTTGAGAAACACTTATCTTATGTGCGGTGGAGGAATTCAAATGCGTTCCTTGGACAATCAGCAATGGGAAGTTTATGTCCGACCTTCTAGCGATCGATTTTATCTTTGACATGATATGTGTCCCCATATACCTCCAGTGTTTTATTTATCTCTTCCTAAAAGGCATTATGCATCATCCTTTTGTATGTTGCGTTCAGGTTCTCTAATCTAATGGGAATCACATTGTATTTATGGTTGACTTACTTGGTCATGAATAGCGTTTTCCTCCTATAAGGTCCAAACATAAATATCTGGTTGTATCCAAAGTAGAGCCCAAGAATGATAAGAGCTTGTATTCAACTGAGTTGTTTACTAGTTTGTCTATTTTAGGCAGCGAATATGAGCCTTTTGGACGTGCTCGGCTGAGGCCAGTATAGTTGATACATATCCTCCACTTTCTAGAAGCTTTCTTAAACAATATTATATTAGAGATCCATTATGTGTATTTTAACTCACAGTTGAAGTTGGATCATAACCTTCCTTCAACCGTGCTAACAATAGCCTCACCCTTCTCTAGAGACATTTTTCTTCTTTTTTATATACATCAGTTCATCTGGCCGAATGGTAGGAGTTAATTCAGCTGATGTGCCTCCTTTTTACATACATCAGTTCATCTAGCTGAGTGGTCTTTCTTTAATGTAAGAAGACTTGTTTGGTGATAAATGTGTTCTATCATTTTAGTTAAGGCACATAATTCAAATACTAATAGACACTAATGTGTACTGCTGCAATTTTTTTTATGTTTACAATTTCATTGATTAACTGTCATATAGTTTCTTTTCCTCCGCTTATTGATATGCTTAAATTCAGCGGGTAGCCCCGCCTGACCTGAGGTCTCATCACGAGCATTTAGAAACGCAAATGGATAAAAGAGCCCAAATTCAATAGAGCAGCAACACATGATTGGTCTCGTGGGTCACACAACCACCATTTATCATGGCACACCCTACCAAGGTCTCAATTTTCAACCAACCATGAGACGAAAGAGAGCTCACGGGAGGCCAACATCCACCCTGCACAATACCTATCAAAAGGAAATTGGCAGGAGGCTTCAATATGTGACACCCAGGCAGACGTGCCCTCAACCTAATGGCATTGGGCGCAACTTGCGTTCAAAGACTCGGTGGTTCACGGGATTCTGCAATTCACACCAAGTATCGCATTTCGCTACGTTCTTCATTGATGGAAGAGCCTAGATATCCGTTGGCGAGAGTCATTATATATTAATGTGTCAAAACATAACCCGTACAGGAACAATCTCGGGAGCCTGTCTTTATTAAATTAATAACGACTTGTCGAACCTGTATCTATTAAAGACTCTTTAAAATATTAAAACTTACTTTTTAAATAAAAAATTTAATGTATATGCAAATATCATCATCCAATAAGAACTCATATATATATATATATATATATATATATATATATATATATATATATATATATAGAGAGAGAGAGAGAGAGAGAGAGAGAGAGAGAGAGAGAGAGAGAGAGAGAGAGAGAGAGATTTTTAAATCAAGGTAATTAAAATTAAACCGACTATTAAACTAAGGATTTTTAAGTTTGAAGGTTTGACCGGATTGAACCAGGATCTGACGGGAATTAATGAAATATAACTTTTAATTATTTTAATATATAATATCTTATAATACTAACATATATTTTAACATATTTGTATATGTTATTAAATATAGTATTTTTTAAACTTTTAATGATACTAAATTTATAAGATTTAACTTTATCTTTATCAAAATAATAATTAATTGTTGGTTAATGTACTTAATTTTACGTTTAAAAAGAAAAATAAATTTAATGGCATTCCATTTTTCATGTGATAGCCAAGTTCGACGAAGAAAAGTTAATGTCGAGAAGAGATATGACCATGTTTGAAGTTTCTTAGTGATGCTTTGTTCGACCAAATGTTTGGTCAACTTCGACATGTTTGTTTTCACAATTGTAGGACTTAGCCTATTTTGGCAAACGTTGAAGGATGGATGACTTCGACTACGACCACTTACAAAAGGATAAGATTAAGTAGCTACCAGTAAAAGATATATAGACATTAAAGACATGTTGGAGTCATCCATTAGCCCCCAAGACCACGTAGAAGGGTACATGTTAAGCATGTGAGTCACAACTGTCAAAAACAATTATATTTTCACTAGTATATATAGATAGTCTTTGCGTAGGGATTGGGGGTGACAAATCCTATACAAAAACTCTATAGAAATTAAAGTACCCGCGTTAAAGAGAGAAACAATTTTGTGAGGCAATGTATGATCTTGTACACCATCTTTTATTCATTTAATTGAAACCATTTACATAATTTCCTGAACATCTACTTTGCTTTCTTTGTTTTTACATTTATTTTACTCCAATTCTTGTCTCCGACCCAGTCGGTAACTTTACTTAATTTACAGTTTATTATTCGAACTTATGAACATTCAAAAACCACTTGTAGAATTTATGCACAATATGTAATAAGATTCAATAGTCGATCCTGCAAGTAACAATTTTTAAGACTAGCGCTTGTGTTCCAAAAATTACAGTAAACAAACTGGCACGCCTAATAGGACATTTGTGCGAAAATTGTTTAGAATTTTTTTATTAGAAAACTATACTTGGTTGCAATTTTTGTTTTGTTTGGTTCTCTGTATGAGTTATTCCCAATGGTCATGTGTATATGCGTTTAAGGAGTGACAAAGTACCTCCATAAATGTCACGTCCACCCGTTATAGGCCATGTTAGTGTTGTTTAATAAGGTTGTGACTCTTGATGAAACAAGACCCATTCAACAACACTTTTACTTAAAGTTGTATTGTTTCTCCAACAACAACACTTTTCAAGTGTTGCCTATTTTCATTCCGCAACACTTCACTAAGTGTTGCCTACTGTCGCCACATGTCGTTCGAAGGCCAACTGCCTGAGTGCCACTGGTGCCACTGTATAATTTCGTGAGTAGCCTGATTTCTCTTATGCGTCATGCTCAATTTTCGCCTACAAGCCACCACTAGTGCCTTTATGCCCATTCCCTTATACCCAATCTTGGAGTCGGAGTTGGTGTCTCCGGTGGCAACACTAGTGAGGGGGGGTGTATGGAGGAGACATGTGGCATTATGCTTGGGACCACCACAATTGTCCATGTGACACTTTATCCTCTTAAGCTCTTTTGTTGAGTTAATGAATATAACTCTTTGTAAAGACTTTCAATATGAGTACCACTTCCTATGTGAGATTATTTCCCATGCATTTATTGACATCTACTCACTTGTACTTTTCTCGTCATATTGAAACACACGCATGGATATATCTTATTCATAAATTACAATAATTTCTCACTTGTTCTAATAATGACAAGACCAATTCCATAAAAATAGAAACAAATAATGTTAATACACTTAAGTTTCCTTCAATTTGAACTTAACCTCAGTAAGGAAAACACATAGTCTAATCGAAATGTTAAGTAGCAATACTTTGACCCATTATCCCTTGTGATTAGACCGACATTACCTTATACACACTCTTTAATGGTTATTCTCTTACATCTCTCTCCTAGCACTATTTATGGCTATATGCTTTTCTTGTTTCGTAAAATTTTCACGAGAGAAACTCTAAATCTCACTTTGAGACGACACATCTCAAAATTCACATAGGTGAAGTTCATATTGTATCTATTTTTCTTGAGATACATATTCTCGACATTGAAATTCATTAAAAGTTTGAAAACTCAACCCTCAATATGCAATAGTCAACATTATCACATAATGTTGCAGAAACATCTAAATCAATGACTTGCTCTTACCTAATTAATCTTAAGTTAAGGTTTTCTTAACTTCAGACTATAATGCTACCATTGCTGAAACCCTTATTTAAGGAGTTCCAATCCCACACCTCTCGAGGTATTCTTTACCAAGCCTCTAGCTAGTGGCTTAGTAAATGGATAAGCTAAATTATGGCTTATTCATATATACTTCAATGAAATGATTCGTATATACTTTATTGACTTTCCATTGCATACTTCACTAAATGCTCTAGCAAGGGTGGCCTGAATATGACAATGTATCAACACTTTTGAGATATTGTCTTTATCCAATTGAACTTCCAACATAAGGTCCCTCAACCATTCAGCTTCTTGACCAACAGAAGCATGAGCCACAAACTCCAATTCCATGGTCTAAAGAGTAATGCATATTTATTTCTTGCTATTCCAAGAAATTAAACCTCTAACTAATGTAAATATCTACCCAGTTGTAGATTTATGATCTCCAACACTCGATATCCAACTCGCATTGGTATATCCTTCTATTATGGCAAGAAACCTACCATAATGAAGGCTAAATCTTTTTATTTTTAAAAGATAATCGAAAATCATAGTTATTGCCTTCCAATTTTCATCATTTTGATTGCTAGTAAATCTACTCATTTTACTAACTGTAAATGTTATGTCAGGTCTGGTGCATTGCATTAAATAGATTAGACATCCAATTGCACTTACATATTCCAACTAGGCCACAAGTCTTCCATTGTTCTTTTGAATTTTGAAACTATGATCGAATGAAGTGTTTACTTCCTTAAAGTATAGGTGTTTGAACTTATCTAACATTTTCTCAATATAATGTCTTTGACTAAGGTTATATTTCAACAATCCACGGAGAATCTTGATCACGAGATTCTTCATTAGTGAGAATCTCAGTTTCCTTATCCTTTGCGATAAGGTTTTCAAAGAATTCCATATTCCGGGATTCCATAATTACATTAGACTCCAGATTTAAAAGTCTATATGCTTTGTTGTTGGGTGCATATCATATGAAAGCATATCCGATCCCTCGAGGACCCAATTTTGTTCTTTTAAGACCCATGTTTTTGTAATATGCTACACACCCCCACAATTTAAAGTAAACCATATTTGGCAATCTACTTTTCCAATCTCATATGGAGAAATATTAGTTGTCTTCAAATGAATTCTATTCATTATATGACATGCAAATAGTAATGATTCACCCCAAAAATTAAATGACAATTCATAATGCATTAACATATAATTTATCGTTTCTTGATATGTTCTATTATTTCTCTCGGCTAGAGCACTTTGTTGTGGTGTACGAGGTTTCAAACATTCATGTATAATGCCATATTCTTCATAATATGCATTAAATTTTGTAAAAAAGTATTTATCGTCCCTATCACTCATAAGGGCTTTGATACTTCTACTTAAATGCCTTTCTACTTCCGCTTTACAACTTTTATAGACATTAAAGACATCATCTTTATGTTTTAAGAGGTATACAGTGTGAACCTAGAGCAATCATCGATAAAGTTTATGAAATACTGGTTTTCCCACGGGTTAACATGCTATTAAATTCACACAAAGCAGAATGTACATGATCAAGCAAATTTGATTTTCTTTCAACGCTTTTGAAATATTTCTTAATCATTTTTTATTTAACACATATTTCACATTTTTCAAAATCATGAATATTACATGAGATAAATCCAAATTTAATTAGTCTATTTATAGTACTAACACTAACATGTGTTAATCTAAAACGCCATAAAGAAATAAATTCAAGCATATAAGAGGAATTAGAAATTACATTAATAATATTGTTGATAGTACAAAATATGATCATTCCCACAACAGAATATTATTTTCCTACAAAGTCATGGTTATATGTTAATATTAGTTTGTTCGATTCATATTGTTAGCTCATATTTTCGACGCCCATCCTGAATTACCAAAATTGGAAAGTATGCACAGCTGGTTTCGACCAAGAAGTAGTATTCGACCAGCTGAAGGTGAGTCGGTTTGGCTAGTTGGATAAAGATCAAACTTACAACTGAAACTTCGGAGCAGTTCTTTAGAGAAGCGGTTAAAAACATTTTTCGATCAAAGATTCAAAATTTAAATAAAGGAGGGAATTTCACATTCGTCAAAAACCGTAAGAACACACATGGAGCAGGGTGAATGAATGCGTGCATGCAGGGCGCCACGTGTATCGACGTGATTGAATGACCATCAAAGCGGTTATTTTGGTCCAGTATAAATATAGGGTTTTAGTGTTAGAAAAGTGTGTGTCAAATTGTGTACAAAAATCTGCAAATTTACTAAGTATTCGTGTGAAGAAGAATTGTAAAACGCAGAATGTACGTTGTCTACACCATTGTTAGTTATTTCAAAGCAATATAAATTTGTCTTTACTTTTTTTTCCAGAAACATACTTCCTTACTTCTTTCTTTCAAACACGTTACTTTTACTTTGTCATTTGCAATTTTAGGATCTTTTCGCTTTTTTCCCTACATTCAACATTTATTTTACGGTCTTAAGATTCCGTTACTCGCAATCTTTACCTTATCATTTTACATCCTTTATAATTCCTATTGTTTACTTCATTTTTCTTTATTAGTTTTAAACGCCGATTTAAGATCATTTTGGTTCAAGTCACCATTTGTCCTTAGTTTTCTTTCAAACTCTGATCTGACGTTTAGTCTTGATTATTTGTTACTACCACATTTACAAAACACTTAGCACATGTCTTAGGATCAATCTGATCGATCATGTGAGCAATCAAATTTAAAAATTTGAAAGATCAACGTTGTTTACCAATTTTCGAGATAAACACATATCCTGACTTAATGCCTCCTCAATGCTTTAACTCATAAACTAGTTTTAAATTTTTTAATTTTTAAAAAAGTGTTAAACAACTTTTGATTGTTTGACCGTCAATTTTACTGATTTTTACTAGTTTTTATTCGTTTTTCTAGTTAATACATCAGTTTTTATGCATAGCATTTTATTAGAACCATATAAGTGTTTGGCTCCCGGTCAGATTCGATTTTAATTTTCTTGGTATCAAGTTAAATTCAAGAAGTCTCTAAATCAATAGTAGGGGGAATGAGAATCAAATCCAGATTCTTGTTTTCAATCAAAGGGGTTTTTGTTTTCATTCTTAGAAGTTTTTAGTTTGAGAACCTTTATACTTTTTTTTGTGTGTATATCTTTTATATTTTTTTAATGTAATTTTATTTATCTAAAAATACTTTAAAAAGTAAATAAGTGAAATATCGTAGATTTGAATATGTGTTAGTTTGAGATCCTTTATACTTTTTTTTGTGTGTATCCTTTATATTTTTTTAATGCAATTTTATTTATCTAAAAATACATTAAAAAGTAAACAAGTGAAATATGGTAGATTTGAATATGTGCTCATTTATTTGATGTCCATTCACACACCTATCAATTGAGTTATATTACCCCTATATTTGAAATAATATTTTAATGATATAAATGTACTACTATATCTTATTCTAAACATTTTGAATAAATTCATCTTGTACAATAAATTGTATTAATTCATTCCCGCATACCATATCATGAATAGATAAATTAATCCATTTTAAGTTTTCAATACCTTACTTTTTTTTTGGGTGCATTACTCTACAATAACACAATAAGTTCAAAATTGTTAATCAAATTATTTTCAATTAACATGTTGGTGTGATGAGAGATGAGAGATGAGAGGTGGAGAATGAACTTTTTTAAAAAAAGGTCACATTTTTATTACTTGTTGCATATTACATTTATATCAATGGTTGAGTAGTGGAAACATTACTACTATTTATTATTATAATTATTAATATTAAGTATTACATATTATTATTATTCTTATGAATTCATGTGTTTTAAATTGATTGTGCTGATAGAGACCGTTGATTAATGAAAGAATGTGAGCAAGAAAATAATGACTCCATTTAAACTACTACATTCATGGTTCTTCTACTTTTAAGAAAAAATATTGTAATGAAAAGCAATTCGGTGACTATACAGTAATCACCTTTTACGGTGAAATAAAATATTTCAAGCTACATTATCCTTTACCTATTCAAATACTCCATGACCATTCAATGTAGTATCCTATACGTAAATCATGCATGACATAGTAAACCACAGTTTAAGGATATGGTTCTGGTTGGCCCTCTCACCTACCAGCCCAATAAAACCGTGAACATTCAACACACAGTCCCAAACAAACCTTAAATCTACATAATGATCCATGTAATGCAATGTCCACCTTGTGTTTACGTTGGACTTCACAGTTACCTTTGTGTTATAGAGCCCTAGCTATACTATATAGCTAGACGTTTCAACTTAATTTCAATTTTCAACTTTCTTAACTTCATACTAATACTATCTGAGCCTATCTCTTCTCACTTCAATTCCCAATACCTAGCCTTCACCTATTCCTTACAACCCAACCGTCTGTCTTTTTTTAATTTTAATTACCTTTATACCCTTCTATCCCTTCTCTTTCATTCCCAAGACAACGTTAAACACTCTCTATGTATATACCTATACGCAAAAAGAGGAAGATGAAAAGAGAGGGCCATTTGGGGAATTATCATTGTTTTCTTATCCTAAATATTCTACTAACAATAACAATAACAAAGACGAAGAAACCTAAGCCTCTCTCTCAACCTCCATGTTTTCACAAATGTTGTGCACCAAAAACAATACGCATGTTAAATTTTTTCATTAATAATCAAACCCTCTCTCATTCTCAAATCTCAACTCTCAACCAATCTCAACCAACTTCGTTATTTATGAGTATCACTCTATAAAAGAGTGTGCCTGCTTTAGAGTTGAGAAAACATTGGAAACGTTATTCTGGTTTTCAACACTGAGTGAACAAGTTCAAAGATGGAGAGTGAGAGTGATCAGAATAACGAGATTATTGAAGAAGCGTCGAATGGAAATAATAATAATAACAACACTATTTCATCTAGTTCACGATGGAATCCAACGAAAGAACAAATAAGTGTTTTGGAGAATTTGTATAAGCAAGGAATAAAAACTCCGAGTGCTGATGAAATACAACAGATAACCGCTAGGCTTAGAGCGTATGGTCACATCGAAGGAAAGAATGTCTTTTACTGGTTTCAGAATCACAAAGCTAGACAGAGACAGAAGCAGAAGCAAGAAAATATTGCTTATTTCAATCGCTTTCTTCATAGACCTCAACCCATTTTTCCTTCACCAATCTGTCCCAATCGTGAGTTCTCTTCTTTTGTTGTTTACATTATATTTACTTTTAGTTTTTTTGTTGAAGAAACTACTTTTTAATCAGACAAAGCACTTTTTGGTACTGTAAATGATAGTATATTTTTTTTCTGGTTTTCAGCTATCTGTGCACCATATTGTGTACCACAGCAACACAGTCATGAATTCAGTTATTACACTCAAAATCCAAAACTGCTTCTACCTGCGGTAGGTTATAGAAGGAACCAAGGTGAAAAAGTTATGTCAAATGTCTGCAATAATCCAATGGTATATGAAAACAGCATGCAAAAGAGAATATCGGAATATGAAACGTTGGATCTGTTTCCTGTGCATCCAACTGGCATATTGGAAGGGAAAACAACTGACCAGGTGTCTTCTATTGTTTCCGTTTCCGCTGATAGTTCCACTGATACAAATTCTGGTTCTCCTCATCATGTTATCAATCAACAGAATCAACCCTTCTTTGACTTTTTTAATAATTCTGCAGGACAAGGTTCTTAGGTTAGTTTCGATGTTGTTTAATGTTTCTGGCTGAAAGTACAAACGTGCAACTTTGTGTTCCACATTTTGTTATCATTCAATGATATGGGTTTATGTTATTTAGGGTATTACTATATTTTACTTCCTCATTCTTTCATGCATGAAGTCCATCTATAAAATAATACCTTTTGTAGCCTCTGAAAATATAGAAATTTGTCGAAATTTTTATTTTGTCTAGGTTTTAGTAGATTGAAATGGGTAAGAACAAAGAGCAAATAAAAGGTGGAGAATTTGAGAACAGATAACTCTGGATCCTTATTGTGTAAAATTACTGTTTTCATTTGCAATATTTAATTGCAGTTGCTGCCATTAATTTTTACTTAATAAATATTGGGATTTAATGTTTCTTCTAATTATTCATACATTCAACTTTTTATTTTTTATTTTTAATTCCGTATAAAGATTGATAATGTTTATTTTAATTGAATCACATGCCACTAGGACTAAATATTTGAGTATTATTCATTTAAAAAGTTTGTCTTGTCAAAAGTTATTTAAAAACTCTTTTTATTCTATCTCTCTAGATTTCAATACTTTCAATCTTCCTGGTTATATATTTTCATCTTCATCTTTATCCGCCCACATTTATTGAACTTTAATGGTTGGGTTTTCTTGAACAATGCAAACGTTCAAGGTAATAGTTTCTTTACATTTTCAATTTCTTAATTCCATTTATCTTAGTCATGGACATGATAGGAAATCCAAAACATTCCTTTTGTAAACTTGTTGGGTAATGAAGAAAAAGTGATGTCTGCTAACTAATAGAAGTGATAAAGCAAGAAGTGCCGGAGGTGTCACCTTTAGACATGAGGCCTCACTTTGTAGACTAGAGATTAGTGAAAGTTGTTGAAACTCTGTGGAGACAAGGCGGTAGGGGCGTGTTTGAAGGTGTACGAGGTGAACTGTGTGTCGCTTAAGAAGAGAAAGTCACTCCCTTTAGGATTGATATCTAGGATGTTGCTTCGCCTTCCGTGAACTTCCTACACCAAGCTTGGAGAGTGTAGATGTATATAAGGCTTCTTAGAAGGTCCAAATTTATATTAAGGCATATTTGTTCCTTTAGTTGACTGATAGACTCCTGTTAACCCTACACTACTCACATTAAATTTTTTTGTATGTGAGAATGAAATGATATGAAACGGACATAGGACTCTTGAGATCGTGGTTTTAAATTGCGGTCCGCAACCGCAATTGTACCTGTAATATTGCAAATGTAGAGCGCAATTGCGGTGTTATTTTAAAATTACACCTTCAGATGTATTAGGAACCATATGAAACAGTTTTAATCTTAATTCATCAAATATTTTAATCAAAAAACGATATATTAGAATCTTAAAACTCAATTTATTTCATATGTAATTAAAAAAATTAACATTAAGTGTTTTTCAACATTGTATTTCAAGCACCTATCTATAAAAATTCACACGCAACGGCCGCAATACGCATCGCAACAAGCGCAATGACCGCAATTGCAACACCCACAACCGCAACCGCATTCGCAGGCGCAATCGCAATTTAAAACTATGCTTAAGATCTCCCTGATACATATCAATTTTCATAGCGAACTAGATATTTTTGGTACGACGTCCATCTTTAGCGAGATGTGTCAGATAGAAAGTGCATATTTGAATGTTGGCCCTTCCTCTGACTTGGTGGTTTCATATTTGAATGTTGGGCCTTCCTCTGACTTGGCGGTTTCAAATGTAGCTTCTAGCAAGAGACTTTGTAACCATTTCAATGGATGCGAGTTTCTCTTTCACGAGTGATCTTTGGAATGAGTTTTATGGTCTCTTTCAACAAGTTTGAGGCCAGGGTCGTTATCATTTAAGAATCACCCATTCTCAATTGCACCGTGTGAGTTGGGCCTATGTCAAAGTCTTTTAGTATTGGTGTGAATACACGAACGACGTCCCCACTCTAAAGCTCTTATTTCTCCTCTTAAACATACAATGTGCCTATGTTCCCTTTACACAAGGGAATAAGATTTTTGTAGTTTTTATTGACAAATTCAAAAAATTTAAGGATATATACTATTTGATTACCCCCTCCCCCCTTCAGTCGCGATGCCTATGAAAATTTATATATTATATCGGAGAATCATATGGATTAGAGAGACTACCTTAAGGGGTTCATGTCCTCTTTACATCAAAATGTCAAGATGGTTCTGAAGTGTGTAGAAACGTTTTTGAAGTATCTAATGGACCACCATTTTAGAGGGTCTTGGCATGTATACCTACAAATTTTGTGGTTTGTCTAAGTAGAAAGAGAGTTTAAAGGTCAATTTTGTCGTATTCTATAAGGATTTAGGCTTTGTGGATGAGGTCGGTCCTTCTGACAGTAAGACCATGCAGAAAAAGAAGTGGCGCATTGAAACTTGGCCGTTGGTAGAGGAGAGCCATTAAGGAAGAAAGACATAAAATATCCATTGAGGAGAGGAACTTTAGCTTATTCATTACTTTTAGCCCAAAAAGAGATCGAGCAAGAAGCACACAACAGAGTTCAGAGTTGTCAAAGTATCAATCCCTAAGAGGCAGATCAGAAGGAACAGAAACCTATGGTCCCCTAACCTTCGAGGATTAGAATAGAAAATCTAACGATAGTCTGGGAAATTATGCTTCAGACTGATCTTCATCGAGGACGGTCAATGACGATTCTTCTAGATGGCAAAAAGACAAAAGGCTTATTCAGGATGTGCTGGTCTCAAAGAAGCTCAAGACGGGGGTGCCTTTAGATGTTAAAAATAGGGGGAACCCAATGTGTTTCCTTCTCACTAATGGTCCTCGAACGACCAAGAATGTCTAGTCCAACCTCATGTATTATGATTATAAATACTTTGCATATTTAGCTAAATCAAACCACCGAGAAGTGATGGAAGTTTTGTCCTACCATTTGCATCAACCTGCCACGTGCTATCTATTAGTGGCTCTGGAAAATTAGAGGTCTTGACTTCAGATAATATTTGGAAGGATAAGGATGTCTAAAAAAAAACTTAACTTTGTTCTTCCAGAAAGGGGCGGTCTTGTGAATGAACTTGTTGAGGCGATGAAGCTCTTGAAATTTGCGTAAGAAGAGGTGAAGGAGTATGGTTCCCCTTATGCTTTGGATGCAAAGGTAAAATATTTGGAGAAGCTACTGAAGGAGTATGGTTCCCCTTATGCTTTTCCTCTTTGTCTGGTGCCAAAGTTGATTTGGTTTAGGTAACCTAGTCGCTAATGAGTGCTAACAAAATGGTGGAATATATTTGGGCATGTGGCTGATTTGTTGAGAAGAAATCTTGATGACAAGTTAAGTCAAATGATCCTAATAGGATATCATTCAACTGAAGGATACAAGTTTTTCGAGCTAGTGATCAGCAGGGGCGTGATCATAGATGAGTTTAAGGAATGAGATTGGACTGAAAATGTCAAGAGGATTCAGTAAGAATCCTATGTGAAGAACCAACAAGTGAAGTCGATAGAGAAGTTCAACAAGAAGAAGTCAGAGGTCAGGCTAGCACAAGTAGACCTCAAAGAACAAGACACATGCCTGCAAGGTTGCGAGAATGTGTGATTAAATCAGATGATGTGGTCGATGATGAAGGTGAGCTGGTATGCTATGCTTTTTATGCAGATGTCGAACTAGTCAATGTTGTTGAGGCATTGAAGGATTCGAAGTGAATGAAAGTAATGAATAAGGAGCTGAAGTCCGTCGAAGTCAAAAACACTTGGTCACTTGTCAAATTTCCTCAAGGCAAGAAGGAAATCGATGTGAGGTGGGTATACAGGTGAAGTTGAATCCCAAAGGAGAAGTAACTTGACACAGGGAAAGACTTGTGGCAAAAGTATTTCTTCAGAAAGAAGGAATCGACTTCGATGAAGTTTTTACAATTGTTGCTAGGATAAACAATCAAGTTAGTTGTTGGTTTAGCAAACATGAACAACTGGCATAAGTGTCAGATGGATTTGAAATATTCATTCATGAATGGCCCTTGGATGAAGAGGTTTATGTTGCACAACCAGTTGGGTTTTTGAAACGAGAAGAAGAAAGCAGGGTATACAGGCTGCATAAAGCTTTGCATGGACAGAAGCAAGCTCTAAGAGCTTGGAATAAGAAGATAGATAATTTCCTAAGGGAGAAGGAATTTGTGAAGTGCACAATTGAGCATGGAATATATGTAAGAAGAAGAAAAAGTGAATTTATTATACCGTGTATGTATGTCGATGACTTGTTACTAACATGTAGCTGGAAGAAAAAGATCGAAGACTTCAAAGGTGATCTTAGCAAGGACTTCGAAATCTCTGATCTGGGACACATTTCATACTTCATTGGCATTGAATTCTACAACAGCACTAGAGGCTTGATGATGCATCAAAGAAGATATGCAGGCGAGATACTCAAGATATTTGAGATGGAAGATTGCAATTCGACTTTGACACCAGCTGAACCAAGATTGCAACTGTTGAAAAATTCAAAAGAAGACGATGTCGACCTAACACAGTACATAAGACTTATTGGGTCATTAAGATACCTTTGTCACAAAATGCCTGATCTAACGTACAATGTATGTATGGTGAGTAGATTCTTGCAGAAGCCAAAGGTATCACATCTAGCAACGACGAAAATGATATTAAGGTATCTCAAAGGAACTCTCGATTATGGCATTCTGTTTCCTATATATGATGAAGGAAAAGAATGCAAGTTAATGGGTTACACTGACTCAAGTTGGTGTAGTGATGCTGAGAATAGAAAATCTACAACTGACTATGTGTTTATGCTAGGTGGTGCACCAGTTGCTTGAAGCTCAAGAAAAGAACCAGTAGTAACAATGTTGTCGTGTGAAGCAAAGTACATAGTTACTTCTCTCTATGCATCTCAAGCAACATGGATGGTGAATTTGATCGAAGAAGTTACAGGGAAGAATTATAGAGCAATTACTATGAAGATCGATAACATGTCTGCTATCAATCCGGCGAAGAATCTGATAACACATGGAAGAAGCAAGCACATCAAAATGAGGTTCCATTATCTTCGAGAACAACTGGCAAATGGGAAGCTGAACTTGGAACACTGCACTGTTGAGAATCAAATTGCAGACATCATGACGAAAGACATGCATGTCGAAGTGTTCAAAAGACTAAGAGCAATGATGAATGTAGATAGCTTAGACACAATGAATTATGTGATGTGTTGAAAAGTATAATTTTTTTGTCAAAGCATCATTTCGACAGAGCCTATTGTTGTCGAAATTCTCTGTGTGTAAAAAATTATAAAGTTGTCGAAATGTCGAAGAAGTGTGTCTTCAACAAAAAGTTAAACTTAACTTTAATTGTTTGTTTTAGCTGAGTTAGTTAGGTTAGTTGGAGATTGTTTGGTGTGCACACAATATAAGTCTATAAATAGGGAGTACCTTATCATTCTAATAATGCAGTTGCATAGAGAAAAAGATTGAATAAACTTCAGTTTGAAGGTAGGGAGAAACTATGCAGAAATATTCTCCTTCCCCTTTTCTCTAAAAACCCTAATTTCACTTTTCTTCCCCAATTCATTCTTTTCTTTTCTTCTTCAATAATTTTTGTGCAGCAGAATCATCTTGCAACCAAGGAGTGGTTGATTCACTCGAGTGAAGAGTGAAAAATAAGAGGAGTAATCAATTAGAAAGATTGATTCTTGTTCATGATAATTGTTTCAAAATTCTCCAAGATTTGATAAAATTTTACATTGGAAATTTGGTGACATTTCAACATCGTGCGCGGCTCTTTAGTGAGGTTTACATGTTTGTCAGTCTTGAGTGGATGAAACTCTCGATTAAGCTTTCAAATTAAGACAGTCTTATTAGAGCCTATAACTCGTCCGAAATAGTTAGATTGAAATATAAAATTAAGTAAAAGGAACTATATAAAAATTTGTCATATAAATTCATGTTCACCAATAAATTAACTACAAAGTGAAATTGCATATGAAAGTACCGACACTATGCGATATTGCCTATGGGATGTAGCCCATTTCTATTCCATCAACTTAAGACTCAAGTTACTTCAACACTTCATCTTTTGTTTTTGCCCATGTATAAAAAGCAAAGCGTAACTTCCTAACCCAAATTTTATTTCAAACAAAAAGAATCCCCGGTTATATGGTTCGACAACTTCACTTCATGTTCCTATACCTATGTTCCTTCTCAACATCTATATATTATTGGTTCCTTTACTTATCCAGTCCAATCAAAATCTTTTCTTTCCAACTGCATACAAATTGATTGATCATTTTACACGAATTAAATGTCAATCTTTATGAAAATGAAGTTTCTTGTTCAAAAGAAGTTACTTCAAGGACATACATTAATCCAACCTAGTATTGCTCTTTTGGGTAATGGGTAGATAAGGTTGCTCCAAGAACAGCTTCAATAGTCGCCTATTCTATAAATTGTAGTACTACACTATTATTCTTCTATATAAAATATATAAGACAGAAGGTTCTTTAAACTTCGTGCAAAAGAAGTTTTAATTAGTGCTAGCGAAAAAAATCTAGTTAGTTTTCAAATAAGAAAAAGTAGTAATTAATTTTTGTGGTAAAACTTTTGATTTTCTTTTGTAACAAGTAGCGATCAATATCACATTAAGCAAATAATACAAGCTTTGCCTTGTTGGGCTTTCACAAGAAGACAACCGGGCATTACTTAATGCAATATATATATAAAAGTATGTTTACTATGAAATTTAATAAACAAAAATAAATTTGATTTTACTTAAGATATTAAACTCGAAAAGATCCCATGAGATATTGTTTAAAAATTAAACACTTTAAACATATTTTTGACACTGAAATCGAAATATAAAAGACAATAAAAGATAATTGAAATCAAATTATAAGCAAAAAATAACTAAAAATAAAGATTCTGATTTATAAAAAATGTAACGCATATACGTAGATTCTTGACTCTTTTCTCACAAACACGAATATTTTGAGTTTTATTGAATTTATGTACAATTGGGAATCCCTAAAACATAAGTGAATGCTTACTTATATACTAGTCCTAAGTCAACCGTCTACAACGGTCGACTAAACAAAATATGTCACGTCTTCGTCTCCGTGCAGACTCCAAATTTGAAAAGCTTCCACGTGCCTCCAGACTGTATGATCTTATCCACCTACACCTCATTCGATTGTGTTGAGAAAACAAAAGTTCAGAAATCTCTGAATTCACAGTCTCAAAACTAACCAAACCTTTGGTCTCTGCCTCATTGAGAAATTCGACCAAAGTTGGCATCATCTTTCGACGAGACGAATTTGCCGAAATATCTATGGGATTATCTGCCCATTTTGATTCAGGAAATAAACCTATCATCAAACCAGAAAACTTATCACGTCTTTATAATTAGTTCTTGTGTCAAAAATTTGAGGTAGCAAATTGCCCCCCAAATGCCATGTTTCGACTTTCCTTTTAATCAAAAGGAGAAAAGTGGAATTTTTGATTTTATTTTTTACATTGTTTAACCCTTCTTGCTGATGTCAATGTTATCATTACATATTTAATGCACATTGTAAATTTCAAAAGATTTCCTCAGAATTCTATCATTACTCCTATTTCCTATGAGATTATGGGTTTGCACGATTTCACCAACTTCTCCACTTCTGTAAGCTTTTCCACTTCCTGAGAAATGAAGCGCTTCACTCTAAACATGCGTCTGCCAAGTGTGCGTCATTGACAAGAAAAACAACTCTATAAATACTTCCTTTGTATTCTCTTCTCATCTTCTTCACTATGGCTTTAGCATTTTACATATAGAAAGAAAAAACCTTTCACATCAAGTTTTTCAAACTTAACAATGGCAACAACCACTTCATCTTCCAAACCACACACCAACAAAAACCTGTTGGCGTTCATGATTCTGACATTTGAAGGTAACGATGGAAAAGACTTCGTACCTGAACCTCCAATGGCTAAAGAAAAAACCACTATTTGGAAGAAACAAGTACTCATCCCTTTCATCCTCTCTGATAAAGTTGTAGCGCTCATAGGACCATTTTCGACGACTAAGTCATAACCTGGGAAGGTAAAAGACTTTTTCCCATGTTATTCTATTACAATGCCTTATGCGTTCGAATAATGCTCCCTAGAGTTATCTTTCATGAAAACACCCAAATGTGTCTTCCGATCTGCTCCTCAGCTCAAAACAAAGAGTATATTGCTTGGCTCGACAGAGTCCAAGGCAAAAGACAAAAATAATGGGAAAACCTAGGTATTTTTGATGTCATCCAATTATCTAGAACTTGTCCTAGGTATAACCTAGCCATGTTGCTCGCGTCGATCTTCTTTTGGAAGGATTCGACTAATACATTCCAATTTCCATATGGAATTCTTACACTGGCATTATTCAATGTAGCAACCATCATGAGACTTAACCCTATAGGCGAAACTTTAACTCTCACACTAGAAATTGTTAATGAGTTTGTCTTCGAAATTCCCAGCTTTAAAAACTACATCACCTACCATCACTAGAAAAAGACTGAAGATGTCTCCGACCAAGAACATATAGCTTTTCTGACTCTTTGACTATCTTATGTTTTCTTTTGTTCCAGTTCCTTACAAAAAGCCAAAAAATATGCCCCTTTAGCAATCTAATTCCATGAAGGTCGAAAAGCCTCGCATAGTCAGTTACTCTTAGATAACTTGTATCAATCTATAGGTAGCGCTTCCTACAAACTCAAACATCTCCATGAAACCAATTAGGGATGGCAATAGGCAGGATTTGGGCAGAGTACTATAGTGTTCGTCCCCAAACCCGCAGTTTTAAAAAAATCCCCGTACCCGAGCCCATACCCGTGTGGACACCAATATTCGTACCCATACCCGTATCCTATGGGTACCTAAGTACTCATACCTGTAACGGTAAATTCATGACCATCAAGCAATGGATAAGCTATACGTCAATTAAACCAGAGTCGCCACCGCACTTTTATTGTTTCCAAGGGAAAAGGGAAACATACGAACAAAACCCAGAAGTAAGAAGTTTTCAAATCAAAACTAATAAAATGCCAGAGATTACACGTAAGGGGGTTGGTTACATAGAGGGGAGGTGTTAGCACCCAAAGATTCCTAGGTACTCCTAGGGAGCCTTTTTTTGTGTGCATATGTATTTTTGTACAAAATGATGTTTGCAATAAATAGAGTGGATGGATGAGAAAATAATTCATTGATTATATTTTTGTGTTTGACAAGACCTTCGGACCTGTGCCTACGTACCAAAATAAAATGAGGGATCAAAACCTCGTAGTTCGTGGTAACAATTTCAAAGTGGATGCATTATTTTTAACAAAAACAAGTTTAACAAAGGCACAAAAGGCCTAAAAAGGTTGGGATGAGTGTTAGTTCTTTTTGTCTTTTTGAAATTTTAAGTCAAATATAGTTAAGTTCATTTACAAATTTGATTAAGAAAAGAGTTTAAAAATTCAGTGGCATAAGGCCAAAGTTTCTAATTTGCAATATGGTCTAAGTTTAGGAAAAAAATAACACAAGTAAAGAAGATTTTAAAAGGAGGGAGAGATTTGAAATTAAAGAAGTGGGGAAGAGATGAAGAGACTAATCCTAAGAAAAAATTTAAAAGTTAAGAGTTGAAAAGATCTGACCAATGGGATGCAATCGAATAGACAAGAATGTCATATAGAAACCCCAAATTCCCCTTGGACTTTTAAATCAAGCAATATCAATACACAAATAGCAAGATGAAGAGCAAGGCATCAAATAAAGATAGCCACATCCAAGCTTAGTAACTTCATGATCTCCTTCAAAATCTCTCATGCATAAGATGAACTCAAAGATAGGCACTAGGCACATGTTCAAAGTAACAGCTTCAATAAGACCATGTAGCAGATGAACTTAGATGGGATTACAATACTTGCATCAGATGAAGTTTCAAATCACAAGCACTTGGTTTCATGAAAGTTGGCATTGGCCAAGTCCTTTTGCATAGGGAGTGTTGCCTAATTCTAAGTCCAATGTCCCAGATCAAATCCAACCGTCCACACAGATGTCTTGTAGGGCTTTTGTTGTTATTATGTACATTAAGGTCAAAAGACCTCAAAAACAAACAAGTATATACAATCACAATATAATCACAAAATGAGGCTCAAATGAGCAAAGTGAAAATGGCATTAAAGTAAACAATTTGAATGGTATGAATAATGGCAAATGAATAAAGACTTAAAATTAAAGTGCATAAAAGTAAATGACTTGAAATTAAATGTTAGTTGTTAGTTGATTAGAAGTTAGTATTTCTTTTTCTTTTGTTTAAGTCATTCTTTGGAGAACACTCAACCCACTATTCACAAGCATGGATACTTGAACCAAGACATCTTCCAAAGGAAGGAAAAAAGGCCAAGTTTCCACACAATACCGTGAAAGAGGGGAGACTTACAATCTCACTTACTAGAATGCTTTGCCTTTTGTGTCAACAATTTAGCGCTATGTTAAGCAATCGTAATTGGACTTATGTAGAAGTCACAACTATTTGAGGCCAGACAATAGAAATTTTAGTGTTAATGCATGTTAGAGATATGGTATAATGAACCATACTCCTAAAACATACCACACTTAAAAGAATATGCAAAAGAGGTGGACCTAATCTCATCCACACTTATGTTGATTTTGCAATCAACTAGCCTTAGGATATAGAGACATCATAGGTCCATGAAATGAATGAGAAGAAAATCGGATTGAGATGAAGAGGGAGGGGAAATGGAATCAACACAAATTGGTCAAAGGAGGACTTTTATGGAATTAAAATCATTCATTCATTTTGGGAGATGAAATGTACATTTCATCAATCCCCTAAATCCAATGATTTTAACTCAACAAAGTCAAATCAACCTTGATCAAGGCCCAACAACACAAGTCAAACTCAACAAGTCAATATCAAAAGCTCAACACAACTTATTTTGCATTTTAACAATTAAAATCAATTAAATAATGCATTAAATTAAATTATGGTCGGGGTCAAAATCCTAAATCCTCATCAAAACACCAAATAAATGGCCATGATATTTATCATAGGTCAAACAAGGGCAAAGGGCCTTGGAGAAAAAAAATCATTAATTTTGGAAACTTAAAAATAATCACAAAAACAATTAAATCATGAAAAATATTAATAATGATCCAAAAATTAATTTTAATTCAGAAAATGAAAGAGGAATTTATTAATTTTTTTTGGTGAAACTCTTATATTTTTTGGATCAATATTAAAATTAATATGAATTAATGAAAATAAACCAAATAAAATAAAAATCAGAAAATAGGAAAAAAACGTGGACCACTTGATCTGCCTCATTAATTGAGGTGGCAGATCAAGTGGCTGCTAGTGCGCCGTTCCATGGTGGAGTCAAGTCAAAGCACTGTATGGATGGTATGCAAAACCAAGGCACGAGATTAAAACATTTGAAAAGGATCCCGTGGTCCAGATGAGTGCCAGCACACCGCCGGAGCCAATGCTCCGGTCTCCTTCTTCGGTGAGCTTCACCGGATTGGTTCACTCATAACCATCACCAAAATTAAAAATAAGGACATGAATTTAAAGTAAAAATGCTCAGGAGCTCGAATCTGGCCTCAATTTCTCCTAACTCCAAGTATATTGAAAGATACAGGGAGTTGAATTTTGAGGTGTATGATCTGAGTTTCTTCGATTTGACCTCAAAGCAACTCAATCTTGTTGCCTACATTGGTAGGACTTCAAACAACCAAAAACCAATAAGAATTATGGAGAATTGAGTGAGAATCGAAGAGATGAAAATTTCTGGAAAATACCTTCATTGCAAGTCTGTATTCAATCGATCTTGCTCTTGCTTGCTATTGATCTTGCTCTGGACAATTGATGGAGTGGAATGGAATGATCATAAGGCACAAGACTCTTGGAGTTTTGAATCTCAAAACACTGAGATTCAAACTCAATTTCCAATGGAAATTATCAAGGTTATCCTTTGAAATGTGAGGGTTTGAAGGTTGGGAATCAAAGCATGCACGAAGGGTCCTTAATTCTGATGGCAAGGGATTCTATTTATAGCCATATGGATTGATATTTGCACACTTGAAATCAAAGCTCTAAAAATAGCAATGTACATTGCATGAGTGCATGGGTGTGTGATAGGCCCATGTAATCACTCCTTCTGGTCCATAATTGAGTACAAACAATGCTGAAGTCATGTTGGAAAGCTATGCAATTGTGCATGAAAGTTTCAAGCTCACTTATGCCAAATGATGATCCAATGTTCAAGCCATGCGCATGTCACTCATATCGTGTCCAAATGGGATGAAATTGGACTTTTTGGAAAGGTTAGATAAAGAGGAACAAGTTTCGTGTTGAACACTTTTTCATTTGAAGCTTGGATCATAATGAATTATGAGGTGGAAGTTAGGAAAATCAAACATGTCAAAAAAAAATTCTAAGTATCAAGCCATATGTTCACTTATTCAACCTTGGCTAACTTTTTATGTGAGCTTCAAATGAGAAAAGTTACTCTTTCAAAGTTGTAACTATCTCAAAGTCCTTTAAAATGGTCACAAAGTTGATCTCATTTGGATTTAATATGATGAAGTTATACATTTTTGAAGTTGAGGAAAATCACTTGTTCAATGGCATTGGTCCAAAATGACCTATAATGTATCCTCATATCACATGCCTATAAAAGTTGAATTTTCTCTTCCCCCAAACATAAAATTTGACGAAGACATATTTAATTTGATTGTGAAACTTGGAAATCTTTCATATCATAAAAATTGAGCATGTTATGGCCTTGGGAAGTTGACCTCCAAATTAGGGTTTAGACCAAATGACCTATAATCTTTCACCATAAAAAATGACTTTCCAAGAAAAAGTAGCTCTAGACCTCAACAAGAAAGTTGTTTGGAATGTCATTTAGAGTAACATTCCTCTTGAGATCATTTTAATATGATAAAAATTGTAGGAGATAGGGTCTAGGGAACCCCAGTTTTGATTAGATGAATTCCTCTGGTCAACCACCACAAACCAACTTGCTAGCTTGCCATTCTCTTGACTTTTGGGACTCATGGAGGATCATATATGTACAAGATGATGTAATTTGAAGTATCCCTTGAAATATTTGAACAATTGGTGAAGAAGCTTGTTGAAGAAGTTACACAAGATACCCAGATGAATTAGGGTTTCCAAGGCAAACCAACTCCAAAATCTTGATGATTTATTGATCAAAATAACATGTGAAGACCATGGGCATTCATATATGATGCTTAGAGCCATAGTAAACCAATTTTTGATTGAGATCCTTGCCTTGAGGGTCTTAAACCCTAGATGTGAGCTTGATAGATCAAAGGTGAGCACATGCCATACCTACAAAAGAGTTAGTTTATACAAAGAGATATTTTTGGTATTTTGGTTAGTAAAGATGATAAAATAAAAATTATGATACAATCACATGATGTTTGGTGATCTCTCCCAATGCAAAACCAATGAATGAGGGGTAAGGAGGATGCCAAGGTATGATCCCAATGCTAATGCATATGATGAGATATCATGAGGGATCTTAGGGTCAAAGTTGGGGTCTTACAGCTGCCCCTATTTAAGGACAATCTAACTGAGGAGAAGAAGTTTAAAATCTTCGCATCAACTCAGTAGAATGGGATTAAATAACAACAGACAGAAACAAATTTTGGTCCCTAAGAGACCTCATGATGCATATGAAATGAATGTTAAAATAATCTTTGTAGGGAAATGTTGCCACAAAGGAAAAGAATCCGGAGAGATTGAAAGTCCACAAGAGTATAATGCATTCCGAAGGGAAATTTCACCGGGGAGACAGAGACTCTGGGGAAAAAGGGTTGTGCGTAGGCCAGGCTACGACTTAAGAACAACTGGGGGACTCGAGGGATTCCACAAAAATGAATCGATGGAAAGACTCAGCTGGGGAACAAAAGGAACACCTGCAGGGGAAGCGGGTAAATCAGAGCAAAGCTGAAATACTCGAACCAAGCAGGAAACAACGATTCCACAAAGGGAAAACACACTCAAACTTGATTGGGGAAGAAAAGATCTTCAACATAAGAGGAGCAGAAATATATTATCCATTACCGTTTACTGGGTAAGGAGATAACAAAAATCTGACACAGAGGACATCCGTTACCGGTTAGGATAAACATATCAAAGATGACTCGCTGAAGGCAATCATGATGTGTATTCATAACCGCTTACTGGTAAGAGTAAACTGCTGGGAAAAGCCAAAATAGGATTTACAACTACCAGTTACTGGGCAGAAGACCACAGGGGAAAGAATATCCGTTACCGATTAAAGTGAACATATCAAGGATAGACTCAAAGGAAAGAAAATTCGTCATCGGTTAGGATGAACATATCAAGGATAGACTTGCCTGGGGATTCTAGGGAGGATATCTGTCACTGATTAAGATGAACATATCAAGGATAAACTGTCTGAAAAAGTAGGAATTACATCTATCGAATGCTGGATAGAATACTAAAAAGAGAATATCCGTCATCGGTTAGGATGAACATATCAAGGATAGACTCAGTGGGGAAAATAGGAATTACATCTATCAGTTACTGGATAGAATACCAAAAAGAGAGTATTCGTCATCAGTTAGGATGAACATATCAAGGATAAACTCTGCAAAGGAGAGAAAAACAAGATTTACAACTACCGGTTACTGGGTAGAATACCAAGAGGAGAGAATATCCGTCATCGGTTAGGATGAACATATCAAGGATAGACTCAAACAAGGGAATAAAATATCCGTCATCGATTAGGATGAACACATCAAGGATATACTTCCTGAGAGACGTGAAAACGAATCCACCGGGGGAACAAGGTTACCTTTGCCGGGTATTGGGCAAAAGTAACAAACATGAGAAGAATATTACCAATTACTGGGTAATAGACTCTCAGGGGACCAAAAGAATCTATCTAGGTAAGATCTATAAAGAAACGATAAATCAAAGGACTCATCCCAATGAGGATATAACTTAGGGGGAGTGGTCTCATCCAGATAATCAACTGGGGAGGAAACTGAAATAATGATCATCCATGAGGAAATATCTCAGTGGGGAAAGAGAAAGGTTAAAGTCTTTCTGCTTAATGGGTTGACAGTCTATAATTGAAAGAGGACAGATAAACCAAATCTGCATGTGGAGAAGGAAAACCACCATAGCAGAGGATCAAAGCGAACCATGAATCGCAAAGTGCAATAATGAAATTATATGAGTGTATATGTATATGTAAGAACAAAAATTGTTCTACAACAGATTCCTTGATTTTGATGATAACAAAGGATGAAACCAAAAATGGCACCCTAACGAAAAGTTTCTAAGTGTGCAGGGTTCTAAAGAAAGAAGAAATAAATTTGATGATGTCATCAGATGCACAACAAGATCAGATACAAATTATCAAGTATCAGAAGCATCTAAAGTGGAATCTCGTTTCAAGAAGCTCTGACTCTGGACAAAACTGCAAAGTATCAGAAGCATCTGAACATGAAGTAAAGTCTAGAAGCTCTGATTCTGAACAAATGCCTTCTGTAAACTCTGGAAGTTATCAGCGCCATCTGAACTCTCAAGAGATAACATCAGAAGCAAGATTCTCCAGATACACAAAGACTCTAATCAGAATTGTTAATCATGATGAAGTAACGTTTAAGCCAAGTTAAAGTTCTGCAAATGGATTTCCTCAATTAGAAAGAGACGTTAATCTCCTCTTCCAAGAGAGAAGATACTACTTGTGGTAAGTAGTCACTTCTAAGAGAAAAGTCTCCTGCAGAAGCTATTTATGGAATGGCGTAACTACATCTTTATATCCACCAGATTCAACGCTACTTCAACTCTATTTCAACACTACTTCAACTCCTATATAAAGAGAAGAAATCAACTTTCAGTAAGCAAGAAATCACTAGCCAAAACTATACTGAAATTATATCACGCTCAAGAAAAACATCTTTGTTCTTCAAAGATTTTCACTAAGCTTTTGCTTATCAAGTGAAAAATTTGTTCTTAAGTTTGTAATATTTGCTTTCTTAGAAGCACTCTAGATTACACATCTTGTATCTAAATTTTTATTTGATTTCCTCAAGTGACTCTTTGTAGTCTGTAGACTTGAGAGGACTAAGAGATTTTCTTCTCTCTTAGGGGTTGTTTGTAATCTTTCAAGATTAGTGGATTAAGTCCTTGTTGAAGGCGAAATCACCTTGGCCGGGTGGACTGGAGTAGCTTTGTGTTATAAGCGAACCAGTATAAAATCATTGTGTGATTTCATTTTGCAAAAGCGCTTATTTTTCAAACAATTCAAACCCCCCCTTTCTTGTTTTTCTCACCTTCAATTGGTATCAGAGCTCCGGCTCTGTTATTGATTTTCAAATCAAACACTTAACCGTGTAGAGAGATCCAGTGCGAGAAAAACAAATGGCTCACTCAAATGAGAGAGATTCTTACAATGCTAAACCTCCTGTTTTTGATGGAGAAAAGTTTGATTACTGGAAAGACAGAATCGAAAGTTTCTTTCTGGGTTATGATGCTGACCTCTGGGACATTGTCACAGATGGATACAAACCTCCAACCTTAAATGGAGCTGAAGTTCCCAGAAGCAAAATGTCAGAAGATCAGAAACGTGTTTTCAAGAATCACCATAAGGCCAAAACAATACTTCTAAATGCTATATCATACAACGAATACGAAAAGATCACCAACAGAGAGACGGCTAAAGATATACTTGACTCTCTGAAGATGACCCATGAAGGAAACTCCCAAGTCAAGGAGACGAAGGCTCTGGCGCTGATCCAGAAATATGAAGCCTTCAAGATGGAAGATGACGAGGCTATAGAAGCTATGTTTTCCAGATTCCAAACTCTTATTGCAGGTCTTAAAGTGCTAGACAAAGGATACACGACTGCAGATCATGTTAAGAAGATTGTCAGAAGTCTGCCAAAGAAATGGAGACCAATGGTTACTGCTCTGAAGTTATCAAAGGATCTGAACAATATCAGCCTTGAAGAACTTGTTAGTTCTCTCAGAAGCCATGAGATAGAACTAGAGGAGGATGAGCCTCAGAGAAGGAACAAGTCAGTGGCGCTGAAGTCCAGACCTGAAAGACGGAAGTCAGACAGAACCAAAGCCCTTCAAGCAGAAACTGCAGACACTGATGACTCTGAATCTGAAGATTCTGATGATGAAGAAGAACTGTCCCTACTAACCAGAAGAGTTAAGCAACTCTGGAAAAGGAGGAACAACAACAACTTCAGAAGATCAAGACCCAGAGGGGATCGATCAGAGTCAACTTCAAAAGGTAAACCTAACAAAGATATTACCTGTTTTGAATGTAAAGAAACAGGTCATTATAGAAATGAATGCCCCAAGCTGAAGAAAGATAACTCTAAAAAGGAAAGCTTCAAGAAAAATGCCTTCAGAACAAAGAAGGGATTAATGGCCACCTGGGACGACAGTGAATCCGAATCATCAGAATCTGACTCTGATGAACAGGCCAACGTAGCTCTTATGGCTACCACATCCAGCAGTTCAGATGAAGAATCTGAAGAGGTATTTTCTGAACTTTCTAGATCTGACTTAGAATCATGTTTATCAGAAACTCTTACCTCTCTTCAGAAATTAAAACAAAAAGTTAAAGACATTAAAGGCCTTCTTAAAGCAAAATCTGAAGTATGTAGTAGACTTGAGACAACAATTCTAGCACGAGATGATACTATCAGATCTCTAACGTTAGAAAGAGATGAAGCTAAAACAAAAAGCTTAGAATTAGAAGAAACGTTGTCTCAAGCACCACAAACTTCAAATGAAATTATTTATAAATATGAAGAAGCCTTTCAACAATTTCTGAAGAATGGGATAGATAGGAGTATTATGGCATCCATGATTTATGGAGTAGGTCAGAATAATAAAAGGGGAATTGGGTATGATTCTGAGGAAAATAAAACCTCTACCAGTAACCAGCTTAAATCTCCGTTTTCATATCATTACACACACACACAAGAACAAAAATTTAAGAATGATAGAAGACCCAAAGTTATAAGAAACTCTGGGAAGACTAATCTAAAAGGACCCAAGAGATTCTGGGTACCGAAAGATAAGATTATCTATGTTGCAGATATCCTATGCAGCAAAGTTCAGACACCAGTCATGGTACCTGGACTCTGGATGCTCGCGACATATGACGGGAAGAAAGTCTATGTTCCAAAGCCTGGAACTTAAAGACGCTGGATTTGTAGGCTTCGGAGGAGATCAGAAAGGAAGGATCAGAGGCTCCGGAACTATTGGTAATGGTACCCTTCCCTCTATATCTGATGTTCTTTATGTAGAAGGATTAATGCATAACTTGTTATCCATAAGTCAATTAAGTGATAACGGTTATGATGTAATCTTTAATCAAAAAACGTGTAAAGCCATTAGTCAGAACGATGGCTCTGTCCTTTTCACAGGCAAGAGAAAAAACAACATTTATAAAATAAATCTTTCTGATTTAAAAGATCAAAATGTTAAATGTTTAATGTCAGTTCACAAAGAGCAATGGGTATGGCATAGACGCTTAGGCCATATTAGCATGAGAAAACTTTCTCAGCTAACTAAACTTGAGTTAGTCAGAGGCCTGCCTAAACTGAAGTTTTCTTCAGATGCTCTGTGTGAAGCTTGTCAGAAAGGAAAGTTTTCAAAAACATCTTTTAAAAAGAAAAATGTTGTTTCTACCTCTAAGCCTCTGGAGCTTCTTCACATTGACTTATTTGGTCCTGTGAAAACAGCATCAGTCAATGGAAAGAAGTATGGACTAGTAATCGTTGATGATTACAGCCGCTGGACATGGGTAAAATTCCTAAAGCACAAGAGTGAGTCTCACTCTGTATTCACCAGTTTCTGTTCTAAAGTGCAAAAAGAATTTGACTCTAAAATTGTTAGAGTCAGAAGTGATCATGGTGGAGAATTTGAAAATAAAGATTTTGAAGAATGATTTGATTCTAATGGAATATCCCATGATTTCTCCTGCCCTAGAACTCCACAACAAAATGGAGTTGTAGAGAGGAAGAATAGGACACTCCAAGAAATGGCCAGAACCATGATCAATGAAACAAATGTAGCAAAGCACTTTTGGGCAGAAGCTGTAAACACAGCGTGTTATATTCAGAATAGAATCTCTATTAGACCTATTCTGGAAAAGACTCCCTATGAACTGTGTAAGGGAAGAAAACCCAACATTTCTTATTTTCATCCTTTTGGATGCATTTGTTTTATATTAAATACTAAAGAACATCTGAACAAGTTTGATTCCAAAGCACAGAAAGGTATTATGTTAGGATACTCAGAACGCTCTAAAGGCTATAGAGTATACAACACAGAAACCAAAATTGTGGAGGAATCAATTCATGTTAGATTTGATGATAAGCTTGACCCTGAAAAGTCAAAGCTAGTTGAAAAGTTTGCAGATTTAGAGATCACTCTGGTAGAATCTGAGAAAACTCCAGAAGCAACTGTCACTCCAGACTCTGAAGAAATTAAATCTCCAGACATTCCAAGGAAAGTTAAAAGTCGTATTAACGTATCTGAAGATTTGATTTTGGGAAACAAAGATGAACCTGTTAGAACCAGATCTACTTTCAGAACTTCTGAAGACATTCCTCTGGGACTAGTGTCTCTGATTGAGCCTACGTCCTGTGATGAAGCTCTTCAAGATAACGATTGGGTGGCAGCTATGCAAGAAGAGTTAGATCAATTCTCCAAGAATGATGTCTGGGATCTCGTTCCTAAACCCAGAGGCACTCATGTCATTGGAACCAGATGGGTTTTTAGAAACAAACTGAACGAGAAAGGAGAAGTTGTCAGAAACAAAGCACGACTGGTAGCTCAAGGTTATAGTCAACAAGAAGGTATTGATTATAATGAAACCTTTGCTCCAGTCGCAAGGTTAGAATCTATTCGTCTTCTTGTATCTTTTGCTATTAATCACTCTATCAAATTATACCAAATGGATGTCAAGAGTGCATTTCTAAATGGTTATATTTCAGAAGAAGTGTATGTAAATCAACCTCCAGGTTTTGAAAATTCAAACTTTCCAGAACATGTTTTCAAACTTAAAAAATCTTTATATGGACTAAAACAAGCCCCCAGAGCTTGGTATGAACGTCTAAGCAATTTTCTTCTGGAACAAAATTTTATCAGAGGGAAAGTTGATTCTACACTCTTCTGTAAAAACCATAAAAATGATCTCGTGATATGCCAGATTTATGTTGATGACATTATTTTTGGTTCTGCTAATATCTCTGTTTGCCAAGAATTTTCTAAGTTAATGCAGGCAGAATTTGAAATGAGTCTAATGCAAGAACTAAAGTTCTTTCTGGGAATTCAAATCAATCAAACTCCACAAGTCACGTACATTCATCAAAGCAAGTACATTAAAGATGTTCTGAAGAAGTTTGACATGACTGAATGCAACTCTGCAAAGACTCCTATGCACCCAACTTGCATTCTGGAAAAGGAAGAGGTAAGCAACAAGGTTTGTCAGAAGCTCTATCGAGGTATGATAGGCTCTCTTCTCTATCTGACTGCTACTCGTCCTGATATTCTCTTTAGCGTCTGTCTGTGTGCCAGATTCCAATCAGATCCTAGAGAATCTCATTTAACAGCTGTTAAGAGAATTCTTAAGTATCTGAAAGGAACTCCTAACCTGGGCCTGATGTATGAGAAAACATCAGAGTATAGGCTTTCTGGTTATTGTGATGCAGATTACGCAGGAGATAGAATAGAACGAAAAAGCACATCTGGAAATTGCCAGCTTCTGGGAAACAACTTGATCTCCTGGGCTAGCAAAAGACAGTCAACAATCGCTCTATCAACTGCAGAAGCAGAATATATCTCAGCATCACTGTGCACAACTCAGATGCTCTGGATGAAACATCAGCTAGAAGATCTACAAATCTTTGAGAGTAACATTCCTATCTTTTGTGATAATACTGCTGCTATTTGTTTAAGTAAGAATCCTATTCTACATTCCAGAGCCAAACACATAGAAATTAAACATCATTTTATTAGAGACTATGTTCAGAAAGGAATAGTAACGCTGAAGTTCATTGATACAGAACATCAATGGGCAGATATCTTTACTAAGCCTCTAGCTGAAGATAGATTTCTTTTTATCTTAGAACATCTGAACATTAAAAATTGCCCTGAGTAAAATATGGCTCTGAACATGTAAAATGAGACTCTGATAAAAACAAATACACTTCTGCCTCTGACTCTGATACTTCTACAAGTTAAGAAGACATCTGAATCAGAAATCTTCAGAAACCAATCTCTTGGTATTCCTGAAGATCAGATACATTAAACACGTGGAGCTCTGAGCGTCAAACCTTAGAACTTCTAGACAGCTGTCAAGAAATTCAAAAGGCAGACGTTTGAGTTTTCCTCGAGCAGTGTGCAAACTGTGGGATTAGACATTCATTTATTAGCTGTAATCATTTTTCCCCCCAAGCGTGCCATTTTGAGTTTTGTGTCTAACGCTTTCTGAGGTGTCGTTTTGCATGCGTTTTTACTTAGGTATATAAACGCTTTTCTCACATTTCACACACTTATCACTCTCACTCACTCTAAAACCCTAAACCCTCTCTCGAAGTTTTCTCTGCAACTCTTTTAGTTCTTCATCTTCTTCATCAATCTTCTTCATGAATGCTCAAGAGCAAGAAGTTTTTAACTTCTCCCAACAGATGGAAGCCAGTTCTAATCCCCAAACCTCAAACACTCAAACACCCACTGTTACAGGCGTTACCATAACCCCTGTTTATCAAGAACCTCACATTTTGGAACGTGAACGCCACATTCATCTTGCAACCTCCTTTGAAAATTTGGATGTACTGTGTGAATCGCTGGTAGATTTTGAGAACTTGAGAAGGAACGGTGTTGATCTTACTGAAGATCTTCACAAGCAAGGTTGGGAAAACTACTTCAACAGGCTTTATGGTCCCATTTACCCTCTTCTTGTCAAAGAATTTTGGAGACATGCTGATGCAGATGACCAGTTCATTGTTTCTTTTGTTCTGGGAGTGAAGATTGTCATCACTGAAGCATCAATTGCTTCCTTGCTGAACATGGAGACTACTGGAGGAAAGAGGATTTACAACATTCCTCCTAGGTCAAAACGCATCACTGAGGTTATCAACCCAACAATCTTCAAACCTAATGTTGAATGAAATCCCTCCTTCAACCATCAGAACCTCTCAACCTCCACCTGTTCTAAAAGTTGCTTGTAATTTCACAACAACCTCTGACTCTAATCAACTATATCACCACATCACTTCCTCTTCCTCATCCTCTGCACCAGAAACACCCCCATACTTTAGTGTTTCTTCATCATCATCCACAGAACCTTCTGATCCTAACTCCCCAACAATAGCTGAAACAACAACCTTACCCTCTGAAACTCAACCATCTGATCCCTTCACCTCTAATATCATTCCACCATTTATTCCCGCTGTACCTGGACCAGACTCTGACCCATTAGACCTAAATCCACTATATGCTTCATCCCCTAGTCTTCAACCAGACGCAGATTCTGAACTTCAACCAGAAGCAGAATCTGAACCTCAACCTCTAAATCTCAGCCCTCAAAACTCTCCACCTCATTCACCTGAACCTGAACCTGAACTTACCATACCTACCCTTGAGGAGGCCATTTTACAGGTTGCAGAAGCTTCAGTCCAGAAGATCAAGTCTCTGGCTAAAAACTCTGAAGTTAGTGATGATCCTAAATCTGTTAGGACACACTGGAACAGAGTCATTAGTTGGATGACCTCTGAGTCTTATAGGCTGAAGAGTATCTCTGAACAAGTCAGAAATGGCTACATCAGAGACTCTGAGGAAAGACTCCAAGAGAGACTGGCTAGAGAAGCTGAGGCCAGAAGATTAGAGGAGGAAAGATTGGCTAAAGAAGCTGAAGAAGAAGCAAAGAGGTTAGAAGAAGAACGACTGGCAAAGGAAGCAGAACTTCTAAGGATTCAGGAAGCTGAAGCCAAGGCTCAGGCGGATGCAGAAGCCCAAGCTGCTGCTGAAGCTGAAGCTCAGCAGGCTCTGACTCAGGGGGAGTCCTCTTCTGCGATCCCGTTGATTCTTAACACTCTGAAAGAGATCAAGCAAGATCAGAAAGAGATCAAGCAAGATCAGAATGAGCTCCGGGCCAGGATGGACAAGCAAGATGCCTTGAATGAAAACATCCAGAACATGTTTGCCATGTTGCTTCAGAGACTTCCTCAACCTCCAAACCCTTAGGCACTTAGGATTTATTTTATTTGCTTGCCTAATGTTTTTGCTTCTGTCTTCTTTTTAGCTCTGATATTTTTTCTTTGAGTCTGATGTTTTGACTGCTGTTTGCCTTTGTGCTTTTGATTAATGAAATGTTTTTCTCTTTATTGTCTTGTTATTTTTTTATCTACCTTTTTGATTCTGACAAAAAGGGGGAGAAATCATTAAATAGCTCTGATGAAAATTGTCTAAAACCTTAAGCACTCTGCAACATTTGTAGATATAGCTCTGATAAAAATAGCTCTGATTAAATGGCTCTAACATTAAATTTAAGAAATTGCAGAAAGTTTTCAGAAATCTTATTACTTTGAAAGCTCTGGTAAGAACTTCTGAACTCCCTAGCACTAACTCAGGGGGAGCTTCTGTCTATCTGATCTTATTTTATTCATGTTTCATCTCCTATTTTAAGTTGTTTTGTCATCATCAAAAAGGGGGAGATTGTAAGAACAAAAATTGTTCTACAACAGATTCCTTGATTTTGATGATAACAAAGGATGAAACCAAAAATGGCACCCTAACGAAAAGTTTCTAAGTGTGCAGGGTTCTAAAGAAAGAAGAAATACATCTGATGATGTCATCAGATGCACAACAAGATCAGATACAAATTATCAAGTATCAGAAGCATCTAAAGTGGAATCTCGTTTCAAGAAGCTCTGACTCTGGACAAAACTGCAAAGTATCAGAAGCATCTGAACATGAAGTAAAGTCTAGAAGCTCTGATTCTGAACAAATGCCTTCTGTAAACTCTGGAAGTTATCAGCGCCATCTGAACTCTCAAGAGATAACATCAGAAGCAAGATTCTCCAGATACACGAAGACTCTAATCAGAATTGTTAATCATGATGAAGTAACGTTTAAGCCAAGTTAAAGTTCTGCAAATGGATTTCCTCAATTAGAAAGAGACGTTAATCTCCTCTTCCAAGAGAGAAGATACTACTTGTGGTAAGTAGTCACTTCTAAGAGAAAAAGTCTCCTGCAGAAGCTATTTATGGAATGGCGTAACTACATCTTTATATCCACCAGATTCAACGCTACTTCAACTCTATTTCAACACTACTTCAACTCCTATATAAAGAGAAGAAATCAACTTTCAGTAAGCAAGAAATCACTAGCCAAAACTATACTGAAATTATATCACGCTCAAGAAAAACATCTTTGTTCTTCAAAGATTTTCACTAAGCTTTTGCTTATCAAGTGAAAAATTTGTTCTTAAGTTTGTAATATTTGCTTTCTTAGAAGCACTCTAGATTACACATCTTGTATCTAAATTTTTATTTGATTTCCTCAAGTGACTCTTTGTAGTCTGTAGACTTGAGAGGACTAAGAGATTTTCTTCTCTCTTAGGGGTTGTTTGTAATCTTTCAAGATTAGTGGATTAAGTCCTTGTTGAAGGCGAAATCACCTTGGCCGGGTGGACTGGAGTAGCTTTGTGTTATAAGCGAACCAGTATAAAATCATTGTGTGATTTCATTTTGCAAAAGCGCTTATTTTTCAAACAATTCAAACCCCCCCTTTCTTGTTTTTCTCACCTTCAGTATATGTATATGTATATATGATGATTATGCTGACAAAACGGTCACAAAGGATACAAGTGTCACTGATTTATATCATCGATACAACCCCTAGCATATCCTCATGGGAGGGAAACAACTGCTGGAGAGAAACAAACAAACGTTTGAAGGCTCAATCCTGGCTAGGTAAAGCATAAGGAATGGATCTGCTGAGGAAACTACTATAAACTCTATGGGGAATTTAGGTCAACACCATATCAAATGGGAGATAACCCTGCAGGGGACAAACAGAATAGTTGCTCAACATCAGGAGTAACTCTGACGATCTGCGAGGAATCAAAATTCTGACGAAGCCATGCTAACTGCCGAAATAACACGCCTACAACTCAAGGGAGGCCAACAAACTTGGCTGGGGAAACCAACAGAATTCGGCTACTGAAATGCTGCCGAGGATGAAATAAGGATTACACCCATTGCTTGGGGAAAACCAATAATGCTCCGTATTTTAGGGCTTACCGCTTTTCAAAATGCTGTTGATATTCCTTTAAAATGTTATCAGTTGCTTAAATTAAATGCTTTTATATATTTAATAAAATATGATTTTAATTTAAAATTTAATTTCAAAATGATCATAATAAAATTTAAATCTATTTGGCTGAATTAAACAAGAGTAGAAGTAATTGGATAAAAAGCTTAACTTTATTTAATGGAATGGTAGTCTATAAATGACAAGACTCCATAGATCTTTACAAAAGATAAAAAATGGTAATTTACATGGAAAAGGGCTACATTGAATACAATGATCACTAATCCTTCTACTAACTTTTGATGTCCACTGTGCTCTTGGCGACTTCATCGGAGATGGTGAATCAGAATTGACCGATTTGCTCAAGAATGTCTTTAAAACTGAAGATCAGCAGGATGCAGTTACTTGCCATAATCCCTAATTTTTGCATAAATTGCCCCATGGTGGGGTACTCAATTTATAAGGATGATCTTTCTGTTTTTATGTCTCTAATTTTTGCCTAGATCACCCTTTCGGGTTGCAATCCACCGAGACACTCATTTTTGCCTAAGCCGCCCTTTCAGGTTTTCAGCTTAGCGAGTTGTTCTTTTCTTTTTAGGCGAAGTATTTCTTGACTGCATCTGCACTCACAGGACGAGTGAACTCTTCACCATCCATAGTTGTAAGAATCAAAGCACCGCCTAAAAAGGCTCTCTTAACAACATATGTGCCTTCATAATTAGGAGTCTATTTGCCCCTAGAATCTGGCTTAAAAGATAGAATCTTCTTGAGCACAAGGTCACCTTCTCTGAACACACGAGGTCTGACCTTCTTATCAAAAGCTTTCTTCATTCTCTGCTGATAGAGCTGACCATGACACATGGCAGTCAATCTCTTCTCTTCAATTAAATTCAGCTGATCATACCTGGTCTGACACCATTCATCCTCGGTCAACTTGGCTTCCATCAAGACACACAATGATGGGATCTGAAACTCTACTGGGAGCACAACTTCCATGCCATAAACAAGTAAGAAAGGGGTTACCCCTATTGAAGTGCGAATAAATGTACGATACCCATGCAAAGCAAATGGGAGCATCTCATGCCAACTTTGTACGTCACAACCATCTTCTGGATGATCTTCTTGATGTTCTTATTTGCAGCTTCAACAGCCCAATTCATCTTGGGTCTGTAGGGAGAAGAATTATGATGTGCAATCTTGAAGTCCTTGCAAAGAGCTTCCACCATATTATTATTCAAGTTCGATCCATTATCAGTAATGATCTTATTTGGCACACTATATCGGCATATAATCTGATTCTTGATAAACCTCACAACAACTTGCTTGGTCACATTCACATACAATGCCACTTTAACCCACTTTGTGAAGTAATCAATAGTCACCAGAATGAAACGATGTCCATTTGACGCTTTGGGCTCAATCATGCCAATCATATCAATTCCCAACATGGAGAAGGGTCATGGGGAGTGTCGCAGCCTAAAAAAGGGAATGCGAAAAAACAACCGGCGAAGAGGAAATGACAGAAGAGTCGCCACCGTGCATTATTTATCCCAAAGGAGGGAAAGGAAACGCTCGAAGTAAACCTGGAAAAAGGAAAGGAAAAGACAAGGTCTCCCAATAAAATCTTGGGTTCGGGAGCCGATTATGCGAAGGGAAGGTATTAGCACCCCTACGCATCCGTAGTACTCTACGGGATCCACTTTTGTTGTTCTTGTCTAAAGGGTGCGTGTATCTCTAATGTACTATTTACTAAAAGAGGGTCAAAAGAAAATGACTCGCACGGATGTCGCATCCACTGCATACGTATCTCATATGAATATGAGAATCAGAGTCTTCGTAGCTCGGCTACCTATGGGTTAAAGAGGAGTGTGCTCGCTAAGACATCGCATCTTATGCCTACGTATCTCATCTGGAATGATAAACAGAGCAAGCCGTAGTTCGGCTACCTACGGGTTAAGGGTTGTGTTTTTTAGATGAACGACGTTACTACGCAATCTACCGGATGCTCGACCTTTGGAGACTTACTCGCCTGTAGTAGAAGGAGTTAACGTGTTCTTAGGAGAAGAAAAAATCAACGAGTTTGTTTGTGTTTTAGGAATGCTCATGCAAAAAGGAAGTCCTAGACGAAGGAACAGTGCTACCTTAATTGACATGCAAATGAGAGACTATACGAAGCCTAGCAATCCTATGGGGAGACGATCACACCATACAAAACAAACATGCATAAAGTAAAATGCCACCAAGGGGGCTCAAACATACATGGGTAGGGCTTTAATCAAGAGGGGTCATATCAACCTCGACAAACAAGCCATGGAAGGGTAATCAAACGGGCGCTTAACCTCTGACATTGAACGTCAGGGTGAGCAGATCAAAAGGGTAATGAGGATAAGACCTCATAGCTCTTAACCCTGGACAGGGTGAGCTCATGACAAAAAGTGGGGATTCAGAAAGGTGGAACCCTCTCCACTGACTGACCGGACAAAAGATCTTGGGCTTTTGTTCTGAAGCATCGACACGTAGTGTGATCTTAAAGAATGACACACTGAATAACGGGGGATTGACTACTAATCCCTTTTATCCGTCAATTGCCTCGGAGGGAGGTCTTTAGCACAAAAGTAAACAAACAAAAGAAAACATTGCCTCCTATTGAGGTCTTCCAGCTAAGAAAGCGGTAAAATGCGGGAAAGATAAAGGATCAAAAGATCTACCACACGGATAAAGATCCGAAGTAATAACGGCTAAAGAAATAAGAAACCTAGAGATCTCTCGAGCTGACACCATCAAAGAAAGCAAGTCAATACAGGTAATCAGAATAAATCTCCAAATGGTATCCCATAAATAAAGTGGAATGCCAAGCAAGCTATCCTTTCAGGAGTCATGTGAGCCCTCACAAAAAACTCAATAAACAGGTTAGAGTGACAAGATGGGGTGCAATCAAGAGTTGTCCCAAATCAAAATGTAACCACATGAATCATGCCATTAAAATTCACAAAAAGAGCTCACAAAAAGCAACCAAGTGTATGAGGCCTAAACCTCTTGTCAAACACATGCATCAAAAGGGTATCAAAATTCAAAGTATAAAGTAGTGGAAATAGGGCAAACCTGATTGGAGAGATCGAATGAAATTGAATTGCCCGGTTGGGTTTGCAAAGCAATCTGATGGTTTATATGAGGCAGAGTAGGTTCTTTGCAGATGAGTTCCTTTCAGTCTTTGGAGGTTGCTCTGAACTCTGTTAGCTCTTCTCTCACTATCTTTTTACCAGGGTTTTTTGGGAGATGGAAGTCTAGAATTTATAACCTGATTTTTGTGACTTTGTGGGCTCAAAAGAGAGAGGTCCAAGTCCAAGATTTTTCTGTTATATTTTATTTATTTATTTATTTATTTTTTCGAAACGCGTGGGCTTATCCTAGCGAGCATGACAGTTCATGAACAAACTTTTGCTCCTTTAAGATTAACGTTTTGACTGATGAATAGACCTCATTTGAACATGTTGGAAGTATCTCAAGCCATTCCCTTGTGTTGACTGATCACCCAGATAGGAACCACAAAGTGTCTTGGATGATATTCAAGCTTCTTGGATCTAATTCCGATTGACATGATGAAATGCAATATGAAATGTTAAATGACCTAAAAATGAATGCATGAATGAGGGGGGCAAATTTTGGGGTATTACATTTGCCCCTATTCAATCAACTGGAAACCCGAAAAGAAGATAGCAGCGGCTTTCGAACTTTCGAGGTATCAAGGGATTGAATACAATAAAAGCCCGAAAATTTGCACTGAAGTGAAGTGAAGTAACAATGCCTGTCAGAATCGGCAAAGAGGTGGTCTTGAAAGAAGAATCCGTCTGGTACGGTGAGAGTCAGTCTGAATACCGAAAAAGAATGTTAACCTGGATACCAAAATAAATGGCAACACAGAAATAACCATGGCCTGAATGCCGCTCATCAGTCTGAATACTGGAAATAACTTCGATCTGAACATCGGAAGATATGAGATTATTAATATCGGTCTAAACACCGAGAGGCTGGTCTGAATGCCATAAGTTGCGTCGACCTGAATGTCGGAAACTTCTTCGATCTGAACATCGGAAAACTCGCATGAATGCCACTTCGATCTAAATATCAGAAAATTGGCCTAAATGCCACTTCGATCTGAATATCGGAAAATTGGCCTGAATGCCACAAGTTGCGTCGACCTGAATGTCGGAAACTTCTTCGATTTGAACATCGGAAAACTGGCCTGAACGCCACTTCGGTCTGAATACCAGAAACTGGCCTGAATGCCACTTCGGTCTGAATACCGGAAACTGGCCTGAATGCCACAAGTTGCATCGACCTGAATGTAAAAAACTTCTTCGATCTGAACATCGGAAAACTGGCCTGAATGCCGCAAGTTGTATCGACCTGAATGTCGGAAACTTCTTCGATCTGAACATCGGAAAACTGGCCTGAACGCCACTTCGGTCTGAATACCGGAAAAACTTCATGCCTATCAGCATCGGTAGAAATAGGGAAAGATAGTAGAGGTGGCGCATGTGCCAATGACACTTGCTAGGGATAATAAAGGTAAGTCATGAACAATCTTCAGTCTGAGTACTGGAAACAACTTCTGGCTTATCACTTGGGATACCGAGAATGTTTTATGCTTACATGCGTATGTTTGAATTTTTCAATGGCGTAATGCTCCATGAAAATGGAAATGCTATGCGATTTGGGAGGATGCAATGCAATATGATTCTACATGCAGGGATACGAAATGCTGGGTAGAATGCCAAGCCGAGGCAAGGGAATCTGCTGGGGAAATGATCACCATCTTCTGGACCCTGGCAAGGCTGTTGGAGATGCACCGCACAAAGAACTATATGGGGAAATGACCCGCCACACGGTGTTCTGGCAAATAACAAAATACCGAGGCTCTGACTGAGGAGAGGACGGCACTGAAAACTTGTTGTTGAGGAAAGCGACAGTGGTTCTGGCAACCATAATCTGCGAGAGAGACGACTCAGCAGGGGAAGCAAACACCGATACGGTACCGAGATTCTGCTTCAAGGAAAGAGACCATGGATCTAGCGTTGAGATCATCGACCTGGCATTGAACCCTGAGGAGCAGCCGCTTCTGCTGGGAAGATATAGTCTGACACTGTCAACTTCGTTGGGGATATATAGTCTGGCACTATCAACCCGACTGAGGAGTGTATATTCTGAAACAACCGCTTGGGGAAGTACAACAGTGAGAGCCTGCTGGGGATTGAAAAATCCAATGCTCTGATCAGCTCTACAGGGATAAGATACCAACTTTGACTGTTGGGGGAAAACATTCGTGATCATCGGCTGGGTACCTTAAGGAAATGCCCCGAGGGTACCTGTTCTGAATAGACGATCTAAAGCACTTAACATTTACAACAATTTTAAATGTTTATTAAGCATGTACCTGTAAAGCTCTTATGTTTCATGATGCAATGTTTATCAAAAATTCGGACGTCATTTTTGCAAACAAAACAGTAAAAAAAAACAGAGATATACTGAATAACATGATTTTATTGATTGAATGGCCTCTGAATAGGCATTTACATTAGGAAGCAATCCCTGGAAAGAGGTAATCGCACAAAAGATAAAACAGAAATTAATCTAATGGCAATGTGAAATGGATTTCTATTGGGTTCCAATTCTGCTATGACTTGCTCGTCTTCAAGATCCTCCAGATGATCAGCTTTCTGAAAAGAGTGATTGGATTGTTTCCTATCCTTCAAAAGTTTCCAGTTATTGACACGAGATGAGATTCAGAACTACTCAGAACGCAGTCATTCGTTTAATCCTTAACTTTTGCCTGGATCGCCCTTTTCGGGTTTTCAATCCACCGGGATACCCATTTTTGCCTAAGTTGCCTCTTTAGGTTTTCAACTTACCGGGTGTACGATCTTTTCATTTTTAATCCCTAATTTTTGCCCGAACCTTTTTATTTTCTTGGTTCGTCGGGATGCCCATTTTTGCCTGGACTATTCTTTTTACTGTCCAACGGGTCTATTTTATGGGAAGTATTTTTTAACTGCGTCTGAGTTCACAGGGGAAGTGAAGTTTTCACCGTCCATAGTTGCAAGCATTAAGGCCCCACCATCAAAAACCTTGGTGACAATATACGGTCCATCATAGTTAGGAGTCCACTTGCCCCTGTGATCTGTCTGAGGAGGAAGGATCCTTTTCAACACCAAATCTCCGACCTGGAAGCATCGAGGACGCACTTTCTGATCAAAGGCTATCTTCATCCGACTTTGATACAACTGCCCATGACAAATGGCTGCCATTCGCTTCTCTTCGATAAGA